>NW_019174290.1:743540-978537 GCF_002260705.1 Seriola dumerili
AAAACGTCATAGTATAGTATGGCATAAAAATGTCAAAAAACGTCATAGTATAGTATGGCATAAAAATGTCAAAAAACGTCATAGTATAGTATGGCATAAAATGTCAAAAAAACATCATAGTATATTAAGGTTTAAAAGGTCATAAAAATGTCATAATATGGTAAAGCATCAAATGAAATTGTATTGCAAGGCATAAAAATGAAAAGAAACGTCATAGTATAGTATGGCATAAAAATGACAAAAAACGTCATAGTATAGTATGGCATAAAATGTCAAAAAAACATCATAGTATATTCAAGCATAAAAGGTCATAAAAATGTCATAATATGGTAAAGCATCAAATGAAATTGTATTGCAAGGCATAAAAATGACAAAAAACGTCATAGTATAGTATGGCATAAAATGTCATAAAAACATGATAGTATGGTAAGGCATCAAATGAAATTGTATTGCAAGGCATAAAAATGACAAAAAACGTCAGTATAGTATGGCATAAAAATATCAAAAAACGTCATAGTATAGTATGGCATAATATGTCAAAAAAACATCATAGTATATTAAGGTACAAATGGTCATAAAAACGTCATAGTATGGTAAGGAATAAAACAACATAGTACAGTAAGGCATAAAAATGACAAAAAATGTCATAGTATACTAAGTCATAAAAATGACAAAAAACGTCATAGTATAGTATGGCATAAAATGTCAAAAAAACATCATAGTATATTAAGGCATAAAAGGTTATAAAGACGTCATAGTATGGTAAGGTATCAAATGAAATTGTATTGTAAGGCATAAAAATGACAAAAAACGTCATAGGATATTATGGCATAAAAATGACAAAAAACGTCATAGTATACTATGGCATAAAATGTCAAAAAAACATCATAGTATATTAAGGTATAAAAGGTCATTAAATCTTCATAGTATGGTAAGGCATCAAATGAAATTGTATTGTATGGCATAATATGTCAAAAAAACATCATAGTATATTAAGGTACAAAATGTCATAAAAACGTCATAGTATGTTAAGGAATAAGACAGCATAGTACAGTAAGGCATAAAAATGACAAAAAACGTCATTGTATACTATGGTATAAAAATACCAAAAAACGTCATAGTATAGTATGGCATAAAATGTCAAAAAAAACATCATAGTATATTAAGGCATAAAAGGTTATAAAGACGTCATAGTGTGGTAAGGTATCAAATGAAATTGTATTGTAAGGCATAAAAATGACAAAAACGTCATAGGATAGTATGGCATAAAAATGACAAAAAACGTCATAGTATAGTATGGAATAAAATGTCAAAAAAACATCATAGTATATTAAGGTATAAAAGGTCATAAAAACGTCATAATATGGTAAGGAATAAAACAACATAGTACAGTAAGGCATAAAAATGACAAAAAAAACGTCATAGTATGGTAAGGCATCAAATGAAATTGTATTGTAAGGCATAAAAATGACAAAAAACGTCATAGTATATTATGGCATAAAAATATCAAAAAACGTCATAGTATAGTATGGCATAAAAATGACAAAAAACGTCAAAGTATAGAATGGAATAAAATGTCAAAAAAACATCATAGCATATTAAGGTATAAAAGGTCATAAAAACGTCATTATATGGTAAGGAATAAAACAACATAGGACAGTAAGGCATAAAAATGACAAAAAACGTCATAGTATAGTATGGCATAAAATGTCAAAAAAACATCATAGTTTATTAAGACATAAAAGGTCACAAAAATGTCATAATATAGTAAAGCATCAAATGAAATTGTATTGCAAGGCATAAAATGTCCAAAAAACATCATAGTATATTAAGGCATAAAAGGTCATAAAAATGTCATGATATGGTAAAGCATCAAATGAAATTGTATTGCAAGGCATAAAAATGACAAAAAACGTCATAGTATACTATGGCATGAAATGTCAAAAAAACATCATAGTATATTATGACATAAATGGTCATAAAAACGTCATAATACGGTAAAGCATCAAATGAAATTGTATTGCAAGGCATAAAAATGACAAAAAACATCATAGTATAGTATCGCATAAAAATGACAAAAAACATCATAATATGGTATGGCATAAAACATCAAAAAAACATCATAGTATATTAAAGTATAAAAGGTCATAAAAACGTCATAGTTTGGTACGGAATAAAACAACATAGTACAGTAAGGCATAAATATGACTAAAAACGTCATAGTATACTATGGCAGAAAAAGGCAAAAAAACATCATGGTATATTAAGGTACCAAAGGTCATAAAAACGTCATAGTATGTTAAGGAATAAGACAGCATAGTACAGTAAGGCATAAAAATGACAAAAAACGTCATTGTATACTATGGCATAAAAATATCAAAAAACGTCATAGTATAGTATGGCACAAAATGTCAAAAAAACATCATAGTATATTAAGGCATACAAGGTTATAAAGACGTCATAGTGTAGTAAGGCATCAAACGAAATTGTATTGTAAGGCATAAAAATGAAAAAACCGTCATAGTATAGTATGGCATAAAAATGACAAAAAACGTCATAGTATAGTATGGAATAAAGTGTCAAAAAAACATCATAGTAGATTAAGTCATAAAAGGTCATCAAAACATCATAGTATGGTAAGGCATCAAATGAAATTGTATTGTATGGCATAAAATGTCAAAAAAACATCATAGTATATTCACGCATAAAAGGTCATAAAAATGTCATAATATGGTAAAGCATCAAATGAAATTTCATTGCAAGGCATAAAAATGACGAAAAATGTCAGTATACTATGGCATAAAGTTTCAAAAAAACATTAAAGTATATTAAGTCATAAAAGGTCATAAAAACATCATAGTATGGTAAGGCATCAAATGAAATTGTATTGTAAGGCATAAAAATGACAAAAAAACGTCAAAGTATAGTATGGAATAAAATGTCCAAAAAAACATCATAGTATATTAAAGCATAAAAGGTCATAAAAATGTCATAATATGGTAAAGCATCAAATGAAATTGTATTGCAGGGCATAGAAATGACAAAAAACGTCATAGTATAGTATGGCATAAAAATGACAAAAAACATCATAATATAGTATGGCATAAAACATCAAAAAAACATCATAGTATATTAAAGTATAAAATGTCAAAAAAACATCATAGTATATTAAGGCATAAAAGGTCATAAAAATGTCATAATATGGTAAAGCATCAAAGGAAATTGTATTGCAAGGCATAAAAATGACAAAAAACATCATAGGATAGTATGGCATAAAAATGACAAAAAACGTGATAGTATAGTATGGCATAAAAATGTCAAAAAACGTCATAGTATAGCATGGCATAAAATGTAAAAAAAAAACATCATAGTATATTAAGGCATAAAAGGTCATAAAAATGTCATAATATGGTAAAGCATCAAATGAAATTGTATTGCAAGGCATAAAAATGACAAAAAACGTTATAGTATAGTATGGCATAAAAATGTCAAAAAATGTCATAGTATAGTATGGCAAAAAACGTTAAAAAAACATCATAGTATATTAAGGTATAAAAGGTCATTAAAACGTCATAGTATGGTAAGGCATCAAATGAAATTGTATTGTAAGGCATAAAAATGACAAAAAACGTCATAGTATAGTATGGCATAATATGTCAAAAAAACATCATATTATATTATGACATTAAAGGTCATAAAAACGTCATAATATGGTAAAGCATCAAACGAAATTGTATCGCAAGGCATAAAAATGACAAAAAACATCATAGTATAGTATGGCATAAAAATGACAAAAAACGTCATAGTATAGTATGGCATAAAAATGTCAAAAAACGTCATAGTATATTAAGGCATAAAAGGTCATAAAAATGTCATAATATGGTAAAGCATCAAATGAAATTGTATTGCAAGGCATAAAAATGACAAGAAACGTCATAGTACAGTAAGGCATAAAAATGTCAAAAAACGTCGTCGTATAGTATGGCATAAAATGTCAAAAAAACATCATAGTATATTAAGGCATAAAAGGTCATAAAAATGTTATAATATGGTAAAGCATCAAATGAAATTGTATTGCAAGGCATAAAAATGACAAAAAACGTCCTAGTATAGTATGGCATAAAAATGTCAAAAAACGTCATAGTATAGTAAGGCATAAAAATGTCAAAGAACATCATAGTATAGTATGGCGTATAAACGTAATAGTATAGTAAAGCAAAACATTGTCAAAAAACGTCATCGTATAGTATGGCAAAAAAATTTCAAAAAACGTAATATTTTAGCAAGGCATAAAAAGGTCATACACAAGATATTCCTAACCAGGACTTGAATCATCAACCCTTTGAATGAAAGGCATCAATTCTAACCACTCTACTACCCTCAATCATAGCAGTAAGCCATATCAAAGTAAACTTTACAAACGTCAGAGTATAGTGAAAAACATAGACGTCATAGCATAGCAAGGCAGGAAATGTCAAAAAACGTCATATTATAATAAGGAAAAAAAATATCAAAAAACATCATAGTATAGTAAGGTGTATAAACGTCATAATATAGTAAGGCAAAAAAATGTCCAAAAACATCATAGTACAGTAAGGCTAAAAAATGTAAAAAAACATAATATTTTAGCAAGGCATAAAAAGGTCATACACACAAGATGTCCCAATCAGGACTTGAACCATTGACCCTTGGAATGAAAGGCAACACTTCTAACCACTGTATCACCCTCAACTGTAGCAGTGAGCTAGTTTAAAGTAAATTTTACAAACGTCAGAGTATAGTGAAACACATAGACGTCAGTATAGTAAGTCGCAAAAAAATGTCAAAAAACATCATAGTATAGTAAGTCTAAAAAATGTCAAAAAACATCATCATATAGTAAGGCGTATAAATGTAATAGTATAGTAAGGCAAAAAATTGTCAAAAAACGTCATAGTATAGTAAGGCTAAAAAATGTCAAAAAACATCATAGTATAGTATGGCAAAAAACATCATAGTATAGTAATGTTAAAAAATGTCAAAAAACATATTAGTATAGTAAGGCGTATAAACGTCATAGTATAGTAAGGCAAGAAAAATTTCAAAAAACATCATAGTATAGTAAGGCGTATAAATGTCATACACACAAGATACCAGGACTTGAACGATCCACCCTTGGAATGAAAGGCAACTCTTCTAACCACTGTACTACCCTCAACCATAGCAGTAAGCCATATTAAAGTAAACTTTACAAACGTCATATAGTGAAACACATAGACGTTATAGTATAGTAAGACAAAAAAATGTCAAAAAACATCATAGTATAGTAAGGCATAAAATTAAAAAAAAAAACGTCACTGTATAGTAAGGAATACAAACATCATAGTATAGTATGGCAAAAAAAATGTCAAAAAACCTCATAGTATAGTAAGGCAGAAAGATGTCATAAAACGTCATAGTATAATAAGGCAAAAAAATGGCAAAACACGTAATATTTTAGCAAGGCATAAAAAGGTCATAAACACAAGATATTCCTAACCAGAATTTGAACCATTGACCCTTGGAATGAAAGGCAACACTTCTAACCACTGTACTACCCTCAACCTTAGAGTAAGTAAGCAGAGTAGGAGTAAGCCATATTAAAGTAATCTTTAGAAACGTCAGACTATAGTGAAACACAAAGATGTCGTACTATAGTAAGGCAGGAAATGTCAAAAAACGTCATATTATAGTAAGGCAAAAAAAATGTCAAAAAACATCATAGTATAGTAAGGCATATAATCGTTATAGTATAGTATTACAAAAAATGTCAAAAAACGTCATAGTATAGTAGGCAAAAAAATGTCAAAAAACGTCATAGTATAGTATGGTAAAAAAAAATGGCAAAAAACATCATAGTATAGTAAGGCTAAAAATGTCAAAAAATATCATAATATAGTGACGTGTATAAAAGTCATAGTATAGAAAGGCAGAAAGATGTCATAAAACGTCATCGTATAGTAAGGCAAAAAAAGGCAAAAAATGTCATATAGTGGCTAAAAAAATGTAAAAAAAAAAACGTCATAGTATAGTAAGGCATATAAACGTCATAGTCTAGTATTGCAAAAACTAAAAAAAAAGTCATAGTATAGTAAGGCAGGAAAGGTCAAAAAACGTCATAGTATATTAAGGCATAAAATTTCAAAAAAACATCATAATATAGTAAGTCACAAAAAAGTCAAAAAAAGTCACAGTATAGTATGGAAAAAAAAATTCAAATAACTTTGTAGTATAGTAAGGCATATAAACATCATAGCATAGTAAGGCATAAAAACGTCATAGTATAGTAAGGCAAAAAGATGTCATAAAAACAACAGTATAGTAAGGCATAAATAGTCATAGTATAGTAAGGCATGAAAAGTCATAAAAACGTCATAGTAAAGTAAGGCATAAGAAGTCATAGTATAGTAAGGCATAAAAAGTCATATTATAGTAAGGCATAATTTGTCATAGTATAGTATGTCATAAAAACGTCAAAAAAAGTAATTGTATAGTATTTTCATAAAAGGTCATACTATAGTATATCATAAAATCGTCAAAAAATGTGATAGTATAGTAAGGCATAATTTGTCATAGTATAGTATGCCATAAAAAGTCATAGTATAGTATGGTATAAAAATGTCAAAAAAACGTCATAGTATAGTAAGGCATAAATTGTCATATTATAGTATTTCATAAAATGTCCTACTCTATTATTTCATAAAAACATCAAAAAAGACATATTATAGTAAGGCATAAAAGGTCATAGTATAGTATGGCATAAAAACGTCAAAAAAGTCACAGTAAAGTAAAGCATAAATTGTCATAGTAAAGTACATCATAAAGATGTCAAGAAACGTCACAGTATGGTTTGGTATAAAAATGTCATAGTATAATAAGGTATAATAACATCAAAAAATGTCATAGTATGGTATGACATAAATGTCATAGCATGTTATGGCATAAAAATGTAAAAAAAAATGTCATAGCATAGTAAGACATAAATTGTCATATAGTATGGCATAAAAATTTCAAATAATATCATAGTATAGACATGAAAATTTCAAAAAACGTCATACTATAGTGTATCATAAAAAGCCACAGTATATTATAACATTAAAATGTCAAAAACATAATGGTATAGTAAGGCCTTAATTGTCACAGTATATTATGGCATAAAAACATAAAAAAACTTCATCATATAGTAAGGCATAAAAATGTTTAAAAACATCATAGTATGGTTTGGCATAAAAACGTCATAGTATGGTATGGCATAAAAGTGTAAAGAAGATTTCATAGTATAGTAAGGCATGAAATGTCACAAAAAACTACAGCATAAAAACGGCAAAAATTGTCATAGTATGGTAAGGCATAAATTGTCAAAGAATACCATTGTATAGTGAGGCATAAAAATTTCAAAAAACATTGTAGTATAGTAAGGCATAAAAGGTCATAGTATAGTTAGGCATTACAGTCGCCAATAAACTTGTTGTGCATGTCTTTGGACTGCAGGTGGAAACCGGAATATTTGGAGCGAACTCATGGAGGCAAAGGTAGAACATATTCATTCCACACAGAATGGCACCAGGCCCTGGGTTTGAATACGGAACTTTCTCTCCAAGAGGCGATATAGTTACTGTATATCCATGTGCCACCCATAACTAAATTATTGTCTAGTAAAGCATAACAACATCATAGTATAGTGAGGCATAAAAAGCTATAGTATTCATTGCACCATTTTCATGGGATTTTTTGACAGAAATCAAATTGAAAGAGAAACCTACTTTAAAACTGCTTATTGTAATAATTTGGGATTTGATTAATCCAGCTGTGGGGAAGACTTTGAAGTGGACTGAATCTAATCTGCTGAATTTGACCAGAATCTAGGATAGGCTATGTGATCTCTGAATCACCAAACACCAGAACATTTAACCTGCTGTGTGTTCGTTCATGACGAATTTTAAAATTTTTTGCACTACAACCAACTTCTCTTACTTCCGCTGACCAGTTCACCGAGTCAGCTGATGGGGTGAAGTCAGTGCCTTGCTCAAGGGCACCTCCACGTGGAGGAAGGCGGACACTGACTTACTGATCTATTTCTCAGTCAGTCAAAACCTGACAGTCTGTTATTCCTCAAAATTAACATTTAATCAAAGAAGGTGACACATTCTCATTTGACCTGTTTTTTTTTTGCTGCTTTGAATCCAAAATATGAAGGATTTGAAAATCATATTTTGTGTGACATCCCCATTGGCCGACATGTGACGTTCATGGGGGCGTGGAGCCGGTTGAAGGCATAAGTGAGGTATTTTATTCTCCATAAAACAGATTTTTGATTTATATGCTAGGATAATAATAGATTTGTTTTTTGTAAAGTCATTCTTTCTATTTAACTTTTTGTGATTTTGTCGTCATTCATTTGTTCCAATCTGCGCCTGCACCACAGTGTCCTCCTCCATCTGTCCTCCCCCTCCTCCTCCTCCTCCATCCCTCCTCCTCACATTTTTCCGGTGCTGCTGCTGTTGCTGTTGCTGCTGCTGCTGCCTCCGTGTCGTCCGTGCGGCACAGCGCGGCCATGGTGGACTCTCCCAGCGCGATGAAGAAGACCTTTTCAGTGCCGGAGATCAAACCGCTGGACCAGTACGACTTCAGCCGGGCCAAGATCCGCGCCAGCGTCCGGTGGCTGCTGTCGAAGTCGTACGGCTCTGCAGGTACACTCCGGTCTCTGTTCACATCACTGAGGCGCGCAGCTTTGGGTGGGGCGCTTAATAATTTATCCAGCTATATATGGAGCTTGGAGTTAGACGCTCCTCGTTTTATTTGGCATCTAGGGGAAACCTCCAGCATCCAACCGCTCAGCATCCATCCTTATCAAGCCGCTGCCTGATGATGCTCGTTTCCTCCCAGGCTGTGCAGCTTTTGCCAGAGCATGTAGCTACCATATTGACTGAGGATGATTTTCAGCCAATTATTGACATGAATATGTGGCTTGTCAGACGGAATCTCCTCCGTGGTGCGTGATGCATGAAGGAACCGGAGGCTGTCATCGCTGCAGTGCAACAAAGCCTTTTGTCAGAGCCGCTACATTAGGCCCGTGGAGGGGTTCACCAGGCAAAATATAACCTAGATGTAACCTGGGTTCATTACCTTTTCATTTAAAAACCACGGCGATAAAGATGTGGGCTATTTATGTGTGGGCCGGCTGTAAATGGGTCAAGACCGCATAATATTTGTGTCAGTGTTACGCACGCACGTTGAGCTATAGCGCGTGGCATTTTAGTGAAGGTGACATAGTGTCTAGTAAGACAATGGAGTGTTTTTGGTTCTAACTGCTGCAAATGCATTAAATTCATGAACCACTTAAGAATATTTTAGAGATTGTTTATCATCATATGGCAGGACAGAGGTGCAGAGGCATGTTTTCTTTTACACTTAATTTATTTATTTTTTTGCTGTGCTCAAACTGGATGTAGTGATAGACTGGATGGAGTCAGAAACAGCAACACCTGCACACTTCAATGTGATTCAATTTAATCCGACTGAGATAAATTAACAGGCGGATGAAGCTTGTATAATGTAGTGCTTTTGTTGACATGGCGCCAGACATACAGACTCATCTTTGTGGTCTTTCTACAGTTTGTGGTCATGTTGTAGGCTACTGGATGACATCATACTGCAAAGGTGCTTCTAGCTGGGGCTGCAATCAATGAATATTTTCATTATTGATCAATCTACTGTATCTATCATGAAAGAAAGAAAGAAAGAAAGAAAGAAAGTAGTGACAGTAATATTATAAGTTGCAAGAGCTCAAGGTGAAGTCATCACATTGCTCACGTTGTCCAACTGACAGTTTGAAAAACAATTTTATTTAAAATGGTAAAACAGATCAGATAATGATAAAACAGAGAAAATCAGCTAATCCTGTTTGAGATGCTGGGATCCCTTACATAAATGTAATATATGTACGTATATTGAGTTTCCACATATGAAATATACAGTATGTACATATAAAATAAAAACATATATGTAAAAATGATATATAAAACCTTAGAAATTAGAACAATTGACAGATACTGTATGTCTAGCCTTTGCAGATATGTATGTTTATGTATGTACACTATCCATCCCAAAGCCTGTTAATAGAGTATATGTTGATATTATAAACAGTAGGGTCCAAAAGTCTGAGACCACTCTCCCAGAACGGGAAGATAGATATGTTTAAAATGAATGAGAAACTAAAAAGAAATGCTCTCTACTTATATATATATGTATCAGTATAGAGCATTTTTATACGTATGTTGTTTAATAAACTTGCATATATGAAGATGAAACATATGTATTGCAACATGTTATACCATATAAGAATTCATCATGAAAACAATTTTATATATATTTATATATATTACAACATACAAATTTTACTATGTGTATTTTGTATATGTTATAAACTATCTTTTTATATCCAGAGGATGTAAATATGTTAAATAATATTTCCCCTCATAGATGACATATATGGTGACATCACCCTTGATACAGGGACATGTACTATATATGTCATATACTACATTTCTGTATAGGATCAGAGTATATTTCGATTTTTTAAAATAATTGTCATAAAAAATTGTGTTTGACAGTTTTTTTGTTGCTCAACTGATTCAGTGCTGTTTCTATTTCTGGGTACAGATGGCATGCTCCAGTCAAACACCAGGTCTGTGTGTATGTTCAGGCTCTGCTGACTAACACAGTGACATCACACTGTTGACTAAATCTACAATAGCAGACTTACACAGTTGTCCGTTATGTAATAATCCGTGTTTTTGTGTGCTGTAGTAATAGCTTCAGACAGAATTTCACGTTATATTTGCGTCCAGTCTTGGAGTCAGTGGGACAGGAGGAGAGATGAGCTGGAAACCTCTCAGCAGGGAGGCTGTCAGCTGTTGAAAATGCCCAGTGGGTGCCTCATAGAATTTTAATGGAAGCCCGAAAGAAAATAGCACTAATAAAGTCACACATGAGATTCATTCACCGCACACACTCCTGGTGCCATTGAGATTTATTGTATCTGACATGGCCAAAGGATGTCCCCTACAAAAGATAACTTATTTCTTCCTGGGTTCTTGTTGTCTTTTGGAAACATGCTAGATTTTACCAAGTCACTTATAAACAGAGAGAAAAAAATAGAAAAATAGAAAAAAAAACATTATTGCAGCCTTGAGCACATGTTTGTACGTGTTGGGACATTGTGGCAGGGAGTGAGTGAATGAATGAGTCATTATATTATCTTGTCAGTAACTTGTATATTTTAGGTGATTTCTAGCACCATGCTCCTAAAAATCTATACAAAGTAACAGTGTTGTGCCGTGTCAGCTCCGCAGCTCTGTTCCTGTTTCTTCCAGATGAAATTAGTATTATGTTAAATGGGTTAGCTGGGACCTACTCAGCAGTCCAGTCTCATTGCCTCTGCTGTGATCGGGACAGAATTGCCGCTTTCCATTTCCACCGTTCCCATAGCGACAGCAGTCCCTACTTCGTCCCAGTGCTGCAGTGTGTGAAAGGCAATGGTTTTAACCCCAAAGAGTGTGTGTGTCACACTGCAGTGGAGTGTGTGTTCAAACTGTTGTTTATGTAATGACACAGATAGATAATTTCTCTTCTCTTCTCTTCTCTTCTCTTCTCTTCTCTTCTCTTCTCTTCTCTTCTCTTCTTCTGCAATAGAGAGAAAGGGAGGAGAGGATGAGGAGAGGAGTTATAGTTTCATATAAGAGCCTTACAACATTAGGTTACAGAGAGAAAGAAAAAAAAGAGGAGTTGTAGCCCTCATTATGAGTCGTAGTCAGATGTGTATGGACAGATGAAGGAGTGAATTGGTAAAGGCTTAAAGGAAAAGAAGATTGACTGAAAGAGTAAATGGAAGAGATGTAGACTCTGATATTCCCTTTAAGAAGTCCACTTCAATCTTCAGGATTATCCTGACTCTTCGTGCAGCCGTACAGAAGCTACAGAGCTGGAATATGGGTCAGTCAGGAAAGTGCGTGTTTCCGTGTCCTGTGTGTGTGTGTGTGTGTGTGTGTGTGTGTGTGTGTGTGTGTGTGTGTGTGTGTGTGTGTGTGTATGAAATGACCCACTCATCATGGTCAGATCTTCTTGCACATCATAGATTACTTGATGTTCACTCCCACACTCTTGTCTGGGTAACCTCGCTGAGCTGAGCTGTTCATGCAGATGATGACATTATCCTCTCCTGCAGCCCCCCCCCCCCCCCCCCCCCCATTACTGACTGTCGCCTAATTTCCACTGTGGGGGAACTTCTTCACTTTTATCCAGTGGTTATTCACTTTTCTCTGCTAGAACAGAAATACAGCGGATCTGCAGTCTCTCTGCAGCAGCCTTGGTGACCTCTGTAACCTTTTCCACATGGGACAATGACTTGATGAAGCAGTTCTATGCATTGCAGTAGAAGTAAGCGCCACTGTCTTTCCAGTGCAGAGAGGATGACTCATTTTTCCCATTTCTTACAGTATAACTGCAGCAAGGCAAGAAATATCTTATATCTGCACCATAAACTGCTTCATTGTTCTGTTTCTCCTCACATGCAGCTCAGAGAACCTCCTCTAATAGATGAATGAATGCCCTCACTCAGATTTCTGCTTATAGAAAATGATGAGTGGACTCTTTCAACTTGCACCATCCATCTACTGAAATATTCATTCAGAGCTCTTCTGAGTTTGCAAACATGGTTGTTTCTTCAACAGTAGCATACTAAGTGCATCTATGATGCTAAAATGCTCACACTGCTAATGCTAACATGCAGATGTTAAGCAGGTGTAATGTTTAACTTGATCACCATCTTAGTTCAGCATCTTACGTTAGAGCTAGTTGAGTTGAGTTATTCACAAAATAAGTGAAAACTTTGACCTGCAGATGAAGGTAAAGAAAAAGCCAAAGGATCACAGAAGGTAGTAGGATTCATCCTCTGGAAACCATGAATATGCAAAACAAGTTTCATGGCAGTCCCTGCAAAAGCTGTCAAGACATTTCACTTCAGTCCAGAAATTTCAACCTCATGGTGTCAGTAGAGGAAAAATCAGTCTGCAAAGTCTTTAGGATCCATCCTCTAGGAACCATGAATGTCTGTAAAAACATTTTGTGAAAAAAGCCTTACAGAGTCGTCCTCTCTCTCTCTCTCTCTCTCTCTCTCTCTCTCTCTCTCTTTCTCTCTCTCTCTCTCTCTCTCTCTCTCTCTCGCTTCAGAAAATGTCCCTGTGGAGTTGCGGGAGCCGCTTTACAAGGACCAGTATGAACAAGAGCACCTCAAGCCGTCCGTCTCCAAGCTGCTTCTCTCCCCGGAGATCTACTGCCGAGCTCAGGCCCTGCTGGCCCAGGCACACGGGGTCTCTTTGCCGGCATCGCAGGGGTCCCCGGCCGACAACTCCGCGCTGCTGCAGTTCCTCATTAAGAAAGGTTTCACCCCAAAGGTCCAGGATGTAGATGTCACCGAGGAGGATCTCAGCAACGTCCCCATCAAGACAGTATGTGTGTGTGTGGCTGTGTGTAGTTTTTATTTAGATTTCAGTTTGATCTGCAAACAGGAAAAATAAAATCTACCCAAATTTCCAAAGTAAAAGTCTTGAGTATAAAAGTGTAAGTAAAGTAGGACCTACAACTTTCCAGCTGCCAAATAAGTGTAAGGTAGTAAAAAGCACTTGTCCCTGATTGGTGCAGAAGTCCCACCTTGCCCTGATGGACGCTCTGATGTCACTGGCTGCTAAAGAGACAGTGGGCCGGGTGAAGATGGCGACGGAGGCGGAGCAGATGGGCGTCAGTTCTCCATGGGAGAACGCTCTGCTCTTCTGGGTCAACAGGGTGAGACCATGTTGTTTCCCTCCTTACTCAAGTTGTTAGCTTAAAGGACAGATTACATTAAACTTGCTCTCTGTCGGGTGTCATTGACTTTTTGCACAGTTTTCCGTTTACGATTGTGTTTACGAGCAATACAAGCTGATAGTGTGACGTCTTTATCATCACTAGAAGACACAGACACAATATTTTCATCAGTGAAAACAAGAGCAGTATTTGGGTGTGGCTGTAATGAAAAGCTATTATTTGTTAATATTTTATTTACATATTTAATTTTAGTATTTCAAACTTATTTTATTGCAAAGTCTTGGCTTGCTGTAATTCTTATCATTTTAATTTATACTCATATAAACTGTATAAACTGTTTGTTCTTGTCCCTGTTATCTTTGATCCTGTTTTCATTCATTAAGTGAAGCCTTGCTGAAGCTGAATATTGTACAAATTCTCAGGTTTTACTGTTAATAGGAATCATTTTCCTGTGTACAATTATTTGACCTCAAAGATGATGGTCTTTGTAGTCCACAGCCATTGGTCTTTTTAAAGTTTTTAAAAAAATTAATTTAATTTAAATTTAATTTGTAAATAAAATTTACTTTAAATTTTTTTTTGTATTTTAATTAAATAGAACAATAGGGACAATAGGGGAAAAACAGTGAACTTGTCCTTTAACAGTAGTTGTCTTGTGTCTACAGCTGAACCAGAAATTGAGAGAAAGCACAGAAGAAGAGGAACCCGTCAAGTCGCAGACGTGTACAGACCTGCAGGCTGTTCAGGACTCGGTAAAAATACCTGACACACACACACACACACACACACAAACACACACACACACAAACACACACACTCAATTAAAACACAATCTTCTAAGTTCAACGTGATGTAGCAACAAAACCGAGCTCAGTCCTGGGAATGAACTGAGGTTTCACTTTTGTGCATCGACTTGTATGATCCTGCTCACACCACCAACTGTCTGGGTGACTTCCTTATCATTGATGCCAAACTGTTGTACGTTATACTGTCGTATCACTGTGTCTGAAGTTCTGGAGTTTGTCATCTTGTGCCGATTTACAACGGTGACTTCCTCTACTCGGCGAAAGAAAATATCACTCGCACTACACATCCTTGAAACGGAGCCGCTGACGTTAGCAGAGCTCTGTCCCTTCATTAAAAATGATTCACTGAAGTCTTTGATAAAACAAGCAGAACATTGCTTGGTGACTCGTCATTAAACGACTGTCTCTCGTTGCTGTGTTGCTTTCTAACATCGACCTTGCTCTGCTTCTCTGTTTTCTCCCTCTGGTTTATCTCTGTCGTGCCTTGCTCTCTGGCAGTGTCAATCCACCCGTTGGTACTGGAAACTAGTCCCAGTAAGTGTACCCTTCTCCTGTCTCTCTCTCTCTCTCTGAGTCTGTCCATCTGCTATGGCTGACATTAACTGTGCCTGCTGGAAATGCCTCTCATACTCTCTTATCTGTCTCGTTATGAAAAGTGCCTTTGTCTGTGACCTTTTCAGCTGATTAATCAGATGCCACTGAAATGTCCTGTGATTATTATTATTATTACTATTGTTATCAACTGATGATGTTTTGGACCTTGAGGGTGTTTCTGACTTTGTTACATTCAGTCATCGGTTTCATCTCAAACTGCCCAGATTATCAGAGCGGAGGGGGGAGGAGGAGATGTTGGAGAGGAGGGAGGGAGGTGAAATTACTTCCTCGCTGATTATTAAACTACCTCTGCGCCCCCTTTGTTTGCCCCTTTCTTTGCCCCCTTCTTCGCCTCCTCCTCCTCCCCTGCCGCTCCTCTCTCCCTGAGCAGCGCCATGTGACTTAGTGGTGTGGCAGTTCCCATGATGACCGGCCCCCTTGTCATTTATGCTTGTTTCCCTCTCTCTGCCATCCCCCATCCAGCATGCTATCGCTTTTTGTTTGAAGGAGTCGGGGAATAAGCCGCCAGTGGTAACGTATAACATCTCGCTCTTATCTCACCCTCATCCTCCACGTCTCCCGTAGCAACGCACTACAACTGACTGACAGACAGACCTGACCAATCGCCACACCTCTCCCACGCTGTCGACCAATGACCGACTGACTGACTGCAAACTAATCACCACTCCAACCCCGAGGTTGGATGGATCAATTAAAACTCATTAGCTTTTAACACTATTTATTCATATTTATTTACGTTTCACTTCTTTTCTTTAAAGTGTGTGTTACAAAGCCGCGTTGTAGGAGGCATGATCAGACTGGGTGTTGACCTTTTCGTCTCTGTACTCCTACAACAAGGCTGCGCAAAATCATTTAGCAGCAAGTTACAGCTGATGCACTTAAGACATGAACCCTTTCTTTTTTGTTTTTGGGTTTATTTTATCTCATGTGCACATTTAAAAAAGCAATCCAGCATCTGAGCTGTAAAATTCACTTAAAAAAGAAAAATCTGATTATGTGGTTTTTACCTGATCAGAGTGTCGTCAGTGCCTGTTTCTGCTGCATGGACACCGGAGGAGAAACGTCCTCATTTTCACTTATAATCACTGACATAATTTTCTTTCAGTTTTTTGTATTGCCTTTTTTTTTTTTTTTTTTTTTTTTTTTTTTCTTTTTTTTTTTTTTTTTTTTTAGTCCTTTGCACTGCACCTCCTGGTTGGTGTGTGTGTGTGTGTCTATGTGTGCAAATGTTTCTCAAATGAAGCATCACTGGTCTTGCGCTTTGTTTCTGTGGGTTTTCTTCTCTTTGCAATTTTCCTGGAGTTTGGCTGGCTGCACAGTTTGAGTCGATGATTTTATTTATTGTCTGAAAGACGGACACTCCCGGCTGGTTTTACATTTCTTTGGTCACTTTTCTAACTCTAACTTGAACCTGTATTTTCATATCTGTAATTTTTTTCTGCCTTATGGTCTCTCCTCTTTCCCCTCACTTGTCCATTTACTGTTTCCTACCTGTCTTTGCACAACTCTTCCTCTTTTTACCCTCTTCTCTTTCTCCTCCTCCCCTCCCCTCTCTTTCCTCTCCAGATCCGCTATAGGAAGGACAAAGTGCAATCTAAGCTGACTCCTACTTTCCCTCTGGTGTCTGCGGTCAAAGATCTGTCTAATGGCTGTGCCATAGCTGCTGTGTTGCACTACTACTGCCCCAGCTTGCTGCCTCTAGAGGGTACGCACATAAACTCAGGCGCTAACACACGTGCATACAAATTCACGTTAGATGTTGAAATATTAATATTTGGCTGATGTATGCTGATAGCAGCTTAAATAATGAGCCCATCATATTAAAAAAAAATGCCAATAAGTGTGGGATCTTGAATGTATGTTAAATTTACTGAGAAAGCATTTGTTGGAAATTTCCTTTATATATTGGAATTCACAAAAACATGTTTAAAAAGCACCTGTTATGATAGTGTTCGAGTTGAAGCAAATATATTTAACAATCATACACACACACATTAATGTCTATGTATTCCTGTCTCTTCCCCTCCAGATGTGTGTCTGAAGGACACCATGTCATTGGCCGACAGTCTCTACAACCTGCAGCTGGTCAAAGAGTTTTGCGAGAACAGTTTACAGAGCTGCTGCCCCCTCGCTGTGGAGGACCTGCTCTACGCTCCACCCGTTCTCCATGTGAGCATTTATGACCTCCTGCGTTTTCACTGTAGTTGAAGCACCTGAAATGTTGGTTTCGAAAATTTGAGTATTTCTCCTTAAAATTAAACATTTGTAACTGAGTTAGAGTTCAACAGTCAGCTGTGCTCCATCAACACTGTGGTTTGATCAGATTTGACTGGGAGCTGTGTCTCCCTACAACCCAACAACTGCCAGACAACAACAGACCGTCAGATTCTGGTTCCTATATTTTTAGACTGTTTTGTGAAAATATTTGATTTCACCCTTTTCCAACAAAGTCAAATACAGTAATCTCTAATGTTACCTGAGGCAGACAGTGTGTTCATGTAAGACACTACTATTTAAGATAAACAGCTGATTAAGGAAATTATGTCTTTAGTGCTTTAAATGTAGGATCGTGAATATGACAATCTTTGAAAGTGTGAACAGGGAGTTACAGACATGCACACAAACTGCTGACTGTGTTGACGATCTAATATCTGTTCAATATCTATTTACCCCCCCCCTCTCTCAGCTGAACATCATGAGCTTCATAGCAGAACTGCTGGAGTGGTTTGAGGTGAAGAAGCCTGATTTTGTCCAGCCCACACAACCCATTGACCTCACAGGTCTGTAACATACAGTTTGTTTCTAATACATTCCTGACATATTGATGCACTGGCTGTTAGAGTGTTTGATAAATAAACACCAGCCTCTGACACTGCAGGGCCTCTGTGTCTTTCAGATGTCTCGGGGCTACTGGACTGCACAAGTCCTGTCACTGGGAACAGCAACAGGTATTAGAAAGCAAGAAGAAAAAAAAGAGAAATCTGATGTAGACACCTTATGTTTTGAACTGAGAATCAAAGCTGTAACACACAGTTTTAGTTTGTTTTGGGTTTCTTTTAGAAAAAATGTGTGAATGTGCAGCATTTCACTGTTTTGTCCTGTTTCAGTGGTTCTCCTTCCTTTATCTTCAAACAACCCTTTGTGCCCATCTCCTCTCCAGTGTCACCAGGTAGGAAATACAGAGCACAGGAATGTGTTTCTTTGAAATGAATAAACTTTTATAGACTCATTTATTTATTTAGTTTTATCTGTCTTTTTCAGAAAACAAAAGTTGGACGAAGAAACAAATCGGGTAGGTAGCTTAAAAGCTTTGTGTGATTTCTATAGTAAATGTTGTGTTGCATTCATATTTTATCTTAATTTTTTAATCTTCTTTCTTTCTTTGGCTTCTGTGGTCTCTGCTTTTCCATACTGTGTGGCACAACCCATCCATTGGTCCATGTTTCCATCGTCACCCACCTCTCTGCAGTCGTCCTCTGTCAGCAGTGACTTTCAGCATCCCATTTGGGCTGGACAGTGATGTTGACATTGTCATGGGAAACCCAATAGATTCTGTCTTTCGCTCTGTCAGCACTGACAGCCTGACCACCGGCATCCCTGTAATGACCTCACCGGTGACTTCAGCAGGGATGACTCGTGTCCCGTACAGCCCTCCAGAGGACCTCAGCCACCTGGTCAGCGCTTCAGCCCCATCGCAGCGGTCTTCCTGGGGCCCTTACGCACACACGGCACCGCTAGGAGAGCTGCCAACAATCGAGGAGGCGCTACAGGTGGTTCATACTCCCAACAGCAAAGATCGGAAGAAGGGAAGGACGCCAGAGAAAGGTGGAAGAGGAGTGTTGGGAGGACGGCCCGAGCCCAGGTTACGTCCCGAGGGAGCCCCTGCCGGTTTCTTCCTGCACTCCCCCGAGGAGGATAATCCCCAGCTCAGTAGCTCTGCTCCCTGTCGCTCTGGAGTCCTCTGCCGGCCTGTTGGAGGAGAAGGGGGTGATACGGAAAGGCAGGGAAGGGGAGAGAGGAGGGAGAGATCAGGACGGAGCTCCGATATGTCACGTGACGATGACTCCGTTCTACGAGATGGCAGCGTCGACTCCTCTGAACTATCAGATGATACCCCAAGAAATGCCCCTGGTAATATTCGACCCAGTAACGGTCGCCAGGGAAACCACAGCACCAGCAATAGCCCACGAATGACAAGCTTTGCTGAGCGACGAGACAGCAGGAGAAGACATTCGGCTGCTCCCGGAGAGGACTCAGCCTCTGCTGCGACGCCAACAACCCCAGGAACTCCACATACACCCTCAACCCCAGCGGGGGCACCTGGCCGACAGGACAGCCCAGGTCCCAGAGGCCCCGAACCAGGCTCCGAGGCCTGGGAGTTGGGGGCTCGTCTGGAGGAAAAACGCAAAAGCATTGAAGCCCAAAAAAGACGCATCGAAGCCATCTTTGCCAAACACAGACAGAGGCTTGGCAAAACTGCTTTCCTTCAACTGAAAAGAGAGCAAGGAGAGGGAGGAGGGGAGGGACTGGGGGAGGATAATCTCACCCTGGAGGAGCGCCTCACCCACATGGAGGAGCAACTGAAACAGGAGGAGGAGAAGGAAGAGAAAGAAAAGGAGGAAAAAGAAAAAGACGGAGATAAGGAGAAAGAAAAGCTATCCGTTTCCAATCCTCCTCGGCTGGAGAAGCAGGTCACGTTCTCTATTGAAACTAAGCAAGGTGCAGAAAAAGAGAAAGAGAAAGCTGGTGACGGTGTTCTTGTGGAATACAATGAAGTCGTGCAGAAACTGAGTGAAGCCCTGCAGTCATTACAGAAGGACATGCAGAAACTTACAGAACAGCAGCAGCAGCTCATGAGCAACCAAAGACCCAGAAATACACCCAAACCCGCTCCAAAGTCAGTGATTAGAAGTAACGTCAAAACACCACCCAGAACCCCTCCCCACACACCAACAAAGACACCTCCGAGAACCCCGACAAAGACTCCTACAAGGAGCAACGGTAAAGCTTGGGTGATCCCTACCAATCCCAATCTCCCCTCCTCTCCCTCACGGCGTTCTCACGCTCTGACCTTGTCCACCTCTCCAAAAACAGTCGTCTCCTCCTCCTGCCCTGCTCCTCGCACTAAGATTCACTCCTCCTCCTCACCTCGGAGCCCCAAACACCACCCACGCCCCCAAAATCAGCGCCCCCATCCACGGCCTTCCGAACTCAAGTTCCCTCCTCTCAATCGGGTCTTGACACCAACCCAGACTGTGGACACCCTCCCCCACTTGCGCCGTGTGTCCCCCAGCAAGTGTCAGGTTCAGACGTCCTCTTCCTTCCGTATCGGCGGTCCCCGGACTCCTCAGGAATCTCCTCAGCCTCAGCAGCCACAGCCTGATGAGAGCAACTCAGAAACAGGCTCTAGCGAGACACCCACCCAGTTCAGCCTGGAGCTGGAGCAAGAGGACGTAGAGGGTGTTGGAGGGCTGCCGATCTTGTCACAGCCCAGACAAGATCGTCCCAGGGCTGCTGGTGGCAGCAGCTCTGGTGCTCCTTCAGAGTGCTCATTTGAGAGCGAGACTTTGTCCATTTCCGCTGCGTACAGCGCAGTAGGGGAAGGAGGAAGAGGCAGAGATGCAGAGAAACGCTGCAGCATGATTGAGGTGTCACTATCATCTCTTGGAGGGCCAGAAGGAGGCAGCGATGAACCAACCGATGAAGGGCAGGAGTTTTCCTCTGACTCAATGAGCGATCACACAGAATCTGCTGCGGAACCGGCAAGAGGACTCGCCACAGAACCCTTCGATCCTTTAGAGCAGCTGAATCTGGCTATGGAAGCCACGGATTTGCCGGAACAACAAACCGAACCCAAAGAACAAACAGGACAGACCGAAACTTTGGAACCGAGTGGAGAACAGAGCGAGCTGGAAACCAAAGGAGGAATAGGATTCTTCTTCAAGGTAAGTGCTTAAAAAAGAGAAATACTATGTTTGTTTGTTTTGAATGCACATGAATCTCGTCATGACAGTTGGGTATATGGTTGTGTGGTCGTAGGAGGAGGTACATAGTGAGGGGGAGATGGCCCAGCGTAGAGCTCTCCTGTTGGAGAGGCAGCAAAAGAGAACAGAGGAGCTGAAGAGGAGGAGACAGTGGCATGAGCAAGAAAGGGAAATCAGGTACAACACACCCACATACATCTTAGCATGTTGAATCCAAGTTTGCACTGCTTTAATTTCTTATCTTATAGACTCCAAAGCTTAACGGCGCCCATATGAAAGTAACCTTTTTTCTCCTGTTCTCAGAGTTGTGTCTTCAGACAGGAGAGCAGCGTCTCCCTCCAATACACCCCCTGCAGGCACCACCTCCCCGTCACCCACACCGCCTGCTACTCCAGCCCGTCGGGGAGATTTCACACGAGGGGAGTATGCGCGGCGGCAACAGCTCAGGATCATGGACGACCTGGACAAAGTGCTCCGCCAGAAAACCGCCAATCAAGGACGATCTTCAGCCAAGAAGACCCGCTCTCGGCCTCGCAGTATGACCAGGGAAGAAACACAGCTGTCTCTGAGTCCAGCCAAGAGAACAACTGGTGAAGTCAAAAGTGAAAAATATATCATATATGAAGTTAACTGTCTGTAGATGATTTAAGTGACTAAACTGTTTTCGTGTCTTCATGTTTGTCCAGGCTCTAAGTTGACCAAAGTCTACTCTCACTCCTCCCTCAACCTGGCAGCAACAGATGAGACAGGAAACCGTGGTAGTGACCCCACAAAGAAACCTCACAGGTACACTGCTGCATACGTCATTTGTATATCTCTTACCTCTCATTGACAAGGTTTTTAGTTGCGATTGTTATAGCTCAAGAGATGGCAGTTCTGGTCAATTGGTCATTTGGTTGGTCTTTTTAGTCCAATCATTTTCTCCAGAGGGAAATATCTCTTCATGGTTTCCCAAGGATGCATCCGGATGACTGTGATGATCGAAATTTCCACTTGTGCAATATTTCACGTCATGACAGGGGACCTCTAAGATTAAAGAGCAAATTGATCTGAGATCAATGCTAATGTGCTAAAGTTATCATGTTACAGTAACATGCAAAAAGTTACATGCTGAATGTAAACTTGCCAACATCAGCTGAATTAAATGCCAACATGCCAATATTATTTGCTAAGTTGCAGATTACAGGCTAAACTTCAGTATGCTAACATCCAGAAGCTGAAAACATGCTTGTTAATGATGCTAATTGGCTCTAACGGCTAGTTCTGGCTAGTTCTTGGTGATACTTGGTGCCAAAACAAGGTGTAGAAAGAGGACTGGACTAGCACCCAGTAGAAGTAATGTTACTTGACTCATTTCTCACGTAGAAATAAATCACTACAACCAAAACCTCACCAATCACTACTTTCTTATTAATGATCTAGGCATGAATCGTTCTGTTATCAAGTTTAGCACCGATATAAGGTTATGGCGTGTTGGCTCATTGTTTGACCTCTCCAGCAGCCGTCCTGATTCACCGTCAGGATGTGCGACACCAAGTAGACTGGCCAATCTGAACGGAGACAAGGACTGGGAGAGTGGCTCCAATGGAACCTCACCTGCCCCAGAATACACAGGTAGAGCTCTGCAGCATTACAGTATCTCTCAGTTCCCGAGTACTCCTATGCATTGCCAAACTGCTTACAATTGTGCACATTGCATAATCAAGCATGCCTGTGTTTGTATTTTTTCAGGTCCAAAGCTCTTCAAAGAACCAAGCTTCAAGTCCAACAAATTTATCATTCACAACGCTCTCTCCCGCTGCTGCCTGGCTGGAAAGGTCAACGAGGCACAAAAAAACAAGATAGTGGAGGTAGATTTTCATTTTCTGCATCATCTTTGTATTCTGTATCAACCCTTTTATTGAAATTCATGACATTAATAGAGGGCTGCAGGCATGACATACTTTTGTGGGCCAACTCTTAAGTTAGCATCACCCTGGTTCCCTCAAGAAAAGCCAATGGGACTTTCACATTGGCTTTTGGATTACTGCCGAGAATAAACTCTGTGACAAAGGAACATTTATGATATTTATACGTTTTGTTCAGCACGATAATGTTCACAAATGAACACCAGCCTAAATACAATCACCAGTAGTACAAAGCTAATGTTAGGCTACAAATGAACTACAACTTGTAGCTTTATTTAGCGCTTTCCTCTTCTACAAAAGTCTTTCCTCTAATAAAGTCAGCAATTGTTTGCAAAAGTGCAAATATCAAAACAAGGCTGTAAAAGTGGACTGGTGAGTAGATCGGTGATGATGTAAAAGAGACACAAAAGCTTAAAGAAATCATGACTGGGGTATTTACTGACATATTTTAAATGTCGTAAAATAAAATGTGAAAATGTCTTGAGCTTATGTTAACAGACCTTATTTCAGTTTAACAAAAAACCCATTCAAAAAATCCATGGATTTTGGGAACCATAATTTTAGGACTCACTCCTGCAGCACTCTATTTATTAAAACATGAATTCTGTTACTATTTTTAGGCACCAAACTGGGTCATTTGCATGTTTGATGATGATGATTAAAACTAGAACACCAATATGATTTGTTGCATTTCTCTCTTTTACTTCTCATCTTGTACCAACCTCAGGAGATGGAGAAGTCTCCTGCAAACCACTTCCTTATCCTCTTCCGGGATTCCAGCTGCCAGTTCAGGGGCGTATACACCATGAACCCAGACTCCCAGGAGCTCATACGATTGGCTGGCGTGGGTCCCCGGACAATTGGCTCCACCCAGGTGGAGTCCATCTACAAATACAGTTCAGATAGGAAGCAGTTTAGTGCCATCCCCTCTAAAACCATGGGCATGAGCGTGGATGCTTTCACCATCCCCAGCCATCTTTGGCACGGAGGAGGAGGCGCAGGAGGAGGAGGAAGCAGGAGAGCAAGCATTACTAAGAAGGCGGTTATTTCCAAGTGAGGAACATAACACAACATTACAGTGACACACGATTAAAGAAAACACTATAATCACACTGTAATTATAGTGAAAACTGTAGTCAGCAGTGGAAAACAGTTATTTATGTGCACACAGATAAGCCTTTAGGCAACTGTGTGCGTACAGACATCTTAGCTGTCTTGCTCTTGGATTTAAGTAGAAGTACAAAATATAAAAAAAAAATATTTTTAGTTCCCCTTAATGTGCATGAAAACATCAACAGCACAACTACACAGAAAACAGAGACACGCTCATATCCAGAGTGTACAGAGGAAGGTTTTGTAAAATATTAGGTTAACGTTACAAGGAAGATTTACTTTTAAAAAGTCTCATTATTTATACTTTCATTATTTGAAGTACGAACTCGAAAAATGACTTTTTTTTTTCTTTCAGAGGAAAAGGAAACTTTATTGTTTACTGGAAAAACACTGACTTTCATAAGACTTAAGATTGCTGTCCGGTCCCTCTCTGGTTCTGTGGACTGAAGTCCTCAAGTAGAATACCACTTTTATACATGAAGCCAAACAATGGAGAAAATGCCTTCTCATGTCAGAGAGACACGCAGGACTTTTATTTTGTATGACCCTCAAGTTTAATTCTACCTTCAACAATCAGCAGGTGGATCAAAGCACATTTGTTTTGCAAAACTAAGATAGCCATAACTATATGATGCAGAGAGCAGAGGTGAACTTTGTTTTTTGGAGTCAAAGAGCTGTAAATGTGTCAGTGGTTTTCAGCAATGATTACCACCGCATGAATGGTTATTTACTGTATGTGGTATAAGCTTATTTCAAAATAATATCGCAGTGAGAACTTGTGGTTTGATGAAACTATGTTGATAATGGGTATCCGTATGAGCAGCAGATGCCAATTAAAACAAATTTTGTACACTGAACTAATAGTATAACAAGGATGCCGTGTCATGCCAAACTTACATTTATGTGGATTGTTGCACTCTTGGTGAGGGACGGGTTCTGATAGTCGGGTCCATTTTGGATCTGGTTCTAAGTTGTTAAAATGCCCAGATTTGTTAAAGGGGCTATTTGTAAGTTTTCTCTGCAGACAAACGTGGTTTTCTTGGTGATTGTTGCTTGACAAGAGCTTCAGGCATCGTTGCCTTTATAATACAAAAGGTTAAAATACACCTTCTGAGCAGCACTACGTCTTCAGGCCAGATTGGAAGCTAAAGCGAGGCGCTATCAGAAAGTGACAAGACGGGCCGGGGCTAGCTGATTAGCATGCTAACTGCAGTAGAGGAAAAGACGTGATAGAGACAAGAGTTAACATTAATGTTGCTTTCTACATCCTGAGACAGCTGTTGGTGAATAAAGGAACGAAGTTTGTTGCTGTACTTGCAACGTTTCCTCTAGACTGGTAAGTAAACAGCTGTTAATGCTAACACTAGCTATGTAGCAGTAGCAAAACTCACAAACAGCTCCTTTAAAATCTGCAGCAATTGAATCGTCTATCAAATCTTCAATCTCTCTTAGATAATCTCCTTTTGCAAAGAAAAAAAATTGGTGACAAACAATTCCTAACTCAGCGACACAGTTGATAACGACACTGCATGACTGAACATGGTGGACCGCCTTAATTTAAATGTTCCCAAGTCAGCGAAACAGCTATGAAATGCAATATTTGCATAACAGCACTTATGACAAAGGGGAGAATGACAAGTCCCTGCTTAAATAAGAACTTGTGCTATTTCTGATAACTTCAGAAGGACGATCAAGTGCTCGGCCTCAGCCTACAGCTGGTGTTACACTGTATTCTGTGACCTTGAGCAAAGCAACAACAAATCCGCCGTGTGGTAATGTTCTGTGTTTCTTGTATGTAGAGAAATCTATAATTTGGTTGGTTTAGGTTTTAGTGAAATAAAAACAGTACATGTGCTTTTTAACTCAAATGTCTTCATTTCCAAACAAGCAAAACTACCTAAAAAGATTCAGTAAAGGATGTGGATTCGATAAAATGCTATTGAACCCGATCCCTACTCGTGGTAGAGTGCACACAATTAAAAATTGGTGTTTTTCAGACCAGCATTCATGTATGAAATAACAGACTGGATTAAACTCCACTGATCAAGCTGTTTCTTCCGTTTCTTCCTTTTTTTCCGCCCGTCTCTCTCTCTTGGTATATCGTTCCCTTCACCCTTGTGGCCTATCGTTTCTCCTCACACTGATGAATGAAACCTCGGGAACAGTCCACAATATGTGACACAGGTTAAGGCGAGCAGCAGCAGTCAGACATTCCTGATAAAATATATGACTCACCTGTGAACACCAGTTCTCAGATTTTTCAGATTTACGAGCCACTGCCGAGGACCACTGAGAGATCAGCCAGCGGCAGCTTCGGTTTCTGCAGCAGAATCAGGGCTGAATCTGGGAAAGGTCGCACTGTTGATTTTAACTTCAGAGAATTTTAATGCACCGATACTGGAGGTTATGTGTCACTTTGCATTGTAGAAAACAAGATAATGTGCAGTTCTTAAATCTGCATTAACAATTTTTTTTTTGGCCACTTGGGGGCAGCACAACAAGCTCAAAATAAAACACTGACATATTGCCCCAAGGTGCCTGTCTGGAGCAGGTGTAGATCCTGGAGCCACCAACCAATAACTATAGGAGAAACTGAGAAGTGTCACTAACAACGAGGTCATTTCACGAGAGACGAGAAAGTCTGGTGCACAGGTGTGAAGGTGAAGGTGAGCGTGAGGTGTGCGCTGCTTACTACCAATGTTGTTGATACTACCACTGCCAGATAACACCAAAGTTCTCCACCAAAGTTGTCTTTCCAAAAGTAAATTATTCTCTTGGTTAATCAAGTCTAAAGCCACCAATAAAACCATGAGCCCAAGTGTTTGTTATGGGTTTTTATTGCACCTTCCTCAGAACATACAGTATGTAGCCTAGAGATTATTAACTGATATAACTCTTATTGCATTGGTTCGATCAGCCGTGATTCTCTGGGATCTTTGGGGCAGTCCTACCACAGTTAGATTTGACGCCATGGAGGACAGTGATCACTACTCAAAAGGGGCCAGAGCTGAGAGGGTGCGTCTGTGTTTGTGTATGTGAATCCTCCTGTTCTGTACTTGTCTGAAGGTTGAATGTTGATCCAAGTTAGCAGGAAGAAAAATCCATCATGCTGTTGATTCTAAATCTTTTTTTTTTAAGCTAAAATTTTAACAGTAAATTAAGGGAGAATTGAAAAACAAGCTATTTTGGCTGTATGTTATTAATATCCCTTGTGTAATCAAAGCTATATTACTGTAATAGGTTTTTTTTTTTTTTTAATTCTGGGAGCCAGAAGAATCTATCACAAAATCTGATCAAATTTCTTAATTACCTAAAAATTGATTTAAAAATATCAATACAATTTGCAAAACATTTGGCCAAGAATTTTATTTTTTTTATTTTATTTAGTTTTTGAGCACAAATACTGAGACAAAGGTTTGATCCAAGGTAAAAAAAAAAAAAAAAAAAGAAAAATAAGAATAATTACAATCTGGGTAATTCCATAAGATCCCCAAATAATTAGAGCCATACAGTTTTATTTCTTAGGTTTAAGGCTGCACCAAAGATCCCAATGAATGTGCGTACTGAATTTATTATGATTTACTAATATGTTGCCACACATCATGAAAGTAATTGACGACAAGCTAAACAGAGAAAAAGCTTATTAATAATAATAATTAATAACATCATCAAAGTCCATTTACGAGAGTGGATAGAACACAGTAAAGTTTCGTCTGATATAATGGCCTACCGTGGTTAGTCCCAGCATTTGATTTATCAGTTACACACAGGTTTCCACTGAAGTCCTAGTAGTAGCTAAATCAGGTTTTGGTTTAAACTGATGTCAAAAGGCATCTTCCTCTGCCTTTAGATTAAACATAGCAACTTTGAATTCTAACTTTCTAACAAATACATCGATCTTATTTAATTCTAAATGCAGCTGTATGATAACCTCAGAACAACAAAGTGTACAGGCATGTGTTCGCTGATACAGGAAGCTGCAGGCGCAAAGCTGTGATAGAACATATAGTCAAATACTAAGTGCCATAAGGAGGAGTTGGTGTAATACACAGGAATAGAGAGATAAGGAAGAAGAGACCAACATGTCCGTCTATTACTCACATTCACTCAACCTTCTGCCAAACCTCCACTGTTTCTTTTCTTTAGTTTCCATGTTAATATACTTGGAATGGCTGCTTAAAGAAAACGTGAAGGCTGTTAATGAGCGTCATCTGGTTCCACCACAGGGTTACTGTCAGCTTGTGTATCCACAGAGCTGTGGGCTGTGCTGTTCCACGGGACAACTTCAGACTGGGGCTCCAGAGACGGGCTCACAGAGACGGGATCAGATGAGTTGGTTGTGGGGTCCAGCAGGATCTGGGCGGAGGTAGGAGGGTGGCTGAATGCGACTTCAGAGGGCACGTTGGACGAAGGGCTGGGAGGAGCGTTAGACGGGGGGAGAGAGGGTGTGTCAGACGGCATTTGTGAGGAGGAAGAGGAGGAGTTGGATGTTGTGTTCGAGGACAAGTTGAAGGGAGTGAGTGAGTCAGACAGTGTGTGCGGGAGAGGGTCAGACGGAGAGTCTGTTGGTGAGGCGGGCAGAGTCGGCCTGGGTGTGTGTGCCGGGGTCGGTTCCCGTGGATCCGTGCAAACCGGCTCTCCCTCGGCCACATACCACACCTCATTGTGCCTGTTCAACAACTTCAAGGGACTGCTCACGCACACACACACACACACACACACAAAGAAAGAAAGAAAGAAAGAAAGATGAACACAACCGTTAAAAGTGAGTGACGTGTGCAGTGATGTGTGTTTTTTCTTTAATTACACAAAACTGTAATTTCTTTTTAAATCGGCATATGGATCCAGATTTGGATCCAAAAGCAGATTGTGATGGTCATGCTGATTGGCTGATGACACGGATGCAAAATTACAAGTGAGTCAGAATCATGACCGTGCAATTTAAGTTTACCATGGTGCTGTTGTGCCGCCTAAAAATGAAATGCTGTTACATTTTACAGGAACGCTCTGAGTTGTTTTGTGCACCTGTCACCCAAATTTGGTTGCGACTGCAATGTGTTTAAGAGTTCTGGCTTTTTATGTCAATTAGGTAACACCTAAAAGAATCCTGCTTCCAATTATAGGAAAATAAAGCAACAAATTGTATAAATCAAAAAGTAATTTTTGGCCAGAGTTTTCCAAATATCACATGCACAAAATTCGGACTAGAACACTAGAAGAACTCGAACATGAAAATGAGTTAGTCATACCTGTCATAGCCAACTCCATAGTGGTAGCTGTGGTTGTAGGAAGCTCGGACTCTCTCCAGTTCTTTAGTCAGCAGGTGGGCGTGAAGCCTGGAGGTCACTGACAGCATCCAGCCTCCGTAGCTCCTCACGTACACGTCCATCTCTGGCATCTCAGTGAAATACAGCTGTGATAGAGACACAGACGCAACATCAGCAAACAACAAAGCTCCATCACAGTGAATGCTGCAGGCACAAATATTCTTCTTCACTGACATGTAAATGATTAGAAAAGTATATTGTCTCGGCAACTAAAGTGCAAGGTTGGGACGTCTATACTAGACATCAGTAAGATGTCGTGGCCATTAGAAGAAATGTTTGTCGGCCAAAATTAAAACTGGAAGATTTTTATCATGTGAATTGCAGGAAGTTTTAAAAACTCACACCGTACTTACTGTAGCACTAATTAAATCATGTTGTTGTTAAACGTTGTTAAAGTATATTATGACTTAAAATAATGGAGCTGAAATAATATTGTAAAACATGTAATGTAGTATTAGTGTAAGTGTTACATACAGTCTACAAGGCAAAAGGTTAATTAGGGTTCTCTGTTGTTAAGTTTAGTCAACCACAGGCATGACTGGAGAAGAAGGATGTTTCTGATCCGTCTCAGATGAATAAAACAGATTAAGAATGTGCATCTACACAGACTATAGATTATGAAATGATGCAACAGATACAGGACAGCAGCACTGACACCTTCATGATGCAGCAGTATCTAGTTCTATTCTGCTGAGTGAGAGCAGCACCGCAGCCAACTCCACTAAATACTGTTCATCCATCAATGCTCTCTACTGATCTAAAAGCAAAAACCACTGATTGAATTACACACAGATAATGGGAGGATAAAAGCATTTGACTTCACAATAAGCAAGGGCGGCTACCCAGCTCTAAAAAAAAAACTGCCTCCCTCCACACTTAAAGGCTCTTTCTCCCACAATCCCTCAGCACCTGCCAGGCTCAGCTCACCTTGTCATTGGTGGGTGCAGGCGGTTTGTCCTGGTAGGCAGCCGGCAGCGGGAAGTTTAACGTGTAGATAGCCGGCTCCCACATCTTTGTCTCCTCTGGGATCTTAACCAGGACAGGGGCGGTCATCTCCATCTGGATGCCTGTCAACACACACACACACACACACATACAAAATAACACACACAAAACAAACACACTCTACCGAGGCTGATTTTCCCTCCCTGTACTTTTCCTTACCTCCTTCATTGGCTCCAGTGATGTACTGGAAAAGTCTCCTGAAAGCCATGGCTGCACCCACTCCCATGAAATAGGCCTCGGCATCTGTTGACACCCAGCGAGTGGGGCTGTAGTGTCGCACCTGAACACACACAGACACAAAATGGGAAAAGAGAGAACTAGCTTGTGTGAGAAGTATCAGCTTGATGGGCAGGTCTTGTGTGTACAGTATATGTGCTGGTTCACACGAAGGGGTTCACTCACCTCATATTCATCTGTTTTGCAGACGAGCTCGTACTCCAGACATTCCTTGGACTCTGTGCAGAAGCTGGTGTTGGTACTCGGTCTATAACAGAGTGGTAATAGAATTCAATTTTATTATTTAGCGACAATATGCGGCCAAAACTCTGTGGACACCCCTGTTGAAACTTTGAGTATGTGGATGATTTTATGCAGGAAATTTGAGGAAGATCCCATTCAACAGATCTGAGCTTTATCATCCAACATCAGTAGCAAACCAGCAACCAAATTCACTTTATAATAGAATATATTATAAAACAGAGGAACAAGACTAAGAATCTACAGCTATGCTAACAGCTTTGAAGAAAACACTCATAACGACAATGCTAACATGCTAATATTTAGCATTTAGCAAACACAAAACATTTGGTCAAAACTAAAAGTATTGGGGGCACAGAAAATTTGACGTGATGATGGTGCCAGGTCAGGAAATAAAGAGTCAGAAGATCAAGTCAGTGCAATTAATTCCTGAGGGGAAAATGAATGTCTGTACCAGATTTCATGGCAGTCCATCACCTATAGCTGTCCAGAAATGAGTCATGAGAAAGCCTTAACATACATCCTCTGGGAGCCATGAATGTCTCTATAGAATTTGGAGCCAATCAATCAAGTAGATGTAGAGATAAACCATGAAAGTTTAACCTGCTGGTGGCACTAAAAGAAAAGCCAGAGGATCATCCTCTAAAGAACTTGAATATCTGCGGCAAATTTCATGGCAATTTTATATTTAAACCTCATGGTGGCGCTACAGAAAGAACCAGGGGATTAGAACATTAGGATCCATCCTCTGGGGACTATGCCTATTAAAAATTTCACAGAAATCCTGTAATTTCAGTCTGGACCAAAGTGGCGGACAGACTGACCAACTCAGTCGCCACCATGCCACTAGCATGACCATAAATTAGAGTAAAACTCACAAAGTAAACTATTTAACTTCAAATGCTTCCTGAAGATGTGCACTGATATGGTTTATCTGTCACTTGGAGACTATTTCAGAGTTTTGCAGCTGCAACAACAGCCACCTTTGTTTTCCGCTTTGACCTTGGAACAACCAGAGGTCCCTGTTCAGGAGGCCTGAGGCTCCGCCCAGTGGTCAGAGGGTGCCACAACTCCTTTAAATAGAGAAGGGCATGACAATGTAATGCCTTGTTTGTTGAAAGTAACATCTGGTAACTGTATTAGTGCCCGATCGCACTAATCCTCTTGTGGATGAATGGGAGAAAAATTCTTGCAGCCAGGTTCCAAGATCTTGTTAAAAGCCTTCCTGGAGGAGTGGAGGGTCTTATAGCAGCAGATTAATACCAGCGATCACAGGAGCAGTCATGAATTGAACCACCAGTCCGATGATTAACGGTCCACCCACTCTGTTTACATGTTTAGGTGTGTTAATTATTTGTCCTCGTGTGGCAGGGGAGAAAAATATAAGTTGTTTTGGCCGCAAGTGTCAAAAAGCTAAATTCATTTGTAATAGTACAATTTACATATGGGTGTAACGTTTGGGTGTCATCATACTTTTGGCCACCTAGTACATCTACTGTATCTGAGACGATCAGCTTACCCAACACTTCCTTCAGCTGAAACCACGAGGGCCAAAATCACCAAGACTGAGATGAAAGCCCTGAGGAAGGAAGGACACACACACACACACACACACACACACACACACACACACACACACACACACACACACACACACACACACACACACACACACACACATCACTTAAACACTTACTGTACAATTGTCCAGTAGTAACAAGGAATAATAAATAAATAAATAAATAACCGTAATTAATGAGAAAAGAGACAATGAATTACTGTATGCTCAGGCTAAAAGAGTGAATATGAGGGAGAAGTTGCCACAAAGTTAACAAGCTCTATAATGTAAGATAAATGTCATTATGTATTTTAAATTAAAGGCCTTGAGTGTAGGAACCAATAAGAAAACTATTGGAGGCTATAATACAAAAACAAAAAGGAAAGAAAAACATTTAAATCTACAAAAAAAAATCTGGGTTTAATGAATCTTTATTTGTGACTGACAGATTTTAAAAGGCTTTTTCTAGGTGTGTATGAGCCAGTCAGCGCAGCCCTGTGCTGCAATCCGCCGTTTGCACTGCAGACATGAAATGGGACACGTTTCCCTGCTGTCAATGCGCCGCAAAGAGGAGAGAGAGGGGGAGCGATCTGCTGCATCATTAGGCTCTGTCTTTTCTAAATCAAAGGCGTTTTGAGGTCATGGAAGAACAGCGTTCAATAGCTCATTACATCCCAATGATCATCACCTTTTGGACAGTTTAATCAAATCAAACAGGTTAAAGATTAAGACTCTTGAGAGGAAATTAAGGTTATTTATAAAAGGATTAAATGCTTCAAAATATAATCACCAGTCCAGTTTCAAATCTATCTGCTGATGTCTATATGTTTTTGCACAGGTGTTGCAGCAGCCTGTTTAATACTGAGTAAAAAGGTTAGATTTCCATGAACGCATTACCGATTAACACCGACTCAAAAAAATCAACTTCACCTGTCCATGACGCCGCAGAAAAGTCGCTAAAAAATAAGCATCAAACATTTCTGAAAAGAAATCTAATGATATACCTGTGTGATATTTACTGAAACTATAATAAATAAGCGCCGATACTCACATTGTCCCGGCCCGGCTTGTGTGTCTTTTCCACCTGCCAGGGGAGCGCAGGGAGGAGTGTGATGGAGACTGCAGACTGCTGCACTCTGACGGGCGCCGGTGGACTTACTGCGGACTGCAGTGAGGACCAGAGTCCGCCTGCAGCTCACAGGAGGGAGGGGCTAAGGCTGGCACCAGCCTGCTGCAAACTACTGGACCAACACTGGGCAGATGATATGTGCCTGGTATGACTGGGAGTTTACCTCCAGCGCTGCAGCACCGAGACAATAGGTAGTCTGGTCTAGCATCCGCCATCAATAATCCATCATACTGTACAAACATGAGAGGATGACGATGAGGAAGTCCCAGATTTAATGCTCTCCTTATATGGGCTAATAATGGTCTACAGTATGTTTGCATAGTCAAGACAACACAGCAAAACTGAGCTGTAGTTTGAGTTTAAGAAAAAGAAAAGAAAGGTTACTGTATAGGACCATATCAAGGTTTGGCATCTTCTACCTTATAACTAAAAGTTATGGATTTCTGACATTTTTGCTGACCAAAAATATTTTCATTATCTATTAATCAACCAATTATTTTCTCAATAAATGCATTAAAAGATTATTATTTTTGAGTTTTGCCTTTAGCCAACATTAGCATTAACAACTGTTTAATTAGCAGCTAAGAGCTTCAGCCGTTGTTGCATTTGCAAGAGGTTAAAATACGCAATCTGAGCAGCGCTACTTCTTCATGGCAGCCTGGATGCTCCTGACTCGCTATCGGAAAGTGATGAAACAGTCCAGTCAGACTGGGGCGAGCTGGTTAGCATGCTAACTTCAGTAGAAGAAAAAATGTGATAAAGTTAACATTAGCATTGCTTTACAACACTGGAGACAGTTCTCGGTGAGTAAAGGAAGTTTGATGCTGAACTGAAAACGTTTTTTCTAGTCTGATAAGTAAACAGCCGTTAATGCTAACGTTAGCTTTGCAGCGATAGCAGAACTCACAGATCAAAGTCTTCAAATCAAAAACCCATATTCAATTTACTATAATAGGAGAGCTAAATTAAATTTTGTTTTGATTGACTAATCGATTAATCAACTCGTTTTTGTGTAAAAACGACAAATTGAGATTTTGTGTGCTGGACTACTTCCTGGTCCCGCACAGTGACTGCCTCCAAATAAATACAATACAATACAATCCCTTATAAAACCATAATTTGTCATTTTACAGTTTGGTTTCTGTATGTATTAAGCAATTGAGAGATAAAGTCTGAATTTTGTTACGTTTGGAAAGTGCCAAGCTAGCTTATGGTAAGATAACTTTCTCCTGGCTGTAGATTCACATTTAACAGACAGATATGACACTGATATCAATTCTCTCATCAGCATGAAAGTGAATAAAGACATTTTCTAAAATGTGGAACTATTCCTTTGAACAGACACAAAAAATAAGTAAAAAAATAAATAAAATATTGCTTCAAGACAAATATACACAACAGCTTCATTTGAGACCTTTCCAGAACACCAGCTTTATTGTGACAGTTCACACAAACAGCCCTGTGTAACAAGCACAAAACCTTCTTCACTCAACCAGTTTACTGTCTGTTAACTCTTGTCCTACCAGGTACCCGACACCCAGAGCCTGGAGACACATTTACAGTCTGTAAACACCGTGTAGCTCTGTCCTCAATGTACAGGAGTGTCTGTGGTTAAATCTCAGTAGTCTTTCCTTGATTAACATTTACTCTTCCCCTTCATTTATTAATGGAATCAAAAAATCTCATTGAAACTGAACCTGTGTCATTGCTGTCTGAAACACTGTCTATAAAGCTCCTATGCAGTTCTTATGAAAGTGTTATGTGCCTCCTTTTGTATCAACAGTCTTCTTCTGTAAATTATTTACAAATGGCCACCTAACCTACTTGGTTGCAGTTGTTTCTGATCTTTCATAAACCAATAAGTCATCAATAAGTAATAAAACAAGCTTCACATCAAGAGCAAAAAGGTAAAACCAAAAAGCAGTCGAATTCAAAAACGATCAGTTAGGTCACTTCTCTGCCCAGATTGGCACAGCGTGGCCAAAAATAAAGAAAAAAACAAAAAGGAAAAAAAACAAGGCTGTCGTTGAATACAATTAGGGCCACTGCTCTGGTTGTTTAACAGACTGATCCAAAAACGTGTTTATACATTAAGAGGTCCACATGTCACCATCTGGAGTGGATTCACAGAGATGTGGGCCGACCTCAACCACTAAAGCTAAATTACAGCAGCGGTCCATATGACGGACTGGGAGGAACTCTCACCTCTCCAACATAAACAATAATACTGAAATATAACATTTCAATATGTAATAAGTCAATATATTGAAATATACAACATCTTCCGTCCATCCATATATATATATTTCAATATATAAATCAAATATATAAGAAAAAGTAACATATGTACTGTGTGGTGGTGACGTTGTGTATTAACTGATGGGACATTACTGAGCCCTGAACAGTGGGAAAGAGAAACAACATGTTTAGATTGTTGCCTAAATTTTTAATATATACTGATTAGCCTTTTACCTGAGTACGGGCTATTGTCTCCAAAGGGGAAAAAGCAGTTGTGTTCAAATCCTGTGTTGTCTCACATTCACACATTCACACACACACACACACACACACACACACACACACACACGCACGTTTACTCACATTACACACGAGAAGGTACAGCTAAGAGGCTCGCAGAAGTACCGTTTTTAAATAGCTGATATAAACACACCAGAAAGCAAGTCTTTCTCTAAAATGATAATTATAATTATCTTTGGAGAGAGGAAGAGAGAGAGAGAGAGAGAGAGAGAGAGAGAGAGAGAGAGTGAGTGAGTGAGTGAGAGAGAGAGAGAGAGAGAGAGTGAGTGAGAGAGTGAGAGAGAGAGAGAGAGAGTGAGAGAGAGAGAGGGGAACTGTAAAGAACCTCAGAGCTCCTTTCCATATCTCCACCCATCCATGGGGCAGGAACTCATCTCCTCCTGAAACCTTTCAGAGTTTCTCGGTGGAGTATTTCAAGGAAATGGAGAGCGTCCAACAAAGTTAGTGTTTTTTTTTTTTTTCGTTTTTTTTTCTTTTTTGCATAGCCAGACAGTGGTCACGCCTCCTTTCTGGAAGTGCAACCTTTTGAAACTCTTGCAACCACAAGAATTTCAAAATGATAGCTGTCAATGTGGGTGGGGAGCCTTGGTCCATGTGCACCCCTTTATACCGGCTGGCCTGGGGATGTTTAACGGGTCCCTCCCGAAGATGCAGCTTCCTGCTCACAAGGTCGACTCTTTCTGGCGCTCACGTCCGTTAGACGTCTTCTTCACTTTGGAAATACCCTCCAGTGCACCTGACTCAGTCACTCTGGACACAGGGAGAAACAGAGAGTTGTAACAACACTTTATTTAAACAGAAATGCTGTATTAACTTTTATCAGTGTGTGTGGTTTATTCTCTCCAGTGATAGTGATACCTGATATCCACAACAGATAAATATGTTTTATATAATACTCTTAATTTTTACATATCAATCATAGCCTTTCAGTAAAGATGGCCCATGACATCATCCATAGGTTTCTGTAGAGGGGTTTTGAGGCTCAGAGTGGGCTGTTCTGTTGTTGCCAACTTGGCAGTTCCTGACTCCGCCTAACCCCAGCTAATCGAGAAATAGGCAAAGAGGTGTGGAGCCGTGACTTTGTGGTAAGCTCACCCACCTGTCACTCAAAGTGTCACACCCTCAATTATTCAGAACTTTAAGCCTTAATAAAATTTAATCAGGTCATGAAGGGGGATATTAGCTACAGAGACCAAACCCGTTTTCTGTACCAGACTCTAAATATGTTTATTTCTACTGTAAATTTTGGCATTTTAACATGGGAGGCTATAGGGATCGACTTGCTTTTGGAGCCAGCCTCAAGTGGCCATTTGAAGATCTGCAGGTTTTGGAGCTTCCGTGTTAGCTTTGTTTTTCAGCCCTGGATGTTGCTGGTTGGCATCAACTCCATTTTCCTCCATTCTACATTCGTAACTACAGTGATTGAGTGTTGGGCTCTGAGCGCTACCAAAAACAAGAGGGACTTATACTCACAACTGTGCCTGAATGCATCCTGTGTAAATGTAAACACTGTGTAAGAAATGTAGTGCCACACGCCTGCACATACAGGTAGTAAAAACTGAGCAAAAACAGTGTAGTTCAAAGGGTTGAACGGAAGGTATGGGCTCATACAGATGTGTGTGCTTACACTTCATCCATCTCCACGTCCTCCTCGTCCTGGGGGAGCTGGAGGTAGGGGTTATTGGATGCTGGCCGGAACTTGTAGCCCGTCAACACAAAAAAGATCAGAGTGGACACCTCCACCAGAAACTGAAGAAACATAAGAGAGTGTGGATGGTGTTCAATGACAGCTGGTAGAAAGATTATTAAGATGTCCTCACCAACAAACTGCTTCACACCCAGTATGTAAATGAGCTTCATTTAACTGGCATCAGACCATTCAAACATAAATCTTAGTCCTTGCGTTGTCACTGATTTTCAAAATTGATGGGAAATAGAAAAACGGTTACATGACTTAATGAGTGTAGGCTGCAAAAATTTCTCCTACCAGTAATACTAAGATCCTATCAAACCTCTGGAGGCACGAACGGTGTTCTTGACCATTTGCTAAGCAATAAAGGCCTTTAAATATGCAATGTGTTTGCAAACATCAAGTGGCGTACATACACAACCAATTATGCCCAGTCATTGCTGAGTCAGGGTAAGGTACAGGGTGTCTTTGACCTTTACAAACAAATGCTCTTTAAAGTAATGAAGTCAGATTGTTATTGCACCTTGTTGTAGCTGCCTTACCTCATAGCACCACTGCCACTGGAAAGGCATAGTGACCTTGAGCAGAATGGCTATGATCCTCGTAAAGTAGATGTAACACACAATCTAAAAAAAAAAAGAGAACAGGATGTCAGAAATCACACAAAACTGGCAGCTGGTTGCTTTGATCAATGTGGATTTTTCAATCATTTAGCATCTTAGACAAGGTTTGTAAAACTTGCTTTGTGACCAAGTGTAATGACATATATTATTGGAGATGTCACGCAGTGTGTGGTTGTTTGCAAAGCTTTTGTTCTGGCTCTGCAGCAGTGACTGTGCTGAATGAGAAGCACGGGGTGGCCTTGCCAAACACCGTGACTCAGTATAATTTACTGTAAGAATAATGCTTGATGCCAGATAATAAAAACAATTAAGCAACATCACCACAAACTTCAGTCTTTAATGTTGAGTTGCAATCTGAGGGGATTAAGCTGTCAAACTATATTGTGGTCTACAATTTCAATTTCACTGGCGATCCAGTAATCGTCAGATCTTTGTAGGTGGGTGGGTGGGGGGGCGATGACAGAACTGAAATACTGCTGAGCTGCATTTGCTCTTACCATCACATAATAATGCCGGAAGAGCTTGAGCTTCTCCAAATTCATGGCAGCTGAAAGAGACGTTAACCAAATTTAAAAACAAATAAATGACCAACTCTCCAAAAAAATAAGCCTGAAGGTTTTAAAGCTGTAACTGATCAGGATTCTCACCTTTGCCATCGGTGCTTGAAGCCTCTTGTAGATGACGGATAGACCTAAAAACAACAATTTTTTGTTTAAGAATACATAATCACTAGAGCTAAAACAATTAATTGATTAGTGGATCGTCAGAAAATCATTATTCTAAAAATTGAATAGTCATTAAATTACTTTACTCAAAATGCCAAATACTCTGGTTTGAGTTTCCCAGCTGTGAAGATTTTGCTGCTTATCTGTGTTTAATGTCACTGCAAACTGAATATCTGTGGGAATACGATTCCACTTTTCTGACATTTTATAGATAAAATGACTAATTGATTAATCCTGAAAATAATCGTCAGATTAATCAATAATGAACATAATTGTAAGTCGCAGCCATACTGTGCAAACACAAAATGTTATTTATCATCATGCATAAACTTGCACGCATGGTCAGTGTAACACTTATTATTCATCATTTACTTATGTTGGAATTTATACCTGGAAATTTTGGAGTCAAATTGAAAATTTCAGTAGTTTTCATTACTATTCATGAGGCGAGTCGGCTGAGAGGACAAAAAGCTAAAACTACAGTCAGACCGAAATGTGCCAGTCAAAATTTAATTTGTCCTTACACTAACTCAAACAAAGCAACATCCTTCCTCCTCTGCTGCTTGTATTATTTCAGCATCCAGGTATAAAACAAGAACATAAACAAACAATATTTTCTGAATAAGAGGGTAATCCCAGCCCCTCTCTCAAACTGGCCAGACATCGATTTCATATGTTAAACTTGAATAAGATTCTGCACATAGCGAAGGAGGTGGGCATCAATTTGTGACCACAAGTGAATGTGTCTTGCCTCATGTCACATAGAAATGAATGGGAAGTAGAGCTGCACAATTAATCCAAACCTAATGGAAATCGCAATATCCAAATTGCCAGAGCTGCAATTTTTTTTGTTGATAAAAGGTAAAATGTGTCACAATATACCATAAATGAAGCATTGTGGTGCTACAGATGCCCCAGCCTACAAATCATATTCTCCAGAGGTAAGGGAACATGCTTTTTTGGTACAAACCCCAGCAAAAATCACATCATTTAAATTTTTTTCCGTGAAAATAAAATCCAAAAATTTTCACTCCACCTGAAATTGTGACTCATATCGCAATTGCAACATCTGCCAAAATAATCACAAACGCAATGGCTCGATTTGACTCTAATTGGCTGGTGGTGCTACTCACACAGCCCATCATCATGCCTGCAGCCTAGAATTATTCTTTGTCTCATGGCAATCAACCACTTTCTTACTGCTGTTAGTAAGTTAAATTCATTTTTTTCTACAAAATGCTTTGAAAATGGGGCTTTTCAGGTACCAGACAGCACTCAAAGTGCTTTGTTTTGCCATACACATTCTGTTATCTCAAGTAGCCGTAGTGGAAAACTAAATGGAACAGTCGAACTAGATAGACCACACACACTGACCAGACAACAGGGAAAAGGATGGCTCCGCAGCAGATGAGGTCGACCAGAAAGAGGATCTCCTTCCACAGATAGTATTCACTGGAGCCTTCCTCTGTTGACTCGATGATGATGTAGGCAACATTAGCCAGGACCTGGAGGGTGACAGGTGAGCGGGTCGCCAACAGTAATCCACTGAGTGTAAACAATCACACACAACCACTGTTTCTGAAGCACAGACACACACACACACACACACACACACACACACACACACACACACACACACACACACACACACACACACACACCTGCAGGGGGATGACGATCATGAAGATCTTCTTTTCCTTGTCAGACAGGATGTATTTAACGAAAGCCCAGCCGGTGCCGATCAGTGCCAGTGTGATGAACAGGAGAGCGCCTTTGAGCCTGGGGAGCGCATCAACACAAACTCAGGTATAAATCCAAGTAAAACAGATTACACTTCATATCCTGGAGGAATTGCACTTACAGGTGTGTGATGTAATACATGACAGCCCAGCCTTCAATAGTATGCCCCTTCGTGTTGATGAAGTGATAGTTGATCTGAGAGACACAAAGAGAGAGGTTTCATAAACAACCAACATTACATGAGACAGAAGAGAGGATGTGGCGATGGTGCACTTACACTATGGAAAACCAATGACGTGGACTTGGTGAAGGCCAGCGCAGCCATCAGCCAGTGGATCTTAAACACACTGTACCTGCAAACGAGCGCATAGGGAAAGATGTTCAAATATTTCATACGCCAATGAATCTGTATTACACAGGTAACATAAAAGATGTCTAATGCTGTGATTTGTGTCGTTGCTCTGCGCGGCGCTCCAATTTGCTCAGCCCTTCCTTTTCCCTTCAGTGCCCTTTCAGAGCTGCTCTGTGTGTGTGTGTGTGTGTGTGTGTGTGTGTGTGTGTGTGTGTGTGTGTGTGTGTGTGTGTGTGTGTATGAATTCTGTGTGAAACACTGTGCCATTATAATACCAGGTGCAAGTGCGCTTGGCTTTTTAGGGGAATGAGAGATAGCACTCTGATTGGTTCATTGCATGTTATGCCCAAAACACCATGATTAATCACGAGTGAAAGTGGCACCCCACAGTAATGTCTGTAAACTAAAACCAAAAAACAAGAAGAGTTACTAGTGTTGTCTTTACTTTACTGCAGAGGCTTAATGCTGTGCATCAGTTGGTTGGAAGGTCGCTCCACCACTTTGGTCCATACTGATTTATCTATCTCAGCAGCTGTTGGATTGGAAACTGATGGCACAGACTGGGTGGATGTTTGGTACAGACATTCCTGTTCCTGTTAAGCTGAACTGTAATAACTTTGGTAATCGTCTAACTTTTCATCCAGAACCATCATCAAGTCAAAATTTTAATTTGTCTGCAAAACTAATGACAACCCCATCAGCCTCAGCTGTGCTCAAATATTAGCATGCTAATACTGCAGTTAAAAAAAGATGTCTTGGTCAACACACTTCTATCCTCGTAGTTTTAGGTGAGCACATCTGTTGATTTTGTCTTCCTCTTCTCTTCTCTTCCTAACCACAACCTTTTGCACCACAGCCGAGTATTCTGCACATATTTCTAATGCATAGATGTTCTCTAAATACAAAGACAGTGAACTTCAAGTTTATTTTATCTGCCCACCGCCACTCTGAACAACTTCACAGTGGCTCCATGGCAGTTAAATGCTCTGTCCTTTTCAATCCACTTTTCCAGTCAGGGGCATGTGTGGTTTACAAACTGGAAAATGATACATAATTAAATGCAGGTCTAACACACCAAAGAAACTGAGGTAGCGTTAGCCAAATGAAGCACATTGTGCAGCACTAGAATGCTCACACATGCACACACGGATGTAAACGCTACAGCTGTGCTGCATTTAGCCATGAACCTGTAGGTGAAAGGCAGCATGAAAAAGCAACAAGCGTCTCAATAGAGTTTGTCTGGCACATCTATACTAGCCCACTCTCCTTTCCCAGTGTCACAATGTGAAGCATTGTGACAATGCTTCACATTGTGACACTGTGACAGTTACAGCAAATGGCTACAGCCACGTGGTTCCACCTAATCAGCCAATCAGAGGGCAGTAGGAAGATTTGCGGAGCAGTTGTGTCTGATTTTTCTGTTTCCTGTTTAGTCAGTCACATGGTAGGGCCACATTATACCTGCTAAACAGCAGCATGTTAGCATGTTAATATGCTGCTGTTGGCATTTAGCTCAAAGCAACATTGTGCCTAAGTGTAGCCTCACAGAGGTGCTAGCATGGCTGTAGGCTCTTGAAGGTCAAGGAACTTGTAGGAAACAAGTAGGTCCTGATTTAATGTGGATGCATTGAAAACTTTACAGGATATGCTAAAACATGACTCTGCAAATAGTTGTTCCGCACACTACTGAGTGATTTGGCATCTTTAAATGAGGAAGCTGTACGTTTCTGTTTCACAGTACAGTGAGCATTCATGTCAGTGTGTCTGCATGTGTGTGTACCTGTGCTTCATGAGTGTGTACACCCAGACCATGGCAGCAAAGAAGAAGACTCCAGCCATGCAAATGTAAAGGCGGGACAGAGGAATTTCTGCTGCTGACAGGTAGCCACCTGGATTCCTCTCTGTCACCTCCACCTGCAGACAACACACTCAAGTTAACCAATGCACACACCTGAGCATACACACACTAACACAAACACAAGCACACTCAACTTACAGTGAAGGAGTAGGGCAGTTTGACTCCAGGCCCCCTGTTCTTACAGTAGTGGAACTTGAGGCTGTACAGACCCTGCGCCAGCAAGCCCACCACCATGTGGAACTGCAGGAGGAGGGACAGAGAATTTAACACAACAACCAAATTAAATATTATTGCTCCACGTTACATATAATGGTTAAGGAAGGCGTACTCACACTGAAGTTGTAGGAGTCGTTAATTTTGTCCAGAGCTAAAGTCATTTTCTTGGTCTTCTCCAGCTGAAAGCAAGTACAGATTAGAAACTGATTTCCTGAATAGATCACACAGACACAAACTGACACAGAAACACTTCTTACATAGATTTTATTTTCCTCCACTTTTTTAGCTTCTACTGGTACTTTTGGAACATTTGCGTCAGCATCTTTCTTCTCAGTTACAGGCTCTGGATTCTTTGTTTTCTGATTCATCTCATTGTGTGGCACGTCTATGTTCGTGTTTGGTTTATTCTCCTCAGGAGCCTCCCTGGTTTTCCTCTGACCTACAGGACACACAAAGGTCAAGTACAGTCTCTTTAAAATGATCTGTCATTCATTCTGCTGCTTAAATATGGCTGAAAAAAGGAAATAAAACACTGAATGATTTTGTAAGAGGTGTGAAGTGTGATCAACACAGACCTTTAGGTGCTTCAGCCTTTGGCTTTGCAATCAAGATGTTATCCTTCGCACTGATAGCGTTCATGGTGACACTACACAAACACACCACACACATTATACAGTCAACTTTCACGATAGTTTATAATGGCACAGTAATACACACTTCTTAACACTGGTGCTGAAACATACACACCTGAGGTTGTTGACATCGATAAGAAAAAGAATGAGAGGCTCGTCATTGGTGGACTCTTTCAGAGTGAGCGGGCACACTTCTGTCTCCTCCGCCTGTAGAAAAAAGAATTTAAAAAATCACAGATGAATAGTCACATTTGAACAACACAGTGCACATCTCATCACCAACCCTACACTGTAGTATCAATGATCTGATGCATCAGTATCTTAGGACACATGACAAAAGTTTTCCTTGAAAGAATAGTAGCATGACAATTAGTCAATTATGAATTAGTCCTGCAGAAATATTTATGATTGAATGTACTCACCGTGTAGGACAAGACCCCGTTCACACGTGACCTGGAGAGGCTGAAACCAACCTAAACACAGTATCATAAATGCGTTCAGTCAATGGGTCGAAAAACACATGATTTCCAGTATTTATATCTATATATATATCATGAATCTGGCTCCACCTGAGAGCTCCCAATGTTTGAAACCAACTTATGGTGGCCAAAGTAAAATCACGGGTCAAACCTCTACAGGTGAAACCATTCATCCCACCTGCTAGAATGCAAATTAGTTTACTAATTTGTGATACCTCTGTTTAGTTTGCATGACATTTCAATGATGCTGGGAAACATTCCTCTAATCCACGAGCCACTAATTGATCACACTGACCAATCATTAGCGCTCTGCATCTCTGCATACTCCACAACTACATGCACATTTTCAAGATCTATTAAACTGCATATTCACTAGCTAATACAAAACTACCACACATAATAAGTTCCTGAGGTATTATTGAAAGGATAAAATGGTTGTTACTCGTGTTGTATTTTCCTTATTGTCAACAATTCCCACTAAATGACCAACACCAACAATACCTAAGTATTAGTATTAACATTAGTCCATATCTCAATACTTTCCAACTTCCCTAACCTGGTTCACTGGTCTCTACTGGCTCCTAAAACATAGCTTCTCACTGTAATTGAACTAGTGAGTATATTATGTCAGCTGGTGTGGGACTGAGAAAAGTTAAACTACACTGCCTATGTTCATTATAATAAAGAAACATGTCACTGAGTGCAAGGGTGTTTTAACCACTTAGGGGAATAAATTATATCATTATATTATAATACTAATAATATTAATATGAATAATAATGGAAATAGAAAATTGACATAGAATGGACATAAAAACAGGGAGAGAACGCCATAATCCATAATTAAGGTTAAAATAAGATGGAAAATAGAACTCACTTGATAATAATAATAAAAATCAGATATCATTTTGAAAACAGAATACATAATATACAATGCATAACATAAGATGGAACTAAAACCCAATGAATATTAATAATAAAATAAAGTTAAAAAATACAATACATAGAATGCATAAAATCAAGTTAGACACAACATTTTAAAAGGAGTGCAGCAGCGCATAAGTGTGAAGCAAAGTACAATTTGTTAAGCTTTCATCTAAAAATATTTAGCATGCTGATTTAGCTGACATAAAGTGGTTAATTCACTTATAGATTTTAAACACTGAGGTTATTCTGGAGTTGTGGCACTGGACTGCATTATATTCAAAAGGTGTTTCTTATATTGTAAAGTAAATGGAAGGGACAAAAAATGGAAAGACCTCCCAATATAATGTAGTCCAGTAGAACACTACCTTTAGCTATGACCTGAGTAATAAAGCCATACTAGTGATTAAATGTCTTTTCATATCTTTTATGACAGTGTCAACAACAACAACAACTGATCATTACAAAGCTTGTAAAGACAGATTGTATGGCAGAGCTGTTATAATGAATTGTAATGGATCGTACAGGTGCAACTAATAAAGTGGCCACTGAGTAAATGCATCTCAGTTTGCACTTCTTTCTTTTCATCTTTTCAATAATAACCATTTTGAAGAACATGATTCTGATTGTTGAAAACTTCAGTAGTCGCTATATTTCAGGAGTACAGTTGTATGCATTTTATTGATTTTAGAATTGAAAAGAAGTAAATGCTACTCCTGCAGCAAGCAGACATGAAAATTCTCCAAATGTTAATGCACTGTTACTTTACCCACTCCTCTTAAATATCACCTCAAGATCTGAGACATTTTTGAAGCCATCTTGCACACAGTGCATGTTTAAGATCTACCTACAGATTTTCAATGATGTTTCAGTCAGAGGACTGAGAGGGCTGTTCCAAAAGCTTCAACTTGCGATTCTTGAAGTAGTTAATGGTGGATTTAGAAACAAACTTCAGATTCTTGACTGACTGCAGGACATTTGCATCCAGAATTTGCTTATATCTACTGGAACCCATTCTTCCCTCCCCATTCTGTAAAATGTTTCCTGTGCCACTGGCTGCAATACAATCCCAAAGCAGAATATTTCCATCCCCATGCTTAATAATTGGCTAAGAGGAGGATGCTTTTCAAGTAGGATGCCCAAACTTTTGTTTGTTTTTATTTTTTAAATTAATGTAATAAAAAGTAACAGTACATTAACATTTGAACATTTTATTGCTGCAGTGCATTTATTTCATTTCACTTCAAAAAAAAAAAAAAAAAAAATCAACAAAATATGTCAGTTACACTTTGTCTTTTGGTAAGCAAATGTACACACAACTCTCACACAGGCACACGCACAAAAAAAAACACTTCTTTTTTTTTTATTTACCGGGTGAGTGCTGTAGTTCACCGACTGATCACTTTGGAAGCGCAGAGAAGTCAGGTTGACATCCAGAGTCCCATTAGCAAAGAAACCAAAATTGTTGAGGTCGACGGCAAACCGAGTTTCATTCTGTGAGGACAGAAGAGCAAATTTAAAAGGAAGAGATTAGCAGCTGTGGCAACCTCTTTAGTAACAGCTTCAGTTCACAAATACACTCCTTGTCATCCTCACTACTTGCGCTTATTATGACTTTAATTCGCAACAAGTTTTACACTGTCACAGCAGGACACCGCGTTTGGATCGCCCTCTGTCACTAAAGCTAATTAAAGAACACTGGCCGGCTAATAAAACGACTCCAAACAGCTTAACACTCTACGTTAGCTCATAAGCTAGCACCAGTCTAGCTTGAGAGATACTCGCCGTACCTCCAGGGTGAGCTTGTGTATCCTTGCTTTGCACCCAGTCAGCACCAGTAGGAGTAAATACCCAGCCACAACACAGCCTCTCTGTGCCACAGCCATCACCGGGCAGTAACCAACCTGCTAACGGTAACTAACTGCTAATGTTAGCGCGCGACAATCCTGCCAGATGGCTGAAGAGCGAGCTAGATAGCAGTCTTAACAGTATGCAAGCTGAGCTAATTTTTAAATTCACTGTATCGGCTCGTATGATACGTCGTTTGTTATCAAATCATAACCATTAATGTTATGTTTTCCGATTATTATGTGCTTTCATCGCGCAAGGTACCAGCTAGCTTGTAGATGGCAAAATTTCGCTTCCTGGTCTTGAATCAAGAACAAAACATTAAGCAAGGTGAGGACAGAAACGTCACCCGCTGCGGGCCTACGTCCATTACCCGCGACAGATTTAATTCCAGAGTCTATGCCGTACAGCAGAAGCTAGTAGAATAGAAGAGAGTGAGTTATAAAAGTGAGAAGTGAGTTATAAAAGCACTCCACATGAATAGTCCGTGGTCGTGTGTTATTTGACGGTTAAACAATCTAGTTTTTTTTTTTTTTACTTCTAACTTCCTGACTACACCTTGTGCAAGTTGTCCTAGATTTGGTCACATGGTTCGTAAGCTTCCGGCTGAAAGAGTTCATGTGACCGACTCTCCACGTCGTATGGAATCTGTCAGCAGACATCAAACATGTTTGACACGTGGAAGTTAAGTTATTGTTTATCGATTTATGAATTTATTTTCCATGAAAGAAAGATACTGACAAAAGCTGTGCTTTTTATTTTGTATTCAGCACCTCATCTGGATAAGGCACCATTTATAAAGGGCTGTAATTTTAATGTATTCCTTAATGGTTAATAAATCAGTTATCTTAATAATACTTACTAATAGTCATAATCTGTTAATAAGAGCAGTTGTTTGGGTGCCAGACTGGGGGAAATCCTCCCTCAACCCAGCGCTTTAGCCACGGTCGAATCAACCTAATACATGGTCCCAGAGCAAAAACTTCTTTTTAGGCCCCTATTGACCTCCAGCATACATGGCAGTATCCTTATTTCTACAGGCACCTAAAGACCAACTTTTAATCAAGCAGTACACTTAAAGCATGTCTCAAGGTAAGATTTGGTGTGTTTAGTTTTGGTTTTATTTTTGTGATAAAATTATTAAAATCTTTATTTGTGACACGCTAAAATGTAACAGTAAGACAAGTCAAAAGTACTGACTCAGTAATGTCAGTTATAAAACAATGTATATCTATTGTTTGCTAACCTTAGCTGCTATAAACTACTGGTCATACCAAGGGTGTTATTTATTGCTAATGAGAGATTATGTTATTTCCTCTTTTAGATGTTACATAGTCTCACTTTAAATATAGCCTTTTAAATGTCTGCAGAAATCAATCAACCTTATCAAGAAACCCTTCCAGTGGACTATAGGCTATTCAGGTTGGAACATACTGTATATACAAAATCAAGTTAGCTTAGAATTAGGAGTGAAACCAGAAGATGAGGAGGAGGAGGATGTAGGAAGGGGATTTTGTGCAACTGTCATTCAGATGATGAAAGATAGAAAAAGATAAATCAAAAGTGAATCACCATCATGTCTCTTATAATAAAGAAAATTAATTCACATGTAATTACTTGATTATGTCTAATTCTTTCCTTTCCCTTTCTAATTTTATACATGTATTTATGATTATTGTCTGCTGATAAATAACTGATGAACATCTGAAACTGTTTCAGAAGGAAAATCCCTCCAAAGGTTAAATAACCATGTCATAAAAATGGGAAGAAAACAACATCCAGCTTCACATTTACTTCTTCCTGATTATTGAACTGGACTGATTTGATATAGACAGCTCTCATCAATGAAATGAGAACTGGCTGTTGGATACAGTAACACAGAAGCTTTATGGTCCACTGGGGAGGTCACATCATTGTGACCCTATAGTGCCACCTGCTGGCACCACGTGGAGTTGACAACCACCTGCTTTAATCCCAGGATCAACACTTTTAAATGGCCCTCTGTCACAGAATTAGTTTTATTAATAACTGTTGAATTTGAAGAAGTGAGCCAGTGTTAACATAACTGGTATCACCTGCACCTTTCCTAAACACATTTCTTTAAAGTAGTTGTGGCAGTTCAACGTAGTCACACTTTGTAACTGTCTATATAGTAGTTTTCATTATTACTGCTAGAGTATGTGTTTCTCGTGCAGGACTGACTATAATCTTTATACAGTTTTTATTCTAAGTCCTCGTAGTATATTGTGTCATGTTAAAAAAAAAGTACAGGCCACGCTGCTTGTTTTTTTGTTTATTTAGCAGGGTAACAAATCACGCTTTGTTGATAGTTATATTCCATGATCCAGCAGTGGAACCACTGACTGTCGGGGCGATGACCACACCTCCCTGCTGAGCAGATATTGTGGCCGGAGCAACAGCAGGTGCCGAAGCAGAGGAGGAGGTGGAGGATGCAGCTGTTTTTCCTCCTGCAGATGAAAAGATACAGATACAGAGAGTCAGTACAGACACATGTAAACAAAGTGTGGAAAGAATCCGGTTTTGGCTACTTTGATTCACAGGTGAGTTTAAGAAACTCACCATCCACTGCACCTGTGTGTGTGTTCTTTAACTTCTGTGCAGTATTGTTCATGTTCATCTTCCTCAGGATCTCAATAGTGAGGTTCACAGCCAAGTCGTCATCGTACTTCTGAGCCATCTTACTCACAGTTTCTGTGCGGGGTGCGTCCTCCAGATGGGACTTAGGAATTGGTTTGCAGCCGTCCATGACGTCCGTCGAGAGGAGCCACTTAAACTTTTCAAAATCACACTTACTCAGCTCCTCCAGAGTCTCCATGAGCAGCAGTTCAACCCCCATTTCTCCTCACTGAACGGACAGAGGATGAGCAATTAGTCATTGTCCAGAGTAGCCTTCAGGGTTAAAGGAATATTTCAACAATACTCTTGTTTTTTTTTAGTTGATGTTTGGTGAGATGAGAAGAATCTCTCATCTGTATTCGTGGTTTTACAGGGGTTTATGTGCTGAACCCAGGCTGCAACTACAATGGTTTTTATTATAGAATAATCTGCTGATTTTTTTTTGATTAATTGAATAATTTGTATCTATATAATTTCCAAAAATAGAGAGCAATGCCCATCACAATTTCCCAGAGCCCCAAATGACATATCGAATTAGCTGTCCCATAATGCAAGTTGACAGTAGTTTCGATTTTACAACCACCTTATTACATCATCAGGATGTTTTTTTCCTCCAACGTTTAACAACAGAAGGCATTATTACTGTTTTCAGAGGCTGAATAGCAGTAAACTGAACTTAATGTGTAAAATCAGTGGAGTGGCCGTTCAAGGTGCTTTATCCCGAAGGAGGAACCTGGCAACCAGAAAATGATCTACTACCGTGAATGGAGCCATTAATTACAATATGAAACTTCTATATAAAGGGTTACGAGAAAGTGGTACCAGAAATCCTTTGTAACATTAATGGATTTACCGCTGGATCTGTAGCTACATGATCTCGTCAACAAACAGATGAACGAACATGTCGAAAGGCCTCAACCTGTTTGGCTTAAACCCTTATAATAAACAAGGTTCATAAGCTCTTAGCTCTGAGGATCTAATGTGAGTACACACGTCGGGTTACAGATCGTGAAGCAGCTAACACGAGTCCATTTAACAAGTCGTTACACAGATGTGTGTGTGACAGCGCGATATAGCTACACGATATAATGACACTGTGAAAACAACCGGCATTAATGCCGCGGCAGACACATAATCAGTATACAACACAATCTGAGTCAGCAGGTCCGTCAGACTCGATCTCTACACACTTCTGTAAAGTGACTCTGTAAGTGTGGGACCAGCGCAGCAGCAAGACGCACCGACACCAGACCCAGACCCAGAACCCAAGCGCGAGAGCTGCCTTTTTATTGAAGGAGCCCTATAATCCAGAAACACTCACCGTGTCACCAACTGAACCACAGATAATGTAAAGAAAATGGCGCAAAATTGCAGGCTGGGTACTTTCGCTTCCAACCCATGTACAGGAAGTTTACGAAACTTGTAGGCCACAGCAGCTGGGTTCATACAAAACCACAGTACTGAAGCCCCAGTGGTGAGACACTCACAGAATGACAGCAGTTTTATTCTCTTAAAAGTCAGCCAATGAAAGATTATTAGACTTTACTTATATATAATAATTGTAATGTAAATGTAATAGTAAATAATAGTAAATGTAGATCCCCACTAGCAACTGTATTTTAACAGTAGCAACTACTCCTGGTCCACGTTAATGTAGTTTGTATTTATATTTTACTGCACATAATATTTAACATCACAGTGAGACTTGACAATACATTAAACACTAAGACAAAACCAACAAACAACATGACTCAAAGCCTGTCTATTACATAAGAGAGCTCTACATGATATTTATCACCTCTCAGACAGATGAAAAAAAAAAAAGTATTATATTATTTATTATGATATTGCAATTGCTTCAGTTGGAATAGTCATTTTTGCATTTCAAGTTCACAAAAAGAAAATCAAATTAAAATGATGGTGATGTGATTTTTGGTGGGGCTTAAAAGCAAGTTCCTTTATGTCTGTAGAATATGATTTACAAGCTGGAGCATCATGCCAATGCTTTATTTATGGTCTGTTGTGACACATTTTACCTTTATCAAAAGAAATTGCTGCTCTTATGATTTGAATATTGCAAATGGCCATATTGTGATTCTGATAATATTTGGATTAATTGTACAGCCCTGGTAAAAAATCAATTAACTGAACCCACTAAATCGCATGTAAAAGTGGGACAGATCGCTCTCTACATCCATATTACATCTTGAAGAAAAAAACAATATATTACAATTTTTTTTGTCACGATTTTGTGTGATAATTTTCTGAAATAAAGAAAAAACCTGATAATGTTTGTGTCATGTCACTGAGCTGATAGCTGTCATTGTCCAAAAGGGTCCAAAAGTGTGAGGCCATGAGAGTGCCGCCCACCCCACCCCCCGACACACACTCAGTCTTGCCCTCCATGCCTCAGCACTGCACTGCATCATTCTTGAACCTCCCTTCCTTCCTCTCTTGATATACCAACAGAGAACGCCCATGGTGGGTTTCATGGGCCAAAGCAAAGGAATCACTGATTATTCGTTTCAGCCACAAGTGCACACACACACACACACACACACACACACACACCCACACCCACGCACAAACACATACATACACACACACACTCCTATAAAAACACGAAGTAGTCAGTGTTTTCTCAGAAGTCTCAGACCGAGTTGCTGCCAGCGTCACACAGCAAGTACCGTGTGTTTCAGAGAGACGTCATATCAGCAGTCTGTGTTTTTGAACCGGGGAAACTGACTAAGGATGTTTGTTTGTGGTTGGCCAATCACGCTTCTGCTGTTTCGCCTTTTCGGCTCAGGTGAGTGAAATGTGACCTGGATGAGTGCTATGGACAGGTATGAAGATGGCACAGACTGCTCATTTAAATCAGTAAACCATTTCTTTTAGCTTGTGATGTTGCTGTTAGGGATGTACAGCGCTTGCTACCGTTCATCACAGATTGTGGATGTCAACATTGTTGAGCAGTTCAACCAAAGAGTGTTTTTGTTTTCCCTTTCAGATTGTGTTATTTTAGACATTTTTTATAAGACTAAAGAAACAGAAGTGTAAGCAGAGAGATGAGCAGGGATTGAGAGTCTGTGGACAGAGTATGTTGTAGAGTTTGTAAAGCCCTTTCAGACAAATATGTAACTCTGGGTTGTAGAAATTAACCTGACAAAATGAGAAAAATCTGAAAAAAACTAATAATTTTGAGGAGCAGAGATATATTTTCTTCTTCCTCTTCTGTCATTAACTGGGAAGGTTTAGTACAAAGTAACTAAAGTACTGTAGAATCTTGAAATACTTATACTTTTCCATTTTATGTCACCTCAACTCCACGGCACGTCAGAGGGAAATATTGTCCCTTTTATTCCACTACATTTCACTGACAGCCACCGTTGCTTTAAAAAAAAAAAAAAAAAAAGTCATCTTATAAAATTTGAATCATTGTCATGGATTATTTTTCCCATAACATTTGGCAGCCGTAACAAGCTCTTTAATTCTGTAGCTGGTGAAATGGTCAATCCTGCAAAAAGACATCATTTTGATACTTTAGGTGAATTTTGCTGCAGATTTTTCCAAACTTTTATTTAAGTTTGAATGCAGCTTTTGTTTTGTTCTTTTTAATGGTAGTGGAGTATTGTTTGATTGTAATGATGTTAGTTTTACATGAATAAAAGATGAGACATATGTGTGATTCCATCCTGACAGTTTGATTTTTGACAGACTTCTCACTCTATTGATGAGACAGACTGAAGAGACAGAACCTGGTAGGCGTCTCATTACACTCAGTTTGCAGAGTGGCATGTGGGAAACATAACTATAAATTTTGACAGCTGGTATGCTGACACACACACACACACACACCGGAGGGCTACTGTCAGTGAGATTGTCCGATAGGCAGAACAAGCACAGGATTCAGTGGAACAATGGTCACAGAAAAGAGAAGGGAGTCCTTTTGACTTGGGCAGGGTGTCCTTCCTTCCTCAGAGGAACACACTGGGTGTATTCAGGGCGCCACAAGACAATGGTTCACAACAGATCAGCTAAAAAGAGTATTATTTCACGAGATGGCAAAATTCAATTGACCCTTGGCTGTATTATGTTAAGGCAGGGGAAAATGACTCATAAGTTCATACAACTCTCTGCACCAAGATAAACATTTGGAGGGACATATTATTGTATTTCTCTAACTGGATTTAACACCACAAATACCTCAACATGTACTGATACGACCTTTAGGACCTTTAGCCTCCTTAAAGGGATAGTTTGGGTTACTTTACATGGGGTTGTGTGAGGTACTTATACATAGTCATTGTTTTACCTGCGGTGGATTCAGATAGGCCGCCGGGAGCACCAGCACAGAAGCTGAGTGATGTGCTGCTGCGGACGGGGCCATCTGTTGTACTGTGTTATCCTGCATTCAATGTTTACATATGACTTGTTTTTATATGACTTACTGTGTCTTTCTTCCTTTCCCCTCTCCCTGACCACTCCTGTGAAACCTCAGTTACCCCATCCCCTGTTTCCACTAACACACCCGCTCCACGTCTTCCATCGCAAATCTCACCCCCGTCACCCTTTCCATCAAATCTCCCACCTCTCCCTTCTTCTCTCACTATCCCTCCCCTCACCAGCAGCCCTGGGGAGCCAGGAGGAAGACCCCACTGCCCTCTGACGTTGTCACCCTCCACTCTGGTGGTCAGGTATGGCAAATAACTTATTACCTGTCAACCAAATTCCAAAAATATTTTCTTTTGTTCTCCTTTTCCGTATCTGTGTAACCACTGACTTGTGTGGGAAGTGTACTTTCCCCTGTTTCTGTGTAAATTTGTCACTAATTGCGTGTAAACTCTCCCATCACAGGTTTGAAGATCCATTCATGGCTAACTGCTCTGTATCAGAGATGGGTTTTTCTCTTCTGGGTTGGGAAGTCCCACTGGTAGGGGAATCAGTGTTGTTGAATGTATGACTTGAGTAATGTTAAAGGTCCCATATTCTACACTTTTTTGTTTTGTTTTGTTTTGAAGTTTTGATAACCTTAAGAAGATATATTTGTGGTTTTAAGAACCAAAAACAATCTCAGTGTAGTTTTTACATCTCCTCTCTCAGGCTTCTCTCTGGAGCTCTAGTAACAACAGGTCGGTGAGCCAATCAGAAGAGGTGGACGGGTCTTGGTACATGGCTGAGAGCAGTGACTGCTTTGTTATGACATCACAAAGTTTTTAGGCTCGTTTTCTGAATACAGGCTGTGTGCATTTCTCCGTGTGACTGAGCACTTTATACAATATGGGACCTTTAACATCTCCATCATGTCTTTGTCGACCCCCTGTTATTTAACTTTTCACCTTGCCACAGTGATGTACAGGCGTATGTTAGGACCCATGTGACATCACTTTTGGGGTGTAGTTACAAGTGCAGCAAACCGCACTCTGGCCACTCCCAGCACTGATCCTGGAGTTGGAGGGTGTGAAAACTTTAAGCCAGAGAAAGCAGTGATAGCCAACTGTTCAGCCTGGTTACCTGGTTACTCTAGCTGTCCTGCAACAAAACTTTTCTTGACATGAAGTCAGATGGGCTGATTCAACGCTATTGTCACATTCACACTGTAGTTATTGCTGATGTATTGGTCTGTATTGAAATGTCATGTCCACAGTGTATTAGCCCAGGCAGGGTCATTCCAGGCCAGATGGGACCCCTGGGTGTTCTGGGTGGATCCAGGTCCCCTCCCAGTTAGACGTGCTGAATATCTCCACAGGGATATTCTCAGTCACACCTACAAGGTTTTTCCATTGTTGCCTTAGCTAATCTATGAAGTGGCCCTATCTGGGACCACACCCAAAGACTCCAAGAATGCTGCACCTCCTGAACAACCACAAAGACACCCACAAAGTTTATTTCAGGGCTGTGGTGTGGGATTACACTGTTAAGGGGCCCCTAATAAGCGAGTAGGCCACCACCCAGATGATAACATCTATTGTAGTGAACAGAATGTCAATAGCTTTTTTTGTGACCTTTTGCAACTCCAGGCATCCCCTAGTGTCACTATGGATCGTTTTCTGGTCTGGCGCGTGGACAAGATGACTGAGTGGAACTTCACGTCTACATGCTATGCACTATCTGAACAGGGAGGACAATGCCAAATTAATCTCCCTGTAACAGTCTACAGTGAGTTTGTAATTTTATCTTTCTGACATGTTAGAACATGCATCAGGTCTGTTCTGTGTGGCTGATCTGTACATCTGTCTCCACAGAGCCTCCAGACCGCGTGTCCATCAGCTTTGTTGATCACTCTGGGCCGATGTTTGAGGGCCGTCACTACACTCTGCAGTGTGAAGTACAGGACGTTGCTCCCGTTCAAAACCTCACTGTGACCTTCTACAGAGGACACACAGCTCTGGGTCAACTACAGTCCAACGACACAGAGAGGACACCAGTGACTAAGATCTTCACTGTGGACATCATGCCCAGTAAAGAAGATGATGGAGTCCAGTACTGGTGTGAAGCCAAGCTGGAACTGGGACCTGAAGGACCGCAGCATCCTCCGGTGGAGACATCACAAAAACTCAATGCCACAGTCCTCTGTGAGTGAAACTGCCAGCGTTTGTCATTACATATTTCAAGTGTGTAATTTTTACCTATAAGAATTTCTCTCTTTCTCCCTCTACCTCTCTTGGGTCTCTTCACATCTTTAAAATCTCTATCCTTTTTTCAATCCATCACTTCCTCTCGCCCATTTCCTCGTGTTAAACATATCAACTGTCTTTTCCTCCACTCCCACCTGCGACGTTTCTTCTCTCTCAGTTGGTCCACACCTTATTTGTCCCACAAAACTGCAGGTGAGAGAGGGAGAGAGCGTCATCTTTGAGGTGAGAGGAAACCCTCAACCATCAGTCACCTGGTTCAGAGATGGGCAGGCGGTCGCCCTGCCCACTAACTCAAGCAGAAAGCATGCTGGGAAATACACAGTCTGGACAAAAGGACTGGGACAGAAAAACTTCACAGTGGAGGTGGAAGTCCTCGAAAACAGTGGTAGGTTTGTTTTATCTGCATTGTTAAAATAAAATTAACTAAAACACTCAATTTCCAACAGAAATAAACCAACAAAGAGTTCAAACTTGCAATCTACATTTTAAACTCCCATTATTCCAAACATTGAGATGTTTGATTTAAAATGTCTTCTGAGGCAAAGATTTAAGGTCTGCCAGCACTGATGGAATTAATTTGTCTCTCCCTCTTTCTAGGAACCACAAACAGCTGTAATATATTTTTCCTTCTGGCTGTCCTGTTTATTCAGACGATTAACCGGCTGTAGACCCTAAAAGAACCCAGCAAGGTCTGTGATTTGTCTCTCTGTGCTGTTTGGATGAACTGCTCCTGCTCCGAGAAATGTTTGGAGACTCACTGCTTTGTGTCTCTCCTCTTTACATCTTTACATTCAACCTTTCAAAAAAAACAAATAGGGAACAATGAAGTTCTCTGCTTGAGATCATCTGCCCAGGTACTTTCTTCTGCTGTCTCCATGTAATGCACAACACGTACATTTCAAGTCATCAAAAATCATTCTCATCTTGTACAACTTCATAATCCAACAGTCATACTAAGCATAGGTTTTACCTGCTTATTTGTCTGTAAATGTTGTTTATGAAATGTCTGAACCTTTGCTAAATGTTAGTGTTTGTCCCGTGTAAATGTGTGGCACTCTTCACTGAGGTCACGTTGTTTGCTGTACATTAAAATGAACTGTCATGCATCCAGCAGCACTACGTTCTTGCTTTAGACATGAACTCCCTGTAGTTACAAATATGTGCAACACTTTAGTGCAACATGTTTGAAAGTATGTGACTGAAACTTCAGACCTGCCGACACCACAACCAAAACACAGGTTACAAAAATGGCTATAGCATTTAATCTCTTTATTATTTATTCATTCAAAGTAAATCATTTACATTTCAAACAAAACAAATACTTTCAATTACAAGTCATAGCTAAAGGGTGGTTATCAGAAGTGATTCACTGAGTAGATTGGTCTCAGTTTTCAGATGAGATGTCGGGTCACTTGTCTACTCGTTGATAAAAGTGCACGAGTATTACTCTTTAGTTTCCTTGCATCTCCGATGACGTGCAACACGCCTTGAAATGATGAAGGTCACCAAATGTGGAAGATTATATAAATAAAATCTGCAAAATAAAGTCTACAAAACAAAACTGAATGCAACTGAACAAAGTTTTTTGGGTTGCACTTTAGCAAAAATACAATACTCTGCTGCTTTTTTGGGGGTTTTCTTTTTATCTTAAAAATGAGATTTGCAAAAACTGTCAAGACTGATGTCGTCATTATTAAATCCATCAGGGGAATTTTCTCAGAGTTTTAAACAGAAAGCCTGTGACATAAACTGGGGCTGTGAATGAGTGTAAAAATTATTGACCTTGGAAATAGAAGTTTGACACAATAATATTAAGCCAAGATCTACTGACTACCTTTTTTTCCTGAGCTTTCAGCCACATCTCTTGGTCTTCAGCACCACAGATGTCGGGTGGAATTTTTTGTTGTGGAGCGTGACAGTCAGGAATGGTCTAACTGAAAGATGCTCTTGGTTGCATTATAGGATCCAATGAGGGACTAAAGGTGAGGATAGTTTGACCTCTGCTGCTTCGATTATGATCATTCTTTTAATCTCTTTAGTCTCTTGTGAGCCAAAAAATAAATAAATAAAACTTGTAACTGTAAATCTGGACTGGGAGTGGTCATTGTATGATGATGTCCGAATCATCAGAAATGATCTCGATCTGGTCAGCATCCATGTGCCCGGCCAAGTTTCCTGTCTGCGATAGCTGCGGAAAAACAACCTGACATACCCCGCTCACTGGCAAACCGCTGACTGGGCTGGACTGAGGAGCTGGAGGAGGTGGAGGAAGACTTTTGGTGTCCACCTCAAAGCTCCAGTGCTGAACTGATCGTTTGTATTTTGCAACAGCTGCTGCTAGGAGCTCCTGAGAAACTCTTAGAGGTTGCTCTCGAGCCAGTGCTTGATCAGCAAGGAGATCCAGAAGTGAATGAGTCGGCGCGGATGTGGCGTTGACCCGAAGTTCGCCTCCTGACTCCGCAGGTGTAGAGGAACCAGCATCCACTGTCACTCCTCCTCCAATTTTACTCTCCATCTTTTTCAAGGCAGCTGCCTCCGTCCTCACCGCACCAAGTTGCATGGAATTGCAAATATTTGAGGTTACAATAAACACATCGTCCGTGTCTTGGGGGAGTTCTGCTTCCAGTGGCGGAGTTCCCTGGAGAACGTCTGACACTGTGGCACAAGCTCCTCCGACAGAGGACTGCTTCTTATCTGATCTGGCCTTCTTTACTCTGGGGACGCATGTGAGACAGTTTCAGTGATATTTGATGAGCTGTCAAATTAGTTGGCACTTTAACAGCATACAGAAATTCGTGCGAGTTACAAAATTAAACTTGTAGCTGGAACTGGACTGATTATTGTACTTACGGTAATGAGGTGAAGAGGCCTAATAATTTCCTGCTCTCCCTCATCAGTGCCCTAAAAAAGGAAACAATTAAAGAAAGGGCATGTCTGCATATACAATTAGGTGAAAAACTTTTGAATGCTTGAAAGACATTTCATGACTTAAGATGTAGGAGAGACGTACCAAGATTGCATCCACCCTTTTGGCCAAAGCGGTTTGACCTCACTGTCCAGCAGCATCTTGAGGTACTCCTCCATCTCCTGGCTGCCTTTCCTTTCATTTTTATATTTGTCCATCTTTGGCCGTAACACATGGCACAAGCACTCCCTGCATGAGAGAAAATATGACCAAATTTACACAAGGGAAAAGGCTCCAGGTTTCATTTTTCAAAGAAAGAATGTGTGTGCTAAAGTAGGTTACTTAATGTCCAGTTTCTGTCTGTTCATGTGTTCACACGTGATATTTGAAAAGATCTTATACTTCAGTGTGCTGGTCTTCATCATCTCTGACCTGATCTCCTCGTTCCATTTGAAAAACTTCTTAGGACCTCCTCTTTTCCCACCTCTCTCCTCCACATTGTCCTCTGTGCCGTCCTTCACATTCTGTTTGCCCTCATTCCCCTCTTCTGTTGCCCTGACATAGACAGAGGCACAGTTACTATTTCCAGTGAGGCCAGATTTTATTTCTTGTTCTTCTAATAACAGTTATAGACAGATAGAATAAGTAGTCTATTGTGATTAACAGCAGTGATGTTGTGACATCAAATTTAAAACAACCACTTCAGGCTTGGAACATATTTGACCTCTGACATTTGACTAAATTAAATTTAAGGAAAACAACCCTCTACATTGTTGTTTTTTTTAATATTGTTTAAATAAACTGTTTATTTGCACCCAGGTGAAAATAGTCACATGGCACCGATTCAGCTATTTACACCCGTATGGGACACCTAATGGCTCCCAAAGCGCCTTGTTTATTTTTTTTGCACTGTTACAAAATAGTGTACAGGACGCAAAATGTTGCAATGCATGTCCGTGTACCAAGTGCCAAACGCCGGGTGACATCTGCCGCTATCAGGTGCTTATTAAATGCCACCAGTGCAGAAAGACTTTAGGAAGTCAGGTGAGACAGTATAAAGAGCGACTCATGGGGAGAAGGTCGAGGTGGATGAATGGGTTAGCCACTGGACTTTCTCCAAGGAGACTGGGATTACACTCCTGTGTGAAATGAAAAGTTGATATTTATCTATTTTCAGACCTGGTTGACTTGTCTTGTTTTTATTATAATCAGTGTTTAGGTCAGTTTGGTCAGGTTTAGGCGACAAAACTATTTGGTTAGGTTAAAGAAAAATCTGCTTTGGATTAAAATAGACCTTTTCACAATGTTCACCACGTGTTAGAAAATGTGACTCACTGAAGAGGTGCAGAAGAGCCTTAAAATCCAGGCGTAAACAGCTACATTGGCTATCCACCCCAGGTGCACATAACATTGTTGGCTATGGACTATGGACGAATAGCATCTGTCATCATGTGAATAAGAAGAATCCCCCACCCCCCACCCACTCATCACCCAAGAGTTTATGCCACTGAACTTACTTTGAAGCCTTAACTTGTTCATATGCTTGGCAGTTTGCTTGGTAACAGGCGATCTGTTCAGGCATAGCTTTGCCGATGGCCTCCTTAAGTTTCTGTACGGGATCCTCCACGTCAGGGGGTTCCTTCTTCTCAGTGTCAGATTCAAGAAGTTAGTCGCATACAAACATAATACTTCCACCAATTCTGTAATAAAACAACTCAAAACGTTTAACTTCACTCACCATGTGCGTGAGAAATAGTCTCTTCACACGTTTGAAGAGCGCATCTCTGCTGCAGGGCAGGAATGATGACAGGTGTGTGTACACTTTGGAGCGCAACTGGCCACCCTGCTCCCGACACTGCAACTCAATACTGGACCGAGAAAGTCAGAGAGTTGACGTGTGCTGTTACACACTATGTTCAACATCACTATGGATGGCTCAAGCAAAGAACACACCACTGAAAGCCTGATGATGCACATGGGTCAGATTAATGGATGAGAGTAGCTCAGGGAGTTGAGCTGGTCATCAACTGATCACAGGTCTGGCAATTTGATCCATGAGAAAAACACTGCTTTTAATTAGCACTTCAATTATGTATGAAAGTGTGTGTGTGTGTGTATTAGTAAGCTTTGCACTCTCCCGAGGTTAAAGATGCTAATATAAGTACAATCAATTTACCATGACGACTGATTTCAGTATTGATCTAGAAACAAGGCCAGGATTCTGCAGCCATGCTAGGAGCTCCGTGAGGCTGAACTAACTAATGACAACGCTAACGTGCCGATGTTTAGCACATGTAATGTTTACCTTGTTCGTCGTCTTAGTTTCGTGAGTAAGCGTGCTAAATGTCAGTTTTGCAGGTACAGATCAAAGGTCGATGGATAACCAAAGTGATAACGTTTCATCCTGAGGGAGACATGAGTGTGTGAACCAAAAATCAAGGGAATTCGTTCAATAGAGAAAACAAAATTTGTAAAACTCGTCATCAAAGTCATTATGATGCATCGTCTACAAACCATGGATATCAAAATATCAAAAGGTCCTGCCTTTAATACTTTTAGCCACAGTATACAAACAATCAGCTGACATCTTCCTGGGGTGTCCAGGACTCGAGTATTCAAATATCTTGCCTTCAAGATTTATCTTGCTGAACCTAGATCAGTCTGAGGAAACAACATTTGATATTTACAAGTGGATTCAAGCTGTAGTTTAAACTGATTAATGACACAACTTAACAACCACATGCTTCTCCACAAGTGAAATCTGTTGTTAAAGTTGTTAAAAAGCACGATTTCTGGCATTTTGCAGTTGATCAGGGTTTTAAAAACAGGCTTCCACTGAGCTCCTGGATCAAGACAACATTTGCTCTGTCTGTGGTGTTGGATTACTCACTCTAGCAGGATTGAGTTGATTTCTGGAGTGAAGAACTTGAGTTTCGACCCTCCCTCCGAGGTCTTGGCAGCCTGAAAAATGAGTGTACATCATCTGTGTAGCCATCCTGCATTAGTGTATTGACACATGCACACAGACATCTTCATTTCAGCATATATAAGTAATAAAATTTAACCTTACTGCCACGAGTTTTCTAATGCTGTCCTCCAGTGCTGGGGTAAGTCCCTCCGGCAGCGGGGCGCACTGCTGAAGTGAGGTAGAGCCGGCCTCTGACAGGAGCTGGATTTGTTCTGGATGAGTCCTCTGCTCCAAATTAGTCTTTGTATTTGGAGGTTGGGCTTGAGTGAGAGTGTGATTATTTGTTTTGGGTTGGAAAAGCTGCGTCTCTGTGGCAGCTTGAGGAACCAGTTTTGGTGAAGAAGTCTCTTCGCTGGCATCTAATAAAGAGACCAGATCAATAACAAAGTCCACTGTGCTGGCTGCCTGAATAAGAGCGTGGTCGTTGGTCGAGCCGATTAAACTGAGGAGCGGGTCGGTCAGTCCTGAGCCCCCACCGCCGGCTGCGTCTGCCGGGCACAGAGGGATTGTGGGTACACCAATGATTCCTGCTGCCCTCTGATTTGCTTTTTCCATTTTCTGTCGTTCCTTCTCCTTCTCTCTTTGAAACTTCTTCAGCATGCTTGTGACACTTAACGTGCCAACAGCCTTTTTCTTCTTCTTCTTCTTCTTACTCGGTTCGAGTTCAGACAAAGTGCTACAAGATGATTACGCTTATGAGAAAATTATTCTGAGAATCATATTGAATCAAATGTTCGAGCATCAGTGTCAAACTGGCTTTTTAAACAAAAGATAAATTTACTTTGTCGCCCCTCACCTTGACTTGGCATCCATATTGCTTTTCATCTCTTCATCTGCTCTGCACTGCTTCTTCTTCGGCTTATCCTGTCCAGCATTGAGTTTACGTTTCTACAAATGTATGTTTGAAGCCATTATGTCTGATAAGATACGGCTTTGAAATCTAATCAAATTGTAAACTTTTTCAAGATACAAAACACTGGTGCAAAGAACAGTTTTGGAATTCAGTCGCTCCTGAAACACAAACTCTGTTCCTCTCCAAGTCTGTACAAAACATCCATTACAATGCTCCACGTTGATGCACTACTTACTTTTGAGGACTCAAGCGTTTTCTCCTCCGTTGTCAAGTTCTCGGTCTCAGTGTCGGAAGCCTGGCGGAAGTGCAGCACGCCCGAATTTACATAGAATCCACCAAATTTAGTTGTGATGGAGGCCGGAACAAATTCGTCATACTGCAGAGACCAGCCAGAAGCAATATCGTAATCAGATTCAAATCATTTTTATCAATACGGATTTATACAGCCAAAAGAAAATATGAGCAGGACTCACAGCCTCAGAGTTGTCGATGAAAGAATCCTCTTCATCGTAACCATATCCAATATCGATCAGGTCCTGAATACGATCCTTCTTTTTCGTGGGTTTGCCACCCTGCAGTGAGAGGATGCAAAATATTATCTTTCCATTTACGATGAAGACTTAAAACTCCAAAATGAAGGAAAACCTGTCTTCATAGGATCAGGTTTGCAAAAAAAAAAAGCTACTCACATATTTTTCCTCCAACTTCCTGGCAATGGCAGCGACCTCATCATCCTCTCTCCTCTCTTCCTCTTCATATGTGCTCAGTGGGTCTTTATCTTTTGTGTGGTTGATCTAAAATGTAAAGTGTCATATAAACCGTTACATTTTACACAAAAATAAATATTTCTGTATCCTAGAGTCAGAAATTTAGCTCAGTTAGCCCCATTCATTTATCTCATTCGTTAAAATGTGTTGCCACTTTAAAGTTGGACAGTTTGGGAAATCTTGAGAAGATTAAGGCAATTATCCTGGTGAAAAGTTTAAACATTTAAATGAAGACAAACTAACCCAGTCAGATATTTAAACGAAGTGTCAAACGACACAGGGAATGAACTTTAAAATAGAACATGCAGGAATGTCTTATCGTTCTAATTTGATCACTTAAGAAAAAGTAAAATCATGACAAAACACCAATCACAACTGCTGTTTTAAAGATTCATGTTACAAGTATTACTTTTTGATCAATAATGAAATTGATGTGCACATAAGAAAAGGTGAAAAAAGTAAGTGTATCTTAACATTTTTTACAGCAAATGTAAAGGACTTTTTAAATATATATATATAGTAAGAGGGGGCGCACATACTATTCCCTGCTAATTGATACGACCTATCATACTGTCAGGTTACATGTACAAACATGTGGAGCTTGGATTGGGATTTTTTTTCACTGCAGGCTATTTATATTGATCTAAAGTAGTAGAAGTAAAGAAGTCCATATGAAACCCCACCTTGTTGTCAATGAGCTGACTGTAGCTGAACTCTGGAAAGCTCCGCTCATCAGGCTCGAACAACGGGAGGATCAGTCGGACCGTGTCGGTGTCAGCGGTTCGGTCTGACCCGGTTTCTTTCCCCCGCAGGACACTCGATGAAGACTCGTGCTCCGAAGCGGGCGGGTCGGGGGATGAAGGTGGCACGTCGCAGGGCAGAGTGGTCAGCTGAACTCTCCGGGATTCAGCCATCACACCGGGGAACACAAACCGACTCTGTGGTTCGGTTTGAACGAGACAGGAAGGGTTTGATTAAGGAGAAGTAGATGCAGGTGTGCTCAACTGTGTCACCCACACACAGCCAATCTCATTCCATACACTGATGAATATTTGTCAAACCATGTAGCTTTAAAAGTTGTCCTTTAATACCAGGTGTTAATTCCTTTATCTTCCTGTTTTTATTAGGGTTCATTAAGGAAACCCCTTTAGAGAAATAGGCTTACTGGCTTTCTGAGTAATCAATACCACCCTTTCAACTGTCCGGTAAAAAAGGGTTAGCTACGATGCAGCCTGTAGCTAGCTACTAACAAAAACAAAAAACAGAAAAACATCCGCCTACCTGTACCTCTAAACCTCGGTAATGATTTAGGCTACATCTTCTTGAGAAAAAAAAAAGTTGGGGAAAAAAAACAAAATAGAAAAATTATACATTTGCGTTTCAGGGGCTTAAACTTTTATTTTCTTGGCATAGTAACATTTTTAGTCTCCACTTGTTGCCTGGCAACAGTTTCAAGAACAGTTTGGCACATAACCTGACATTAAAATGGTGAATTTTCTTTTTTTTATTTTATTTTTTTAACACTTGTGCAGATTAAACAAATGTATGAAGTTTAGATGTACTGGTAGATGGATTTTCTTACCATGCTAGCTAGCTAGGTGTTCCCCCTGCTTACAAGCCGTATGCTAAGCTTAGCTAACCGGCAGCTTGTGTTAGTTTCATATAGAGCTTCCTATTCAGACCTCTTCACTTTTTGCACACTTTGTGTTCTAGACTTTATTGTAAATGGATAACGTATTTGCGCATCAATCTGCACTCAATAATAGTGACAAAGTGAAAACATGTTTTTAGAATTTCTTTGCAAATGTGTTAAAGATCAAAAACTCTCATTTACATAAGTATTCAGAGCTTTAATTCAGTAGGCTACTTAGTAAAAGCCCCTTTGGCAGCAATTACAGCTTTGAGTAACCAATTAAAATCTTCTTGAGAGGCCCAATAGAAATTCAAATTTTGGTTTTCGTCCTGACATGCAGTATGATATGTGGGGCCTTCACAGGTGTGTACTTTTCTAATCAATTCAATTTACCACAGCTGGACTCCAATCAAGTTCCAGACACATCTCAAGGATAATTAAAGCAAACAGGATGCACCTGACCCCAATTTGGAGCCACAGCACAGTTAATGATTGCTTGACCCATCAATGCCCATCAAGACACTGGTGTTGGACATTATCTTTGGTTATAAACACATGTACAGTACATCAGACTCTGCTTCTGTTTGTGTACTTGTACCTTACAATAAACCAAATAAAAAAATAAAGGGTCTGGATCACCAGATTACCATTGTAGTTACATGGTACATTTCCTTACATAAAGTTGTGTTTAATCAAACTACTTCAAACTAACTGACGCATAGAAAATAAGCCAGGCAGAAGTAGTGTTTAGTTTCTGGATCTCTGTACAAAATATCGAAGTTGCCACCTTTGCTTTGTGCAACGTACTTGATGGGAACGTGGCAACAGCTAATTTTTACCCCAGGATCCAGCCTCCTTAATATAGCCATGACACTTTAATTTTTGATAGTGTGAGCAGCATTGTAGCAAAAATAAAACAAAGAGATGAACTTTTTTTCTGTCACTACACATCTTATTGTTATATATATTTAATTATGGTGACAGTGAAAATATGAAATGAATTTCTGTGGTGTTTTGAATGAAAATCTCCTCTGCTTCCGATTCATAATTGAGAATTATCCATGATTGCAGGGGCACACAGATTTGGGTGCTGTATGCAGAGGGATGCAGATTGGCACCAAAAGTTTAAAGACCTGCACAGTGTCTTTTTCACCACAGGGGGGCGCTGAAGATCCGTGAGGCCGAGCAGAGGACAGTGTGAGTGAAGATGCCATAAGATATTTTATGGACAGTTTTCCTTAGATCCACCGTGAACTCCTCAGCACACACATACAGGCTACACCCTTATTTAATTTGACAATGAAACAGAATATGTGATCAACATATACTTTATGTTCAGTTCGTAACATTTAAAACTGAAACATAACACATCACTGATATTTATATAATCCTCAAATTAAGGCTAATTTTCAATTCCAGTCCTAATTTGGGAGCAACTTGAGTGTCATCGTGTCATCGTGTCATCTGAGGTGATGGCCTGACAGCAGCAATGTATTTGGTAAAACACAGGGTTTTTTTTTGTTTGTTTTTTGAGGGTCAGAAAGACAATCAAATCCAGACAGTCGTGTGTAAATCCTGCTCTTTTCATGTAGCCTGCACTCAGCCTGCAGTGAATTGACTTTGACAATTACAATAACGGGATAATTGCAATCTGTCACCATACATTCGTGTTAGCATATCACAAAATAACCAATCTGAGCGCGATTCAGTCCGCACACATGTCCCTGATCTGCATAACACACACTGCACCCCGCTTTGTAATTATAAATGAATTTCACGGTGCGAGGCTTTTAATGCAAATAATATGGATCTTTTTTTCTTTTTTTTTCCCTCTCTGACCAACAGGACTGAGTGTGAGCGTGTATGAGAGAGAGAGAGAGAGAGAGAGAGAGAGAGAGAGAGAGGGAGAGAGGGAGGATCAGATTGCAGCCAAGCTTTGTTTGACTAGCCTCCCCTCTCAAACGAGTTAATGGGATGGAAGTTATTTGCCACCATGAGCTTATGATGCGAGGTCGAACAGAAGCGTTGAATCCTGAAAAAAAAAAAAAACGTCAATAAATGTGCTGGAGACAATGAACTAAAATACACAAGAGCAGGACAAAGACAGACAGATGGAGCCTCTGTGTGTGTGTGTGTGTGTGTGTGTGTGTGTGTGTGTGTGTTGGTCTGGTTGGTGACAGGGACCCCATCAGTGCAGGATCAGAGTGGGGAAATTGGAGGACAATGTTGGAAGAGGGGTGTGGGGAATAATTTAAAGCGATTGGGGAGGCGGTGTCCCAGAGGTGCATAATTCACTCATTCATTAACCAGAGCAAACAGGAGCCAATATTAATTAACTCGTTCCTCGTGCCGAGACGCCCCGAGAAGCTCGTGCTTTGTTGTCAATTGGCCACAACAGTTCTTGGAAGTGAAGGCTTTAAAATGAGAGGTGAGAGGCCAGAGGGTGAAGGCGGGTGTTAAACCTGGAGTCATTGTGTGCCTGAGTGTAGTTTTTTTTTTAAGCTTTTGAGTAGATAAATAATAAATAAAAGTACATTTGTCCTCAAATAGTTAACCTCTGTGTTGCTGTTTCCTTAGAGATTAAGATTTTACATACAAAACAAGGTGTGATGCTTTTGCACTGACCAAACAATCAGGATATTAACAAATTAGATTAGTTCGCTGCTTACATTAATGCATCAACAACTGTAATAATATGTAGTAATATGACACTTTGAAAAGGGGCTAATCTACACAATGAGTATATTTGAATGCAGATCTTTTCTTGTATTTGCTAACTTCTTTCACCACTTATACTATTACTCCAACTACTACTATAATAATAATAACCACCAGCAGCAACATTGTCACCATCTTTGGTTGAAAGCAACGCAGTACATGTACTCATAGTTATTCATTTTGAGGTAAAAAGCATGGATCTTAAACTGCTAGGGGCCTCCTAAAAACCCCAGGTTAACTGTGTTGGTATTTTATGATCATTTTATTCAGTTAGGGCACAGGAGCTCATCTTTGGCCCCAGGTTCCCCTGGTGGGTTAATCCAACCATGCATGAGCTGTATCTATGTATTTCCAGTTGGCTCTTCTTGCATCCTCATACGCCACTGCGTTTCTTCTTACACCAATACGTCTATTTAACTCCTTGATTATTTGACTTTTAGGCTCTTTATACAAAACATATAACTAGCTCATAAATTATGATGCCTATATATTAATTACTCAAACAAACAGTATATATTCAAGTTCAAAACAAAAAGCTCCACCTTTCTGCATTTAGATTCATGCATCAAATATAATAATATAAAGTAACAAAATACTATAGAAAGAATAGAAGCTACTACTACTGCTACTATTATTACTACTACTTATAATAATGATGATAATAACTTTATGAAACTGGAAAAGTGGGCCATTCTTAGAGCAACAAAAAAGAAGAATAGACAAAACTTCCTCTCTCTCGCTCTCTCTCTCTCTCTCTCTCTCTCTCTCACACACACACACACACACACACACACACACACACACACACACACACACACACACACACACACACCATCCTGAGGGACTCCTCCTTCCCCTCTCCTCCACTGGGGGGCGCTCCTCCACTGACTCTCACTCTGCTGTCAGGCCCTGCTAACTTTGATTAAGGTTTAAATTGGCTGAATTTAATGAACGTTGCCTAATTAGGCAGGATAACAGCTTTAATTGATAAGTAATTATCTGCCACAAATTGTTATTAATTCTCCAGCTCTGTCTGATAGTGTACTGACTCTAAACCCCCCCCTGCCCCCCCCCCCTCCCCCATCCCTCCTCCCCTGTAGCATTTTGTATTTATGTAAACAAGCAGTTGTAAACAATTAGGCATATGTTAGGATGGGATATTCCAGAGGGTATCATCAGGCTGTGCTTGGTGGACTGGCAGGTTATGTGAAATTATTTGCTCTCACTGACTGATATCTTTGTGCATTAATTGCTTAAACTGTCCTGTCATGTTGGCTGTGCGCCATCGGCTGCGTGCTGTCTGCAGTAGTAGAAAAAAAAGAAAGAAAGAAATACAGCAACAAAAGTGGTTGTTTTACAATTAAGAGAAGTGAAGTGAACTTTAACTGTAGAGGAAAAGAGAAAGTGCCTGGAGTGCTTTCATTCTGTTGGTCCTTGATGAACAAGTTAAAACATCCATAATTATAAACAGGATCTCATTTTCATGATATAATTTTAGTCCGTCGTAAATCCCACATCTATATTGTATAGTAACACTGCAGAAAATGCACACCAGCCTGTATCCATGTAGATTTATGTAGATCTGTGGAGGATTAGCACAAGTAGTTGAATATTAATTGAAAGAAGAAAGAAATTTTAAGAATACGAGTTTAAAAGAAAACCTGTATCTCTGGCTTTGACTGGATGAAAAAGACACATTTCAGATGGTTTTTGCAGCAACATAGTTCCTTAAATAGAAGCTTTGAGAAGATCCTTCTCATTTTTGAGTCACCTGAGCATCTTACACCTCAAGAGTCAAGAGTCTTAGAAGTCATAGGTTCACTGCGTGTTGTCTGGTGCACCTCCTGACTGTGGATTTTAGCTAAAATTAATGAAAGAAAAACTCCACAGTTGTGAAATCAAAACACTTTCCAGAAACTCTTCTGCAGGAAGGTTCTTCTGATAGTCAATGGAGATTAAAGAGCATCACAAACACAGACGTCCCTTTTAAGTAAAGTCTTTGGAAACTCATAATCATGTGACTTTGGTAGAGTGACTAAACAGCTGATTTGTGTAGGAAAACGTCACTACATTGCCCTCTGTGTGGAAAGGGGCATCGAGAACGTGGATATGTTACCAAAGTGATGCTAACTTAGTTGAGGCCGAGGACTATACAGGCAAAACACGTGCGAGCTGTATCGCCGGATGTGTTGGGTTTTCAAACAGCCTCGTAAAACATCAAATTTCACAAGACTGATCAAAGTCGGTGCTGCACTTATTGACTCTATCATACAGGTAATTATGTCTGTTTTACAGTGATGAGAATTATCACCTACTGTATTTCCTCTGAGGGCCACAATGTACACACTGAAAACTCTGCTTGAATATATTCAAGGGATTCTACACGTGCTTGGAAAATATTTACAGAGTTCAAATTTGAATGAGGAATAGCTACTGATAGTTGATTCTTACAGACACACACTGACACACAGGTCATCGCCAAACTATGGACAAACTGTGATAAAGCCTGACACAGAGTGAAGATGGATTCACTGACCTACCAGCTCTGTAGACTTTATGTGGTACCACTTTACAATAAGACTCCCCTTATTTATAAATGGTTTATTATTATGTTATTAATTTGGTTTTTAACACTTTACAAATCAAAAGTAAACAATTATTAACAAGTTATAACAGTTTTATAATTTGATTCAGGATCATTATTTGGCAAGATCAAGTTCATGCTTACTACTTGTTAATCTTACTAATGAGTTACTACCATTTAGTGTAACACATGTCACCATTTATTAATGAGTTCCTTATTATAACTCATTAATAAATGATGATGGGTTTTACACTTTTCAATAAGGCTCCTTTTTCCAGCTGGTGATAGCGTGTCAAGGTAAACAATATTGCCAAGGCCTTAGAGTGTGAATCTGGTCACATGATCTGCCATAATTTCATATGCCATAATTTGAATTGCCAAATGAAACTTTATGACCATTAAGATGCTGACGGTGGTTAATTGCTAGTAACTTAAAAAATATGTGTTGAAGTAGACAGGTAAGAAAGCTCAGTAACTAATGAGATATGAGGCTTGACAGTACAGATAAATGTGGGCTCAATATTTGGCAAGCAAAAGGTCACCTTTTTATCTAATGTGTTATAACAATTAAATGATTTATAAAGTGTTATTAAGCTAATTAACAAACTAATTATAAACCATTCATAAATCCTTTATAAGGGTAGTTTTATTGTAAAGTGATATCCTTTATATTTATATAATATAAAGGGCCTTAACTTATGGATTATGTGTAAGAGTAAAGGATGTATTCACACATCTCTCAGGAGTAATTATGTATAATTACCAACAATGAAATCAACAATAAATGGGATAAAATGAAGCCTGAACCTACTATTGTTTCCTCTTAGTACAAGTGATCGTTATACTGTATTGAGCGTCTCAGCCTTATATTTGGGGCCCTTGTGTGGCCAAATGTATATTAGATTAAATATATTTAAATATCAAGTAAATGGAAAATGGTGTTTATACTGTGCATTGAAACGATAAGGGTTAGGAGACACGGGGAGCGTGGTGAGGTGAGGAAACAAAACATGAACCAAAGGAAACACCTTTGTTTCAAATAGCATCAGTCCTTTTATTTCAGTGCACACAGGCCATTCAGACAGAGCTATTCATCAAAGTGATTTAAATGAGATGTGCATGAACTTGCTTCCTAATTAAAACATCTTTCCTCGTTTACAGAGCGGCTTTAAGCTGAGCTCTTTGGGGGGAAAGGAGGGAGGGAGGGCGGGAGGGAGGGAGGTGATTTTCTCCTCCTTCCTTCCACCCCTCCACCGTTTCTCTCCTAGCAGATGGTTTTGTTGGGCTCCAGTAGCCAGCCAGTGGCCAAATAGGCTGATCCATTCTTCCTCTATATGCCCATCAGATCTGGGCATTTGTTTCAACACCCCCTTCCTCCTCCCCTCCTCCCCTCCTCCCCTCCACACACACACACACACACACACACACACTCCAGATGACCAGGAGATGTGGAGGAAAGCATCGATCGGGCCACTAAAATGTATATGCAAATACTTTAAGGCAGTGCATAGAAAATTGGCATCACCATTTCTCAAATTATATCATTACTATATTTTGAAAATGTTAATTTGCATAGCGGATTTCCCTGCGGGGTAGGGGGGTTAATTAGGTCTATTTCCGTGCGGCTTGTGCCAAGACAGCCAAGGAAAAAGGGGGGCTTGGCAGAGGAAAAAGAGAAAGACAGGGAGAGGAAGGGGGAGAGAGAGATCCGACTCACTGATAACAATTAAAATGGCATTTTGGACTCTTTCAAGCATTGAAAATTTTTGGCATATTAAGCACGTTTTAGGAAAAGGTGATAAGTCAGTTTTAATTGAAATGGAATTATTGCTCCAGAGGAAGTTTGGCTTTGGTTACATTCATTTTAAAAGTATATATATATATACATATACGTATATATATATATATATATATATATATGAACATACACACACAGGGAGACAGATTTTTAAAAGGCATCGTGTTTAATCTATCAAGCAGGAGGTGAATGAAAGAAACGAACTTTCAACTCAGTCGCTACTTGCATTTCCCTCCAAATATTCTGTCAGAGGCACAATTATGCTCATAATGAGATGGAGGAAAAGTTTTTAATTGCATGGAGAGAAAGAGCTAAAACGCACTTGCCTGGAAATGGTTCTTTCCTGCTCTAAATTATCAAAGCTTCCATTATGTGTCAGGAAAAAGATTTGTGGAAAAAACCAAAACATCAATACATTAAAGCCCTTCACTTTTAATTGGAATCGCATCTAGTTTCCCAGTTTAAGGCTGAACAAAGCGCACGGCAGGATCAAAAACCAGCCTCCCAACAATTAATTTAGATTAGACTCTTAATTATCAACCAATCGACTAAATAATGACTGACTTCATTTCAGATGGTTAAAAATTAACTTGCACTCAGTAATGGAGTAATTAACTCTCCACTGCTTCACCTTAGTTTGCTAATTAAAAAATAAATATGACTTGATTCCACCTCTCAAGAGGCAGATTGTGAGTTTTGTGGTTCAAAAGAGATTCTTGTTCTGAGCAGTAACCTACATGATCATAGTTTTATTTAAAGAAAAAAAAAAAAGAAAAAGAAAAACTGAGGTTTCGTGGGCGCTCGGGGAGATTCTTCTGAATGTTCAGGCATGGTGTTTCCATGTCCATATGGCACTGTGAATGTAACTCAAGGACCTAAATTTCCCTGTTGAGTGCATGTATCCTCGCAGGGCAGTGACCTCAGGTAAAGTAGAGTATCATTGTTGCTTGTTCCTGTCTAGATTGAACTTTTTCTGGACACACACATGCAGTCTTGCCTAAGGAGAAACCTGAAATGAAGTCTGGAATTAGCTTAAAATAAATATCATAATCAAATAAATCACAAACTAAACCTTATACTCTCTTTTCCCAAACCATGTCTCAAATTGATCTTGGTCAGACACTGAAATAGAAAGAACGTATTTATTTTGAAAGCGTATTTGCTAAACGGTTGGTCACAAGTGTAGCATCGAGTGCTTAGACATATATGTAATCTGTCAGCAGTGGGGGTCTTTCAATGCAAGAGAGAGGGGGTTGTGATTGGAAGGCTTTTGGACTTACAGGAAAAATGGGTGAGGAAGTAAAAGACTAAAGCTCACCCTTCCCTTAGTGCCCACTGTTGAGGTGCTTTTGAGCAAAAATCAACACCAGGAACAGTCCACAGCCAGTGATTTGAGCTAAATGCTAACATCAGCTTGCTAACATGCACACAATGACATTGGACAAATTTAAGTTTTGACCTAAGGATAGCGCTTAATTAAAAGTTTAGCTAACACTGTTAGTTATTTTAGTTCGAACATGTTTGTGCTCGATGACATTACAACTCATCCGGTAGCTGTGACATTTTATATAGACCCAAAAATGTCTCTAGCGCCACCATGAGGCCGGAGATCCCAAAAATCATTAGAGAACAGACGGACAGACAGACATCATCATCCTTAGAGCCATAAACCTAAAGACATTACGCAGGAAAGACGCGATGAATAATTTTGTTAGTTCGGTTGCCACCTGAAAGTCTCCGAGTCACCTTTCAAGCACATGATGGCGCCGTCTAGTGGCCGACAAAGAGTCCAGCAGCAGTTGATCTCAAACTTGTACCAAACATCTATGAAAACTGAGTCTGGCCATCTCCATGACTCAGTGGCTGTTTCAACAGATCATTTTTCTAACGAGGCAGTCAAGAGATTCCCAGTCTTGACGCTGCATGGTTGGCTATTAATTGTAATTATTAATTGGTAGAATGAAGCATTAGCGTCCTTCCTTTGTTAAAAGACCCCTGCCATGTACAGTTGGGGACTAAAATCACAGCCTGTTGAAAGGCATGTGTAAGTTTATGTCCCACTTTAGCTTCGTAGTGGATGATGTCAAGGAAAAACCAACCCAATGATAAAATTAACTCAAATCCCAAAATGATCAAGGAAGAGAGGTAACAATTAGGCTGTGATGCTTGTTGCAAAGATGGTTCGGGTTGCATGGCGTGGGGGTTTCATGGTATTTGGAACACATCGCAAATAAGTTATGGACATCAAGACTTTTTAACTCACTGAAATAATTACACACATTTAGTATAGCAAACTTTGTTTTTACATTTTCTGAAAGGCCTCTCTGTAGAGGGTTGCGTGGCCACAGGTTACTGCAACCAGGGAAGTTACGGGCTGACAGCCGAGGCTAAAAAAGGAAGCGTATGAGAAAACGACTGGATGCTCAGGGATTTGTTTTACTGTGTGTGGCAGAATTGTGAACATAGTGCTTGAATATACAGACATGAATATGTTCTTTTTGTACTTCGGTCTTTTGGTCTAAAAACAGTGAGAATTCAGCGTCTTAGTCAAGAACAATAGGAACAGTCGATTTAGACCAGATGTTAATTATAGATATCTTATGGAATAAGACACAAATAGTGCCTACTGGATGTTGTATGTTATCATGTTTTGTACAGTATCAACATGAACATGGTTCAGTTATAGACCCATAAAATACCTGACTTCATTCAGACATCAGCTCAGAAAAGTGATCTGCTCTTTATTTGGGGATTCCCTGTAACTCCACAGGGTTTCTGTCATGTGTCTTGACCAAATTAAAATAAATTCAAATGGTTTTCTTCAGCATAGGCTTAGATGACAGCTTAGAAGCAGTCACCTCAGTAGGGACCAATATTTTGTATTTGTTTTTTGGGTTTTTTTTTTTTTTTGCCTTGTCTTCCTGAAGTGTGGGTTTGGTTGTGTTGCCTGCACAGAGACAGGGGAGAGAGGGAAGGGGGTGGGGGTGGGGGGGCTGGAGGCAAGGCAAGCCGAACCCTGGCCTGTATGTGAGTCGCCCATCTTATTATCAAGTTAATTAAAGCTAGCATCTGACAATGTCACTCGTGCCCAGCAAAAAAGGAGGAGGAAGGAAGAAAGGCGAATTTAAATGCTGCGGTCTCTTAGGACCTCATGTCAAGGGCTGCTTTTCATTGAGCACTGCATGTGTTTGGCTCGCACAGCCACTGGGAAAGTACAGGGAGGGGGGCTTTAGAAAAAAAGAAAAAAAAAGAAAAAGCTTTTATAAGCAAATGACAAGAAGGCGTTGGATTTTGATGTTCAAAAATGGCAGCAGGAAAATAAATACACATCAGAAAAAGCAGCAAAGAAATAAAAAGGGAATAGAGAGAGCAAAAGAGAGAGATAGAGACGGGGCGACATCAAAAGCGCCTCTCAAGCCGTTTAAAGTTGCACTAAGATTGAGGAAAGGGGGTTTATAACAGCCCGACGACCAGCCAACATTAAAGAGTCCATTTAAAAACTAGACATTGAAATGCAGAAAGCCTGCTCGTGTGTGGACTCAGGGTCAAGTAACGGAGGGATTATATGGTTCTTCATAATAATATTAATTAAACAATTTACATGCTAATAAGGTAACAATTATCGGAGCTTCTGGTGAAAGATTCAGGTTATTACAACACGCCAATCCCAGGGCTACGGGTCACAGGCAGAACAGCAGAGAGAAATCTCAACTCAAATTAACATTCTGTCAGCTCCAGAAATTGGATAAATAAAGTCGAATTAATTCACAGTAATGGAAGAGGGAGGGGGAGGCACTTATTCAACCAGCTCTGATTACCATTCAGTATTCACCAGCACGCGGGTGGCTTTCTGTCAAGAAATTTAACACAAAATGAAGCAGTCACCGCCTCGGGCAAGATCTGGCCTCTGCGACACCATTTACAATTTATATGTATAATCTTTCTCTCTCTCTCTCTCTCTCTCTCTCCCTCTCCCTCCACCCCCCCCCCCCCCAAAGATGTCCACCTGGACACTCAGTTGCTTCTGGCCTCTGCCATGATTGTAAATTTCAAAACCTTTCATTTTCCGATGCACACTTCAATTTGAGCACCATTTCCCCCGCATTAGACAAGACCCTTAACTCAACAGGATAACTTGAAATTGTAATTGCATTTATCTTCTCAGTTTTTAACCTGCACTAGACACGCACCAAATTTTCCTCATCTATTCTTTTACTAAAATGGCTTAGTTGGTCATTGGGAATGGATCAGTGTCCATGGTTTTTAATGAGTAAAACCCTGAAAAAAACCAAACAGATGCAAGTTTTAAACTCATTTCCTGGAAGAGAGACAAACAAATTTAATTTCAATTTGATTTTACAGCATAGAAATTCTTTCAGTGTAGCTCTACTAGGATGGCAACATCAGTCAGTCAGTCGTCAGTCAGTCCACCGCTTCGGTCCAGACTCAAATATTTAAAAATCTGCTGCATGAATTGGCTCAAAATGTTCTACAGACATCCATCGTCTCCACAAGATGAATTCAACTGACTTTGGTGATTCCCTGACTTTTCCTCTAGCGCCACCATGAGGCTGACATTTCTGCTTTTGAGTGAAATGTCATGACAACCGTTTTATATACTGCCATGAAATTTATGTCCTCCCATAGGATGAATTATAATAACTCTGGTGATTAGCGACCACTAATTATAATAACCACTAATTATTAAAAAAAATTAGCATCGTCATTATGAGCATGAAAAGCATTAAACGTCACCTCAAAGCTCCGCTGTGCCTATACCTCACAGAGCTGGACTCTTATTCTGGAAATCTGCCTCTCTTTCAACCTATAAAGGGAAGGACGTTACGTGTCGTGCGGACCTGAGCATCAGGCAAGTCGATTGGTTGATTCAACCCCCTGTTGGGAGGCGGGTTTGAAATGGAGAAGACAACAAATGTGCATGTGCTGCATACAAGTATAAAACAGCCTGTATCCGAGTATCTGAGCAACCCCATCATCATCCGCCTATGTGCAGCCCAGAGAAGTATAATTAGTCCTGGTGAAGTCAATATCCCCTTTAATTAAAAAAATGCATGGCTACTAATGATATACAGCATGTTAGTTTGCTAGTCAAGTGTTTTTTTCTGTAAATGTATATAGAGACATTTAATGGTGACATTTTATTAAGCTAAGCTTTTTCTATTTTGAAGAAGCAGTGATTTGTGTTTTCTACCTAAATGTTAATCTAAAAAAGTTAATTTATGATAACAGCTTATTTTTTTGTGATTCATAATTTTTTTTAAAAAATCCAAATACTTTGACCCAAATTATTCAATGTCATCAATAATGGTTCCTCTAATTGGCCTTGTTTGCGGTGAGGTGTGATTTTGTGCCGTTTTGCGGAGATAATTATGGAGAATACTTTTTATTTATGCGTCTATATTAGGAGTCAGGAGAACAGGAAAAAAGGTTCATTTTCATGCTTGTTCTAACCTGCAAGCAAGACAGGAAGTCTGTTCCAAGTTTTCCTAAACAATAATGGAGGGTGACTTCATACCACCTGAGCCTGCTGACTCCAAAGATTAGGAAAATGTTCCAGGAGGATCCACGCTTCCACGTCTTGGATGGCAAGACGATGCTTAGAGAGACAACACAGAGTTCAAACCTCAAGTGCCACTAAAAGAAAAGACCCGGCTACTCACATAACATCCAGACACCCAATCAGACACATGACAGAGGATTCACTGAAGAGCAGGTATCTTCATGCAATATCTGTTCTGTAAAGTACATCCACTCAAATGCGCTGGGTTCATTGCACGACATTTCAAGTTTGACATAATTTGGCCCCTGGTGATAATCATTTTAAAATTGGATCAGGTTCAACAGGACACAGCCATCTCAACATCTAAAACAGGCAGTATTTTGAAATGGAAGTTAAAATTGACCTGACTGAAATTCTCTGACGCACGAGTTTTCTTGTTTGCAAATCAAACCTCAACCAAAGCTGCTGTGTGGCGTTAACTGTACCTGCAGACTGAGTTCTTATAATGCATGAATTCTAAGTTTGATGCAATGATTGAAAGACATAATGTAAGTGTAGAATGAATCAGTTCTTAGGTAGTAAGTGAATTGTTGTCATGCCGTTTTATACATACAGAGTATTAATGTATAAACATGGACATAAATAGTTCATTTAAATGCTTAGAATCATAGCAAATGTATCTGATATAAATCATCTTTGTGTTGATAACACTTTTATCATTCATTGTGACTATGTCCTTGTTCTTTTATTTGTTAATATTTCATTTATCATTTTATGAAAACACCATAACTAGTGGATACAATTTAAAAACTGCTTCAAACAATTAGTGAAGTGGGTGTGGATTCAATCAATCAATCAATCAATCAGTTTGTCATTGCTACTGTTTAAAAGATCAGGGATGAACACTGAAATGCAACTTTTAAGCCAATATGAACAAGAAATCCTTAAAGCTCTCAGGAATTTTTTTTTTTTTAATTTGAACATCTACAATTCGAAGATAACGAGGTAAACCCCATTTGTGTGTGTGGAAAAGTGATATATTATTAATATGAATTCACACTTGAAAGGCTATTCAATGCCATGGCATAAGAACCTACTGCAAGTTGCTCTTATTTTATTTTATTTATTTGTTTATTTTTCATAAAAAGCAAAAATGTAGAGGCTTGAAACAACTCCTGCCCAAATAGAAGACTCCAGGGTAAAAGCCTCATGGCTAAATTCATGTAACAAGACACCCAGTTTTGTCCTATAACGCCACACGCACCGTTAAGGTTGACTGGACTCTCTATGTGTGAGTATTGAATTCTTGAAACATCTCATCATGTAGGCTACAACCCACTTTACAACTAAACATTGATGTAAGCTGTTCAGGTGAAAAATCGAAGTAATGATGCAGAGTTTAGCTTTGGTAGGACGACTAACACCTTGGATATGGAGCGTTTTTGTGTGTGTGTGTGTGTGTGTGTGTGTGTGTGTGTGTGTGTGGAGGGGTTGGGGGGGGGGTGCCTGGGAGATGGAGAGAGGCTTGTAGTTTAAAATGCGATGTGACAGCTCAGGAAAAGGGGGAATGATAAAGGCGCTGTTATTGGATCAATCTGGCCCTGAATGCCCCTGTAAAACACTTACACACACGATGCTGCAGTGCACGCACACACACACACACACACACACACCACACACACACACACACACACACACACACACACACACACACACGTGAGGGAGACAAGAAGAAAGGAAAGGTGGGACTATTTATAAAAGGGTTTATAAGTTGTTATTAATTGCTTTATTAATGGATAATAGCTCCATCATCTACTTATGCCTTATTGTTCAGTTATAAGCCATTAATAATAACTTTTGGGTTGCCAGGTTGTGAAAAATCCTCCTTCATCACCATTTTTTTGACCACTTATTTTCTGCTGCTAAACTGCTCATGAACATTTACACCTGCAGACTTATGATATCATCGTTTATGAACTTATAACACAGAGTTTGACCGTAGCTGTCGACCTGTGTGCAAAACTGAAAATAATACAAAGCTAGAGTGAATAATGTAATAAATGTGAAATGTAGATGTTTGACATTTTTAAATGAAGGAGTTCACTCTGTCTTGTTTGAATAATACCTATCTTGCATCAGTGTAAGTTTAAATGTTTTGGTAATAACGTGACTGTGTTTCTGTTCAGTAACAGTCCCCTGCAATTATAAATGTGAATAAACCATGAATAAGATGTTCTGCAATCCATGAAGTCTGCAGTTGTAAAAGTTTAAAAAGTACATATATATATATATATATATATATATATATATATATACACACACACACACACGGAATTTGGTCCAGATGTCGTGCAGCTCTTTTTCGGAAGATAGGTGGTCAAACAGTCCATGAGAGATGTCTCCTTAATGAAGTACAGATCTAAAAAGACGAGCAAAGTGTCAAGCTGGAGGCATGGATTGATTATGACACAATGGGCCCCTCAGCACATGTAAAAGGCCCCTCACCCCTCCTTGGACACCCAGACTGAAAGACACATAAAATTACCACAGATCATGCCATGTCATTTGTTGTCATTTGTGACTCTTTGAGGACGTTTTGCATCTCTCTCTAGATGTTTTGTGTCTCTTTTTGGTCATTTTGCATCCCTGTGCTAGTTTTTCTGTGTTTTTGTGGTTGGTTGGCATCGCTTTGTGGACATTTTGCATCACCCTGTAGATGTTTTGCATCTCTTTGTGGTCATTTTGTGTCTCTTTGTGCTCATTTTGTGTCTCTGTGGTAGTTTTGTGTCTTTCTGTGGTCAGTTGGCGTCTCTCTGTAGATGTTTTGCATCCCTTTGTGGTTGTTTTGTGTCTCATTTTGTCTGTATTTCTGGAATATTTTACAGGTGAAGACCAGGGGCCCCCAGCTCCTTGGGCCCCTGGGCCTGTGCCTGGAAGGCCTGTTAAGTAACCAATCAATGGCTGGAGGAGGATTTTCCACAATCTGGCAACCCAAAAGTTGTATTAGCTCATTAATAGCTAATAGGTGATCTATAACAAATTATTTATTAACCATTAATAAATCCATATCAATCAATCAATCATTCAAAATTCAGGTGCCAGATAAAAGACTAGACATTAATGGCAGTTTTCAAACCCTTTATTAATGTTGCTGAAATCAGAAAGTAGTTTTTTTCTATAAAACATTATATTCCTGAGGATTTAATGGAGTCGGCCTATCAATCACTTAGCTAGTTCCACGCGGCAGCTTTGCCTCGTCCTCATTGTTTTGACAGGGTTGAATTAAAGGACCGCGCCAGGTGTAATTAGCGATCGATCCGGAAAGAAAGAAAACTCTCTCTCTATCTATCTATCTCTCTCTCTCTCTCTCTCTCTCTTTCTGTTTTCCTCGTGCCTTCCGTTAGCCTACCCCATTAACCGCGCCGCTGACGTCACGGAGCGATTAACGTTTCTTATTGGTCCCGCGAGCAGATGGAGGAGCCCTAATGAGCTGGCTCGCGGAGAGAAAGAGCAGGGTTGACATCTCGGCTGGACCGTAAACGTGAAATACCTCGTACAGCCCGGTCTCCGCCGCTCCGCTGTACACACCGTAGACTGCCGTGGCCGCGGGAGACGGCCGTCTGCCTGGGTTCCCTTCTCTCCCCCTGCTGCCTTCACTTCCTCCTCCTCGTCCTCTCCTTCCTCTCCCTGACTTTTTCTGACTGCATGTTCAGCCACACTGCCTCCCTCTGCATCTTCACTTCGGCCCCGCCGCAGCCCGGGCGAGCATGGACAGTCGGGTACTCGAGCATCCTCACGCCCAGTTCGGAGGCTCCTTGGGCGGGCTGGTGGGCTTCCCGTACCCGCTCGGCTCCCATCACCACCACCACCATCATCACCAGCACGTCTACGAGCTCGCCAGCGGACACCAGCTGCAGTCCGCGGCCGCCGTGCCCTTCTCTATAGACGGATTACTTAACGGCTCCTGCTCGGCCTCGGTGGTCGGCTCCAACCCGCTCCTGTCGCCCGACAGCCAGCAGTTCAAACTCTCAGGTAGGCCTGGCTCTCTCTGTCTCGTGTCTCATTTATAGACCTATGTGGAGACAATGCTGTGTAGCAGGAAGAGTAATAAATGTAAGTAGCTTGTTTATGGCCAAATAAATTGGCATGTGAGGGTAAATGACACATTTTTAACCAGTGAGGGCAGATTTTAAAGGAGAAAGTGAGTCTGCCGAGAAAACCATGCTGTTTAAAAGTTTTGGAGCTTGGTGAATTTAAAAAAGAAAAGTTTATGTGAGTAGACGAATTGATAATCATTTTATTTTAGAAGCGGAACTGGACGCCAAAATAAAAGTAACAACTTGTCATTTATATAGAGGAAATTGATGTTGAGCTGCTGATTCTTGCGTATTTAATGGTCAAACCTGATTTTTGCCGGTTATAAGGAAGGCAGTCAGATATCAGCAGAAAGATGTGTTTTGTAAAGGTTCAGATTTTGTGGCGGGATTTGTCAGAGTTCACGAACAACAAAATACTTAAAAAGAAAAGTGTGACAGCGCCGAGTTTTACACTAAACTGCTGCTTTACAAGCCAATTCTGCCATGACGGTCCTGTAGTATGAACCCATCTCTCTCCTCTCTCACTTACACACACACACATACACACACGGACACACACACATACACACACACATACACATGTACAAACACACGCGTCGACCACTGCAGATTCTGGGGACCCGGATAAGGACAGTCCCGGTTGTAAACGGAGACGAACGAGGACGAATTTCACCGGGTGGCAGCTGGAGGAGCTCGAGAAGGCTTTCAACGAGAGTCACTATCCAGATGTGTTCATGCGGGAGGCGCTCGCGCTCAGGCTTGATCTCGTGGAGTCGAGGGTTCAGGTAAAGACACAAAGAAATGAGTCACATATTGAAAAGCACTAATTATTCGTTTTTAGTTAGAGTTCAGACTTTTTCACTCAAATTTATTTTTTAAATTATTGTTCAGATATTTCAATAAATTTGAATCTCACTCCCACGTCAAAATCCACAAAATATTCCATTGTAAGAATGATTCAGAGGGGCGCTTGTTTTGTGATGGTCCATGAAGACCTGCTCCACACTGAGATAGCTATTTGTCAATTATCAAAGCATCAATAAAGGTTCTCTTCTGAATTATGCATGGAGGCAACCTATTGATTTATGGGTTAATAAAAACAAGGCTATTTACTGAGCAAACCAAGGGATGAATATGGTAACTAGTATCCTTCAGTTTTTTCATTATTTGACAATTCATTCATAATTTTTATCATTTTAAAGAATCTATATAGGCTACTTTTAGGGGGTTCAGTTAAAGGTTTAAAATAATTGTAGATTTAATATGTTTATATTTATATAAATAATATATTCATATATATTTATATATTTAATAATAACAATAATAATAATAATAATAGCTAATAATAATAATAATGGTAATAACAACAAAATTGATCAAATTCAACAGATATTAATAATATAAATAAAGGATTTTTTACTATCACTTTATACATTTTGTCTTTATCATCAATAAAAATAATAACATGTTTGTACTAATAGAAGAATAATTATTATTATCAATATAGGCTACAAGAGTAAAATCATGTCATTTTGAGCCATTACTTTGAAGTAACAAAGTAAATTTTGTTAAAGGTGACGCTCCCATCTTTCAAATTTCGCCTTGAGGTTCATTTATTTTGATAATAATTATAGTAAAATAATAATAATGTTAATAATAAAATAATAATAATAAATAATAATAATAATAATAAAATAAATGAATGGCTGTAGTAGACTATGTGTTAGCCTATTTGTTAAGTAGCCTTTGTAATAGCATGATATTCAGTGTGGTTTTTAGGCTACGTATATTCATGTATTTCTAAGTACTCCACTTACTGCTTGCATGCATGGCTGGATGGAGTAGACGCGGGACAGAAGCACTGTCGCCGTCGCTGTATGTTGTTTGGGGATTTTCGCTCCTAAACCGCAGATTATTGTTTCCTCAAGCTGCTTAACGCTCCTTTATCACCAGGTTTGCGGGGGGAAGATATAACCAACATTAACAATTCATAAGAAGCGCCATTGTCGCACATGATGTTGGTGTCCCGTCCTTATTATGCAATGTTCGCGGATCCTACTTCTGCATGCTAAACTCCTGGCGTTATCAGCGCCAAACATGCGGCCCTGAGCGCGCCCAGAGGCCGGGTAGTGAGAGCTCTCAGGCGGGGGAAGCTCCCTCTCTTGGCTCGGTGTGGAGGGAGGAGAGCCGGGGATTTCACCGTGCGATTGTTAAAGCCCCATGTGAGCGGAGGTCTGGGTGTAGAAGAATATACGGAGGCAGGATATGGCTGATTTAGCTAGGGTGCAACTAAATGTAATTGGCGGAGTTGCCTATTACACAGACTCATTGGTAATTAACAGCGGCACATCTGTGCATCTGTTGGTCCGCCGCTGTGACCTATTAACCTAATGTAGTCTTTGGGTGTTTAAAGCCGCAGTAAACAGACAGACAGAGGCAGAGGACCAGCGCTTTGTGATTTTTTCCAGCAGTTGTTTGGATTTGTTGCCAGTCTGGTTCAGTCCTCCTGATCTGATAACCACTCTGACACTGATTTATCTGTTTTGTCATGGCAGGTGTGAGGTCTGTTGTTGGCTGAGGCTGTCTTAGACACACACTACTATAAATTACATTTTGGCCTCCTTCAATGAATTAATGTGTTAGCTTTGTGAACGGGGGCTAAATATTGGGAACACATTAAAATCAAAATCCATGAAAGCGAAAGTAAATTAACCAAAGTTTAATCAACTCATCTCTGATACATTATCAAAAAATGATCAATGGCTTCACAAAGTTATTATTTATTGCAAGGATATTATTTTGAATTCATGTAAAGGATGTGATCCGTTTCATCAAATTTATATGATAACTGTAGTTCCAGCTGGTGCTGCAGCTACCAGTTATTTTCATTGTCCATTAACTGATCCATTGTTTTTATATTGCTATTTACTCTGTAATAAGTCCGAAAATATTGAAACGTCTTGAATTTGCTTGTGATATAAAAGCAGAGAAAAGCTGCAGAGCATCTTATTAGAGAAGCTAAAACGAGCTCGTCTCTGGCACTTTTCCTCATTACGTGACTTCAATGACTGATAAACTTTAAAAATCAATTCTGCCAATCAACTAATTGCTTAATTGACTGATCATGTCAGAAATAGTCACAGCAAAATTGAAGAATGGCTCAATACTCTCAAGCAAAACTGATCTTATGTGCCAATATTCCACCTGTGTATATGTGTATTTCATGTGTGTGTGTGTGTGTGTGTGTGTGTTTATGTGTGTACATGTGCACAGGTCTGGTTCCAAAACCGACGTGCTAAATGGAGAAAAAAGGAGAACACAAAGAAAGGTCCGGGGCGGCCTGCTCACAACTCCCACCCGACCACGTGCAGCGGCGAGCCCATGGACCCCGAGGAGATCGCACGCAGGGAGCGAGAGCGGGCAGAGAAGAAGAAACGGAAACAGGAGAGGAAGCTGCTGAAGTCGCAGAACAAACTTCTCGCTGGTGAAAGCTTCCACACACCTGGAGGCTCAGAGAGCGACAGCGGGGTCTCCCAGTTCACTGACAGCGAGCAGCAGTCGACAAACATTAACGGGACTATCCACATTGAACTGCCAGCAACAAAGGGTGCAGGAGGACACCAAACTGAATCCAGCTGTGACCAAACGAGGCACGACTTCAGCCAACTACAAAACCACCAAAACCAAAGAACCACAGGAGAACCGGAGCAGGTTTCTCCAGGCAGCACGCACAGCTCCAGCCCTGGAGGCCCGAGGTCCTCTGCCCTGCAGAAAAGAAACCCTTTCAGTGTGGAGAGCCTCCTCTCTGACGCCACGCCTCGACGCAAATCTCAGCTGGACTTCCCTTCGCTGCCCAGTCAGAGGACACTGGTGGGTAAAGGTCACTTCTTGCTTTACCCCATTACCCATCAGCCCTTGGGCTTTCTAGTGCCCCAAACAGCCCTGAAGGCCACACCATGTCAGGACAACATTAACAGGCTCAGCCTGGGACAGAGGTGTGTGCCAAGCGAAGGGAGTCCTGCTCCCTCTGACCTCTCCAGCTTTGTCACTAAGCCTCTAAACTCGGATCATATGGAGCATAACACGCAGCATCACCACAATCACATTAGCAATAGAGTGGATGGAACAGACATGGAGGAGTGTGGTGGTGACTGCAGTGAGGGAAGATTCCCTGTTTCTCCTCAGACAGCTCTGGCCAGGCTGAGCTCCACACAGTCCAGTGACAGTAGCGACGAGAGGGGTCTGAAAGTTCAAACGGAGGCAGCGGCCAATGGCTGCCAAGCTGCCGAGCTGTGTGCAAAAGAGGAGGATGCAAGAGAGGAGCGGGCGTCTCCAGACCTCTCCGAGTGTCTCAAGGCAAACACAGACTGTCAAGAAACACCCGGAACAGATGGAGAGGATGTCGATATGGACTAACACTTGCAAGGAGCAAACATAAACAAAGGACCAGGAACACCGCTCAGACTATTCAAACATTCCCAAAGCTCTGCTGAGACACTCTAAAACATATCAGGAATCAGGAGACTTAATTCTCATCTATTTTTTAATCATAATGTGTGATCAATCCAGATGGCCCCCAAAAGCCGTGGCTGTCCTCATATTCAGGCTTTAGGCCCAAACACCTTTAGAAGCAGGTTCTTTTTCTCTTTTTTTGGTGACCAACTTGTAACAGAAACTAGGCTACAATAAACATCTTACACACAACAAAAATCCTCAGATATTGTAAAAACAAGAAAATGATATTTATATGTAAACATTTTGATAAATAAAGTTATTGTTTAAATTGAATCACTGTCTTTCCAGGGCCCTGTTGAGGGGGGAAAAGAGGGGAGGTTGCTGTGTGGCAGAACCTTGGATCATGGCGGCTGGAGTTTTGTCGTGTTACAGCTGATAAATCCCCCTTTTTCTCTGTGTAGTGAGCCGGAGCTGGGGCTCAAGTCCGTCTGGCTGTTTGTATTTATTGCTTTAACAAATTTATTCATTTGAAAGGCCGAGCTGGAATGAGGTTAGTGGCCGCGGGCTATAGGACCCTGCGCCTCCTGCTGAGTTTTGATATGAAAGTAATTATTTTCCCACTGGCTGCCGCGGGTCTCGAGGCAGTTTTTTTTTTCCTCCTTTCAGCCCAAAGGGTTATTAGACATTACCGATTTCTAGTGATATGGAATCACATAAACTTCCTACAATAATAGAATTAGCATGAAAGGCAGGGGTGTCAAATTGAAATGGGAAAATAATAGCCGCGCCAGCTGCACCGTGTATGTGTGCGTGCGTGCGTGCGTGCACGTCGTGTGTGCGTGAGTGCGCATAGACTATTGAGCGCGAGGAGGAGAAGGAGGAGGAGGAGGATGAGATGGTGGTAGATTCGTGGGGCGGAATTTTCATGAGCTGCCGCGGTTGTCAGACGGCCCTTGTAGTCGGCTATATTAAGATAGATGTTCGATGATATCCCTCATTGTTCTGTCGCTTATATTGATGTTGCTGCGTTATCGCCCTATTGATCATGTGTCGCACATAATAAGACAGGCGCGCTCCCGCCTGCCTGCGCCTTTTTACAAAAGCGCCTGGGCCCCTCGTCATTTGTTCTAATAGGACTGCGAGTCCCCCGGGGGGAGACAGATAAAGATATAGGGGAGGAAGATGGCGAGAGGAGGCGAGTGATGTTCCAGGCTTGCATTAATATTTTTTGACCAATTGTTGGCTGAACTCACACACACACACAGACACACACACACACACACACACACACACAAGCAGAAGAAAGTGAAGAATGGCTGAATTACAGATGTTTAGGGACATAAGAAAAGACAAATTCTCTTCAACGCGCAGGTGTGTGCCCACGTGAACTCGATGGAGGTGCGTGCGCGCCCGTTTGGGAAGGAGTGTGTTTAGCTTATGAAGTGTAAACGCCACCAATTCCCTGGAAACTGAAATCCCAATTATTAAAACCATTAATTCTGGCGAGCCAGTGCGCGGAGGAGCCGTGTTGACAGCCCGGCTAAATATCCCTGATCCCTCCCGGTCACCTCGCCTTTATTTGCAAATAAATTGAGGGGGATTCGAGGGACAGAGCTTTACTTTGCTGCGCCGACCTAAAATGAATTTCCGTGCCTGAGTCCCTTTAATAATATTTACATAATTTTCGCTCAGTGACTCTGCTATTTGCGCTGTAGGAAGCGGGGGGCTTATAGGAAAATAATTAGACAAGAGGACGAGGAGGGAGCGAGAGTGAAAAACAGCAGGAGGAGGATGGGTTAAGACCGAAGCTGAACACTAAATTCCCAGACAGCTAAAATCAATGAAAGTAATAACCCTATTATTTAATTCATAAGGACATTATTTTCCCATAAGGCCTCAGGAAACGTCCCCTTCGACCGAAACAATCACATTAAATCGTTCATTCCGCGTGCGCTGTGTGAAATTTCTACTTTTCTTCTTTCTTTCTTTCTTTTTTTTTTTTTGGAGGGGTGGGGGTAACGCTTTATTATAATCCGTTAGTTTCAAGAGTGCGATTAATTAGAAAATATAGGTTTGATCTCCCCCCAGCAAAGGCCTGTATCTATAGGCTGTGCGAGATGAGTGTGTGGAGACATACTGAACCAAAGTGACTCTTTGTTATACAAGTATGAACACACTTCAAAATAATAAATAAATAAATAAATAAACAAAAACAAAAAAAAATAGTTGTAGCCTACAATGTTATTGCCTAAAACCTATTGACATAGCCCCCCAAATTGTAAGAGATATAACTGATCAATCAGACTGTAGAAGTTTTAAAGAGCCAAATGAAGAACCAACATGTAAATGTAAAATTACAATATTTACTCAGCCCAACTTTTACAGTTACAGTTTATTTGGACCTGCTATTGAAGGCAGAAGGATAGGGTTAATATGTGTCAGTAGCTTTAATTATTTTGGAAATAATGAAATAATTACCCCAAACAGCAGACCTGGTAGAAATTTAACAGACAGGCCCTCTGCTGCGTTTCAGGTGTACATAAACTCTGGAAACAGACTATTAGCTTTCGTTTGGTATTTCCATTTTTTAAAATGACTTCTCAGAGTTGTAAGTTAATGACACTGAGCTGCAGTGTACTTGTCAAAACAAGGAAAATCATTATATTTCTGCAAATGTGGGAGAGAAAGAAAACCTGCATGCTAATACAAAGTAAAATATCTATCTATCTATCTATCTATCTATCTAGTTAAGAGAGAAGTTAAGGGGTTACAACATAAAACAAACACTGAGTGGACTCTGAGTGGGTGAGGATGAGAGAGAGAGAGAGAGAGAGAGAGAGAGAGAGAGAGAGGGAGAGAGAGAGAGAGAGGGAGGGAGAGGGCGGGGGGATGTTTTGGTGGCACCAACAGAAACGACCAATCGATCAAGCCGAGCCTGGACCGGGCAGGCCCTCCCGCTGTGTCCGTGCCGCTCATGCATCACACTTTATGAATTCAATTTCAACCGGGAGAAATTTTCAATTTGAACGCGCGATCATTACGGCGTGGGGGGATAGCGTAAATTGTTTTTGCTCTATTATGCATTCGGACGCCATCATTTTTCTTTCTAATTACCGAGGTGTCAGTGCGGCCTGTCACCGGGGCGCTGATTTTCAATTTAACTGATCATCATACATTCATTTTCCCATTTGATAAATCTGCTATCTAGACGCGCCCGCCATGCCCGGAATATTAAGCGGCGCTGGGGCGCAGTAATAGGGGGATGTGTATGCGGCAATGAGCGCGGATCAGCCAGCTAATTTAGCACCTTCCACATTCCCCGTCTCCATCCCCCATTTCCAATTCTCAGGAGGAGGTAGGAAAAAAAAAAAAACAGGAGAGAGGAGAGGAGAGGAGAGGAGAGAGTCCAATGGCGACCTAACCTCCAAGAGTGAAGGGAAAAAAAAGCCCTGAGGTTAGAAAGAATCAGAAATAATGTCAGAGAAGAAGAGAGAGTCCTCCAATCCTGGATGTATTTTTCTTACGCAATTTAGAAGCAGGATTAATTAACGCTAATTGAGCTCTTCAATAAGCTACGTGTTATTTTTATTTAATAGAAACAAATTTGCACAATTAATTATCGACATAATTTCAAGAACCTACTACAACCCCCAGCCCCCACCTAGCCCCCACCTAGCCCGCCCCCTCTCTGACTCCACATCATAACCAAGTAACTTTGCAGCTTCTCTCATTAGGTCGAGCCAACATCAGACATCAGTGATCCTCTGTGAGACCTGCTTGACTCAGAAACCGGTGACATGGACATTTATGTTGAGCCTAAACTGTCTGAAGGACAGGATTTAAGGTGGTATTTTTGAAATATCCACAATAACAGTGTAATCTATTATTTGTTTAACATGGAAGGTCAATAGTGCAGAACTGTGTAGTTAAATGTAAATGTCTTTTGTTCAAACATATAGGCGCTATTGAATCTTACACATTCTCATGGAGGTTTCACACATACAAACAAAAGGAAGCTGGAGCTTTCAACCACATGTGATGGTTTTCATCACTACTGAAATGACCAGAAAGCTGCAGAACTCAGATCTAAGATTATTTCCAAAGTCAAGACTAAACTTTGACGCTCCAACGAGGAAACAGATTAAAACACAAAGTTAACTTTAAACCATCCACTTTTATTTTGAACGACTCAAGCCTGAAGCAAATTTATTTAATAAGCACCTGATCACTAAACCTCTTTAAAATCAATTACCCTTCTTAACCATTAAAAGGGGAATCTTAATTCTTGTCAAAACTAATTAGAGGTGAAGCTAATTAGAAGTATTAGAAGAAACTTAAGAGTTAAATACTTTATCATCCTGTCAGCCCAAGCTCAGGGCGTCACCAGTGAAACTGTGAGTGCAGCTGCTTTATTTTCATTAATCCTGATGTTCGGTGTGGGCTCCTGGAGGCCTCCGTCTAAAACACGTTGTTTCATCAGCCTGGGACTTCATGACTTTAATTTATCAGAATTGTTTCTAAACATGACTTTGATTTTGAACTGATGACAGGTTTAAGAAGAAAAGTCACATGACTTCTGTTTAAGGTCTCTGAGACGCCAGCTTTAAAACACGGTTAGGAAATTTCATATGGTCTGTGATATGTGATTGGTCTTAACATTAACTTGTAATGCACTTTACATTATTATCCCTCCCATATCCCAGACTGTAGGTTTAAGGAGTTAGACCTCTTTGGGGTCCCAGTGGCACTGCTGTGCATTTCTTTATCAATGAATGACTTTTCGGCAACAAAGTGAGGAAATATTTGTTCTTTTTTTACCTCATATAACACCTAAAACATGCATATTTCTCTATTTGGTGTGATAACAAGGCCTTATGGTCATTTTTGCCTCATTTTCCACCTTTTAAAATGTGCAAGCTCAGTGTTTTGCAAAGGGAAGGGTTACCGCTTCAATACTCTTCCACATTTTTGGTTTTAATAAGGTCAGAGGGAAAGGATAAATATATTCAAAGAGGAAAAAAAAGTGTTATAATTTTTACACATAGAGAAGTGGGAGGATATGTGGCACAGCAAACAATGAGGAAGGAAGCCAGGGGTTAATTTTCACTTAATAGTTTTTATTCTGAAATCCCAAATCCCTCCTCGGTGTGTTTGTAGATGCTGAGTTAGGCACACACACACACACACACCTTGTCTAAATGCCAATAAGTACAGTCTGTGTGTGTGTGTGTGTGTGTGTGTGTGTGTGTGTGTGTGTGTGTGTCGTGGTGTAATGAACGTTTATGGGCATAAAGCAGCTTTGGTTCTGTCGTGTTCTTTGTTTCATCAGCCCAGTGGTTGTAATAAATGCCAACGAGCCAACGGGATAGATTTTAATTAAGTCAGTGAGAGATGAGTGGAGTGACACAGAAAGCGGGGCAGGGCGGGGAGATGGAAGTGGAGGGGGACAGCTTTTCAATAAATCGGTTCGCTCAGGGGTTAGTCGGTGATTTCCTCGGCAAAGTGTTGGGGCCGAGCAGGACTCGCAGTAATTTGGTTGATAAATCAGCGGCGTTAGGGGCATGAAGCTCGCCGCTCGACCGGTTGGTTCTGCGTGTGATTTATGTGTTACCCGGGGGTCGTACACAAGCCCATGACAGTCCAGGATGAATTAACCAGGAACCGGCGCGCTCCTAATGAGCGGGTATTATTTCGCACACACACAAAAAAAAAAAAAAAAAAGTGTGAAGAACGAGCCTGGCATACGACCTCCCCCCTCCCCCCTCCACTGTGCCATCCCTGAGGTGTCGCATTGATTCAGCATCAGAGTTAAACACACACACACACACACACACACACACACACAAAACACACCACCACACACACACACACACACACCACACACACACACACACACACACACACACACACACACACACACCACAACACACACACACACACACACACACACACACACACACACACACACACACACAGATAGTGTGTTATTTATATGAGAGACAAATGTTCAATAGAGTCTGGCACCAACTGATTGGGGTTAACTGAAGCATAAAAGTGACAGATACATGTCCCGACAAAAGATTCAAGCACACTAAACAATTTCATCACATATTGATCATCGATACTGACCTTATATCTCTCTGGGCTCCGCAGCTGACTGTTAAAGCCATAACTTTTAAGTAGGCTTCACATCTACAGCACGTCTACGACACTGATGGAGGAAGTGTTCAGGCACAAGCACTTTCAGCAACGTCACACTGTAGAAACTGCATTGGTAAAACTCCTGCATTGAAAATGATGAATAAAAGCACAAATGCAAAATATAAAAACACTTAATGCAGAAAAAAGGAGCTGACTGTGATATGCACAAAAGGTGGAAGACTTATTCAGATCCTTAAGTAAAAGCAGAAATACTTCCTGCATTCAAGAAGTACAGAAGAATCAGTCGAATAATAGACTTAAATTATCAAACTAAAACATTTAGCAAAAATTAAGAATAAGAGTTTTACTGTTGTAGCTGCTGCTGCTAATTTTAACTAATCTTAACTACTTTTGTAGTTTATTTTATTATGATGATCATGTGTGTAAAATGGTCTTGTGCAGAGTAAACTTATGAAGTAGAATAAAAGGGGAAAACTCACATAAAGAACAAGTACTTGAGTAAATTTACTTATGTGTTCCAGCTCTGTACATTGTCTTACTGGTACATTAATTTGTAAGCGGCATTTTAATGTTGTGGTTAATCAAGCAGAAACTGATTTCAATCATTTTATCATATTTCCTTTGTTGATCGTATAACGTTACTACAGTAAAAAGTACAATGTCTCCCTCTGAAATGCAGTGGAGTCCAAAGTATAAAGAAGCATAGTTAAGTACAAATACCTCAAAATTGTTAAATACAGCAGTTGAGTAAATGTACTTAGTTACTTTCCATCACAGAATATATTATATTGTAGAAGAACAGATCCAATATTGTGGAAGCATAAAGTTTTTACTACTTTACAAACTGTTGGGAAGTTTAATCTGTAACAGCGCATCACATTTTATCAGCTCATCAAATCATATTTGTGGGTGAAATCGTAATTTGTAAATATAGCTGTCAAAACTGTAAAATGTAGCGTAATGTATAAAGTAGCATCGAATGGAAAAACTCCAGCAAGCACAAGTACCTCAGTAAATGTAGTTATATTTCTCTGCAGCAGCCATGGATCTCTGAGGTGAATATTTAAAGGGCCACTCCGACAGTTTGGCTTCACACTCTCAAAAAGTTGGGGGACTCACAAGAGCGCTTTAAAACACGATCAAAAATCGAATCAGCAGAGGCTGAAATATCCTGACTTTTAATCCGCACTAAGCTCCAAAAACACTGGATACTACATTTCCCATAATGCAACTCAATCACCACTTTCATTAGGCCCCCTCTGCATGCCCACTTCTTTCAAACCCCATACATAGGAACTTTAAAGTTAAAGCCCCAGAAAGTGAAGTTTTCTAACTTTGGAAAGAAGACATTATACAACAGGTTACTTTTTGTGACGAGTAAACTGAACTTCATATGTAAAATAGTTGGACTACTCCTTTAAAATGAAAATACTGACTTATTTCCTCCAGCCGGACTTTGCTCAACTCAGCATCAGGAAAGCACAGCGCTCATATTTTACATTAAAGGGGTGATTTCTCGAGCCCCACTAAAAAGTTTTAAAATGCAAAACTGGTTGGCTGTGTGTCCTCGGTTAAATCAAAACCCAGCAGTCAATCAGTGCTGACTCAGTTGTTTTCAGCCCATATGCTTATTAGCCTGTAGCTGAAATACCACCTAACCTGGAAACAGGATTAATAGTTATTGGATTTCAAAATTCATGACTTTCATGACTCACTTTCAAATACAATTTTAACACATGAAAAATTTTCATACTGGAACCTCCTCGCTTTAGTGCGAGCTGCATGTACAGTATGTCAGATGTGGCAGAGTGTCTGAATATTTTCAGACTGACACTGTTTGTACAGCGAGGACATGGCTTACACCACTGAAAATGGCTTTGGGATGGAAACCAAGAATCACACACAGGAAAAATAGATTTTAAAACTTCTCCAATGACCATTTAAATCAGGGAATCACTCAGGACTCTTGATACAGACAGGAGCTGGATTCATTCTAACAGAAATAACACATTATCTTTGTATTAAAAGGTCCCATATTTTACACTGTTCCTGTGTTTAATTTGAAGTTTTGATATCTATAAGAAGATATATTTGTGGTTTTAGCCTCTTGTTTGATTGGCTGACTTTTTTCTGAGTGATCAAATAGAAACAAAGCAGACTCCAGGTAAAACACTCGGAGAAACCAAAACCTGCAAGTTTGGATGGTGGGTCCTGGTGGGCGGGGCTTGGGACATGGCTGAAGGCAGTGACTGCTTTGTTGTGACATCACAAAGTTACAGAAGTCCTGACAGCTCATTTTAAGGCTCAGTTTCTGAATACAAGCTGTGTGCATTTCTCTGTGGACTGAGCACTTTGATATTTTCACAGTATGAATATAGAATCTAGATCTGATCTATAATCAAAAAAGACATGGAAATCTCACTTAATACAATATTTGACCTTTAAATTGTTGATGACTAAGGACATTTCACATTTCCGGACATTTAACTGCATTACAGTAGGAGGTATGTATCCCTATGGTTGTGTGTTACACTAATTAGCAATTCTTTAAAGTTATTTTTTTGGGCATGTTTGCCTTTATTCTGACAGGACAGTGAGAGATAGACAGGAAAGTTAGGGAGAGAGAAAGAGAGGGGACGTAATGCAGCAAAGGGCCGTGTGTTGGACTTGAACCCATGGCTGCAGTTAGGACTAAGCATACGTGGTGCTCGCTCTACCAGGTGAGCCACTGAGGCGTACGCTAGTTCGCAATTCCTGTACGTCTTAACACTGACAATAACACTTGATAATGGCAAAAGTGGACAAAAAAGGTACTTTTGGCTTAAGCTTAAGCACTCTGCCAGTTTTGCTGGTTTGGTTGGTTAGCAGATTAGATGGTAATTATGTAAGTTTGATAATAAGCACCTACGTGTCCTCTTCCTTTACAACCATTTAATTTATGTTTGATCCTGTGGTCTTGGAGCTCAGCTCAACTCACTCGCTTAAAAACAGAAGGAAAAATACCAGTCAAAGGTTGAATTTATGGATAGAAAGACTAATATCCGTGGCAGTCAACTAGTATTTCCATATTTCATATTTCCAACTGCACAATTGCTAAGAGTTTACGGTTTGAACAAGCGTCAACTCAGCACGCTCAGTTGCAAGGCTAAACATCTGTTTTTGTGACTGTAAGGAAAAAACAACCACAACCAAAGAAAACAAATAGACAGCGATTTTACAGGCCCTCCTGTATACTTGGAAAACACGCACCTCTATAGCATTTTCACACCTTCTCAAAATATATGTTTACAACTCACAAAGAAAAAGTCTCTCCTGTGGAGCATGGCATTTTTCTTTGGAACTGTGAAACAGCACCATAAAGGCTGAGAGGATATGGATTTGTGGGTGACAGTACGCAGGCAGCCAAAACATATTACACTCTGCATTCTCACTCACACACTGCAGCCACTCCGGTCCGTGTGTTACCTGTTGCTCTAGCAGGTTGTTCAATGTGCATGATGTGTGAGCTTTCGCAGGTGTGCAGAACATTAATGGGCAGCCGCACGCGTTCTTTGATTTCATATGCTGTCGACATACAGTACGTGGTGACATGTCCCTTTGGCCCTGAGAGGTCAACACACTGCAGCTTAAGACAACACATACAAATTAACAAAAACACAAGCAAAGTCAGACAGCATCATCAGTTTGGCAACACATGCTGCAAATACACACAACACAACCGAATATAGAAACATGTTGTTGTCGTCGTCTGTGCTACTTGCAACACGTTTCTGTTGCAAGTAGCACTAAAGGAAGTTGTCGCGTGTGCTACTTGCAGGCATTTCTGCATTTGGTTGTGTTGTGAGTATTTGCATGTGTTTTCTTAAGTTGCAGTGCGTTGACCTCTCAGGGCCACCGTACTTTTTTCATTTCTGACTAAGAACACAGCTCCTACACCTCGTTTCCCTGTGAAATCTCAGTTTGCTCAGTGTCCATGCTGCACTTAAAGATTAAGGGGAGAGCAGGTCCATCCCAAAATACACTTGATCTACACTGGTGCAGAAATGTATATTTCTATTTAGTTTTTCCTTCTTATCACAGGTTTATTGTTTGTGGTTCTTTGTGCTAAGAAAAGAGAGATGTCTGAAATAGTAATGGAAACCTGCTCCTTACTGCTCACCTGCACGTCAGGGCACATTTGCATGATAACACAGTGAAGTGTAGGGTTATATAAGCTTTTCAGGATTCAGGGAGTAAAAGTCTTATTTGTATTTTGCATTGATTATATTTGGTGACTTGTCCTTAGAGCTCCTCCATCCCTTGAATGAACGTGAATCTCCCTCTGATGAATTGTCAGCAGTGTGTGTTGAAAAAGAAAATATGATTCACTGATGAAAAGTCAAAAAGGTACAAGAGTGGACACATAAAACTTTAGGAAATAAATGAAAGTGCCAATGAACATTAAATTACAAAACCTAAAAATTCTGTTGCCCACGCCACAAACTGTGGGCGGAGAACTCAATAACTTAGCAGTTTAAACAGTTCACCTGAAGCTGTGGGTGAACTCTGTCCTGTGGGTCAAGGCTGGAGAACCTACATCCTTGTTTGTGCTTAAAAATGCACCAATGCTAGATTTAAATACGCTTTTTTTGCATCAGTAAAATAAATAAAGTTGTATGATGGCTGATTAGCTTAGGAAGAAAATGTGTAATGAAAAACACCTTTACCACCCAATACTGATGCTGCATGTGCCGCAGATGAAGCGAAGTCTTTACCCTTGATGACTTCTGTGGGAATGATAGTGAGACCTGAAGAAGTGGCAAAGACGTGTGTAAGGCGTTAGAAACATTTCTCATTTCAACATCAGAAAAGTGTCTACTTAACTGTTTTACAACTACATTTCTAAATTAATACATTTTTACCTTAATCAGTGATGTCAGTTCTATTATGTCTTGCCATAAAAGTTACAAGTTAAATTACTAATAGTGAAATGTATAATATAGGCTGCTGTCCTCGTCAGCGTGACAGAGGAATCTGCTGGAAGGGAAGTTTATTTTTACACTTTTTATGCTTTACAAGCATAAAAAGTCACAATTCCACAATATCCATCTGTTGCCAATAAATAAAGCTTATGAATTAATCATGACAAAAAAAGTGTTAGAGGACTACCTATACATCTATTCAGGGGTCTGTGTATGAGTATATCAATCACACCATTCAGATTATAGTAGATAAGCCAGTGCTGATGCTTTTCATGTCAGTAATGGGGTTAGGCAAGTGTGTTATCCTCACTCTTGTTCAACCTGTATATAGATGACTTGTCTGGGCACAGATTCTACATGTTTTATTATCTCATGAGTAATGATTTTTATGTTTTATGTCTTCAGATGATTTTCTCCCGGCAGTGTTGATGTTCATCTGTTGTTGTGCATAAACTCTCAATATGAAACCGATTTTAACATCAGATTTAATCTCAGAGAGAAACGTCATGATTTAAAGTGTGTAAACGAGTGTTTCCTGACTTCTGATGATGACCTTAAAGTAAGCAGGGAAGTCAGTCACGTTATTTGGGAGATTATGTAACGGGTGATCGTGATTGCCAGTGTTATAAATGATTAGATCAGGGTAACACACTGTGCACAGGTAATGTTATGGTCTCTCTGTTCAGGGCATAGATGACTGTAGGTGACTGTATGTCACTGTATCCTGTTCGCACACGGTGATGCCAGCGATGCATGTGAGAAGTTTTCAGCATTTGTCATATGGTTGTTAGCATAAAAGTGCTCACGCACAGACAGAGATGAGTAATGTTTTGTAATACTGTTACGATTAAAAGTCAAATACAATACCTCACCCAAATTACAGCAAAAAAGATTATCTCCACTACTCACTACTCTCCAGTGAAGCCACACTACTGCTGTTTTGAGTGTAGAGCCATTACCTGAGTTTACTGACCACTACTCAACAGAGCAGCGATGACATGACACGTTCCTCACAGACCCTGTGTTGGCAAGCAATCAACTATCCGACGGACAAAAGCTTTGAGGTGGTTTGTTCATATCTGATTCATTCGGGGGACATACAGGAAACTTGAAGTATCTCTTTTCATTCAGTGGCGGCTGTTGTCTAACCTGCACTCCACAACAGTGGATGAGCTAATTTCAGCTGAAAGCCATCAAGCAGGTAATTGGCAAGACGATAAGTGGGTTTTCATTCGGTCTGCTCATGAATTCAAAAGAACAACATGTACATCCCACTGCTTAACTCTAAAACTGTATTTACACTTTCCTTTAAAAGCGCTGCCACTTGTTTTTATATTACTCTCTGCCAAGGAGGGTGTTTTCAGCCGTGTCTGTTTTATTTGACGGCAGGATTACACAAAAAGTACTACACCGATTTGCACCGAACTTGGTGGAGGGATGGGGGGGGGGGCCAGAGAGGAACCTATAAAATTTTGAGGCAGAACTGGATTATTTACTCTAAATCTAAATTTTTTTCTATGAAGTCTGGGATATTTTGTTACTGATGTGTTCTCTCCGAGTGCCGCTCTAGCTGGTTTATTTGAATAGTTGAACACTATTGAACAACATGCAGTATGTTGATAACGGCTCTGGAAAATGTTTATATGATATTCAAATGATGTGGTCATTTCCTGCAATTTCTGAGTGGAAAGAAGATGTATAAAGATTTTTAAATTTGAGTATGGACATGGTCGAAAGCAGCAGCGTTGCACTCTGAGACAATTTTTGGCAAATATTCTTGATATTCATTAGTTTTTATGATTTAAATGCCCCATTGAATTACATGCATGTAAACTGCTTATCCAGTCATATGTGACTAGGTTAAAAAAAAAGAAAAAAGAAAGCTTATTATGGCAGTTAGTGATTTATAAACACATTTCACATGTAAAAAGTTCATATGATGTAAAAGCACGTGAGATTTACAGATATTTATTTCAAAGGTATGTATATCCATACGGGAGATCATCACATATGAAATAGCATTTCACAGAATGAAGTCACGTACAGGCATGTGTGGTTTTTCCCCAAAAGCCTTTCAAAACCAAACGAATACCACCGATAAAAAAAATATTCAGAACCACTTCCCTGCCAGAGTAATCTAATTTTATGAAACTGCAAAAGATCTGAGCTTCAACCGGCTGCTTATATCACCCATACCTGATCACCTCCATCCCCGCATATCTTTATCTAAAGGGAGAACACTTAAGGCGGAGCTCCTCATTCAACGCATCCATGATTAAAAAGTGCTCGGTGCAGGTTGCAGATCCTTAATGAAACATGGTGGGTTGAAGGTTACATGTGGAACAGAGGGAAATTAAAGTCTATGAGGGTAAATGTATCCAAAAAGAACATTAAGTCTACATGCTGTAAATACAGTTTTGAATAAGTTCGTTGGTTTGATTTGACCATATTTTAAATGTCATCACACTTTAGCTGCACGGCTGAACGTCTGTTGTGTGTTCATGAGTTTTCAGGCAGGGAATGAGTGGATAATGGATTAACTGCTGCTGCTACATTAAATTCTTGGTTTTATTTATTTATTTTTTACTGCAATGACACAAAGAGAAGTATTATTTCTGTGGGGAACAAGGTAAAGATAGTCATGTAACAAAATCCCAGAGGGTGGTAATCCTTGAATTTTTTGAGGAGTTTCAAACAGGCAGCTAAAGCCACCCATAAGTAGAGGCTCCAGATGCTACTGTTTGTAAATCAGCCAGATGGAAAACATTATGGATGTCTATAGAAATTACAGATGACTCAAAAGCTCATCAACAGAGAGAGCAGGACAAACAGAGAGATTTGCTTACACCATGTGGAAAAGTCTGCGCGTGCTAAAGGAGCAAGGGTATTTCCATATTTCCAAAAAGGCGGAAAAATCTATTAAAGCAAAGAATTAAATACTTCATCTGCCAGATCCCAGCGCTTCACATGCCAGGAGTTTGTATTATAAACGCACCGGTAGTTGAAACTTTTGTTTTACTCATGTGCGTTAATCTCCACTTTTTTCCTGCCCCTACTATACTTTTGTTAGACTTTTTCATATTTATTTAATAAACGCCCAGAATGAAAATTGTAACTTTGTGTGTCGAGAATTAATGGGAAAAGCCCTAACTGTTAAATCGTAAAATTTGAATTAGAAAGTTCCCATGTAATGCATATCAAACATTTATTAAAGCCACGCAGAATAATTGAATTGTTCTGCTGGTCTAGGTCTGATTTGTTTAACTAAATTCTTTGGCTGTTGAAGTGTGATACAAGATTTCCTGGCAAATTCCATTAAAGACACAGGTATCTTTTGTGTATTTATGCATCTCCAGTACATATCGAATTATTATTTCTTTTTTTTTATCTTCCCTTTCCTCTCTTCTCCCTATCTAAGCCCCAGCTCTGTCACTGCTTATCCACATCTTCACTGCTTATCTACATCGAGCCCCTCAGTGAGATTTCAACCACTGTGACATGCAGTGAAAGCAGAGGCTGTCAGTCAGCTGTGCCAAACAGATTGAAATCAGAGGGAGAAAGGAAGAACAAACCAAAGGGAGAGGGGAAAAGAGGCAAAGGTAATATAATTTCGTTTTTGACCCCCTGTGACTAAAAGCGGCCTTGATATACAATAAGCTTATAGAAAGTGAATGTATTAAATCAGCTTCCTCAGCTCATGTAAATGTCAGCTCGTGTATCCCCGCAAAAGAAAAATACAAACACATCTGGGAGAAGGTCTGCTCTCACTTATTGGGCTGATTATTAAGCAAAGCTTATAATGTCAGCCTCCCATATACACACCATAAAGCATGTCTCCCAAATGTGTACACACACACACACACACACACACACACACACACACGGAGTAGCCTGGGAGGAACTTTGTGTTTTAGTAAGCTAAGTTTCACACATTGACTGGAGGTGTCCTTGCTTTCTACTGGTGTAATTATCACTCCGGGAAAAGTGTTTCATTAGGAAAGCTCCTCTTTCAGACACATTACTCACAGAGGGCTGGACACAGACACCCCGGACACACACACACACACACACACACCACACACACACACACACTTTAATTCTTCTCCCCTCATTGTCGTCCTCAGTCTCGGATCTATTTTTCTGGACTTCTTCTCACCTCACTCTGTTCGTCTTTTATACTCTGCTCGTCCTTTGACGTTAACTTCTTTTACTTCTTTTAAACTGCGAGTGTTTTAAAGTGTCACTAACCAATTAAATCGCACCAAAGATATTTTTCACTGGTCTGGTGAGTGCGGCACATTTTGGTGTCTAAATGTGGTAATTCAACTTTCACATTACCTGAGCCTGAGCGCTCAATTTTCCTTGGTTTCAGCCCCCCCCCCCATCTCCCATTTCCTTCCTGTATCCAGCCCATCATCCTCCTATCTGTCCTTCCTCCTCCACCATTCACTTCCCCCGCTGCCCTCTCTCTTGCTTGGGAGGCCTGCAGGTCTGCAGGTTAATGAGTCGTGAAGTGTGAAAACTTCCTGAGACTCAACCAGAGCTAAATGCTGTTTCCAGATGTGCGTTCACAAATGTCTGGATGTTCGCTTGAAATGAGTTAAGAGAGGCATGGGTGGGGCAGATTGAGGGTAGGAGGGAGGGGGTGAAAGGGAGAACAGAGTGGCACAGAGGGGTAGAGAGAGAGAAGAGAGAAAAAGTGAGCTCAGAGAGATAAAGAAACAAAGGAACTGTCGGATTATTAAACTATTTCACACACTCATGCTGAACATCATATGTACTTCTATCTCTGCAAGTGACTAATGAAAGAAGGTGGGTGCATTCAGTATGATGCTGCTCTTGAGGAGTTTATTCCTTTAACAGTAGTATGTTTATTTGCACACTTATATTCCACTGTTATTCCAAATATGGCAATATTCAGAATTGGATATGCTTCAGAGCGTATTCCATTTGCTTTTTCCAAATGTAGCATTCTGTGATTAAAACAAATGGGACGTGCCATATTATTCATTCATTATTCATTCTTTGGACATGTATTCAACACATTGGGAATATGCGTCTCATTTAGGGTTTTTACAGTATTTTGCGACACACAGCGTCTCTCCTGTTTAGGGTCAGCTCTTTGCGTTGAACACGAAGTAACTAGATCATTTGCAGGGTAAAGATGCATGACCAAAACAAAAGCCCACATTTCTGGACAGAAGAATAAAGTGTCTTTTTTGAAACATTTTTGAAAGACAGGTTTTTGGATGCGCACAAATATGGCAGCGCTGCCTTTTTAGCATGCACAGCTGCATGTAAACGGGAATATTCATTTTAATAAGGAACGTAACCAGCTCAGTAGGAATATTGTCTGTTTCAGAATAAGAGCAAAAATCTGAATATTTGTGTATGTAAACATAGTGAATGAGTAAAATGTAATTTTCCTTTTGTCAGATTTACAGGATATGACCCACCTCAGAACTTTTCAAAAACTAAACACTGTTTCATAAGGAAAGTGAAAGGAACTGAAAACATTAGAGGAGTCATGAAGTCCATGAAGGGGCCGATAAAATGAGGATACGACTGAAACACGCCCCCAGACGACTGATAAACTTCCAAATTACAGGTAATTCTAAACCTACTACTATAAATAAAGTGATTTTAAGACATTTATACAATGGATGATCCAATCTCATTAAATAGAATGGGAATTTCTTTGAATACTTTGCATGTTTACGGTCATGCTAGCAGCTCTGTGAGGCTGTCTTTAGGCACTTTGAGCGAAATGCTATATGACAGTTTAGACTGTTTAGCAGGTATAATGTTTACCATGTTCTCTAATTTGCTTTTAAGGTTGTTAGCATGCTAATGTATGCTAAATAGCACTAAACACAAAGTGCATTTGATCTGATCTATCTGATCAGAAACCAGATTAAAGTTTGACCTGATGGTGGCACGAGACAGAAAGTCGGCGCATCACCAATGTCGTTACAATGTCTGTAGAAAATTTCATGGTAATGCATCTGATAGTTATTGAGACATTTCACTAAAAAACAAATATCAATCTCACGGTGGCACTGGAGGAAAAGTCACAAATCTCTGCTCAAAATTTCATGGCACTTCACTAAATAGTTGCCGAGATATTTCAGCTTGGAACAAAGTGGAGGACCAAGCGATCAGCCGAAATATCCACAACTAGTTTGGCCGTAAATGGAGGAAAAAACTTCAGAAGCAAACCTTAATCAGTACAAATCTAAAGTTTGGGAGATACTACAATGTAAATCTGTGGCTGAAGCCTCTAAATGCACCTGCCAAATGAAAAAGCTGATCATGCACTGCTCATCTGCAAGAATGTGTGTCTGTGTGTGTGTGTGTGTGTGTGTGTGAATGTGTCTATGCACGCATGTGTGAGCCAGTGTGTGTATGTGTCCATAATCTGGCGTAAATAATGACATCTCTGTCCCCCGTCCTCTCCGGTGCCAACTCCACTAATTATTTATTCTTGGACGCTGTGAAGGTGTCAAAGCTCACACTCGTGCCTCGGAAAAGCAGCGTCCCCCTCCCAGCGCTGGTCCTTGCTGCAGCACTGCCAGCTCAGAGGAGTATTGTTTGTGTTTTTGTAGTGCGACCAACATTTTACATCTCAAACTATCATTACTCATCTTCTAAAGCTTTTTTTCTGCCAAGATAACAAAGACGGAGGTGAATGAAATGTTTCTTTTTTCTGTGGCGTGCTCAGCGTGTCTCTCTAGGAACTGTTTTACTCTGGATACCCCACAGACCTCGCTGTGAACAGCTTTCCAATTAACCAGGTAAGACCAAGACCACTTGCAATGAAAACTGCCATTGTCACCTCCACCGTGTTGGAGCAGAGGCAGGAGTCTCACACAGCATCTCTCAAAATCTCAGCAGATAAAGCATAAACGCTATTTTGGTGAGAATAAACTGTATATGTTTTGTACTTTGGATGAACCAATCCTTAAAATACTTGCTGCTGGCGTCCAGGTGGTTATTAGTTATTAAATATAGCAGATTTACTTACATATGTACCAATATAGAAACAAATAAACAGGTGACTCCAGGATGATTGGCATAGTTGCATTAGCGCCTAAAAAACATCAGATATAAACAGTGTTGTTGTTACATGCGGTCAGTCCCACTGGAACATTATTAATGGTGTTTGTGTAGTTTTTAACGCGACTCCTATCAGTTTGTTTTTTAACAGAGACCTGGGAATGCAGTTTTATCGCTGGAAGCGAGGCCAGCTGGAGAACAGGTTGTAACAGGTGCAATAAATAATAATGTAAAATCATAAAAAAAAGGAAAAATGGAATAAATTAGATACAGGTTGTAAAACACTGAAATTTTCTTTAATTTAGAAAGGAATACAAACACTGATTCGAAAACGGGTACGGATTTCATCGGCACCGTTTGAAACATATTTTCATGTATTTGTCTCAGATCTCAGCAATGAACCCGTTAGCAAAACATTAACGATAGAAATGATGGCCCACACTGCAGAAATAAAATCTAATTTGAAAAGAAGAAAAACAAAACAACAACAACAACAACAAAAAAACATCAATTTCAAAAACTCATTTTTCTGACTATGATGAAATACAAACACTTCCTGGGTGTAAAATAAACAAGAAAGAAACCAGCCTGGTTTCCCTCAGAGCTACAAGATGTTCACATTTATAAATTCTGCTGCAAAAGACTGACATCCAGTGCCAAGACTAGATGAAATGTGGCCCTTATGTAGAGAGGTAAGGGTCTGGTGTTTGGGGTGGGGGGCCGGTGTGTTGACTGTGAACTTTAACCACAATCTTTCTGTTGCCTAAAGCTGCAACCCTGTCTCCTAGAAATTACATTTATATACAATTTGCACCAGCAACATACATTTTGTTTAAAACACATTTTGGACCAGATTACGTTTTCTATTAACGGAATTTTTTATTAATTTACACTGAAATGTTGATATTGAAAGTATCACTAACATGTTCATAGATAACGTATTTGTTTTCCACCAAAATGTCTCATCTTCCAGCACAACATCCTTTGTGGTAACGTTCAGACTCTCACAGCTCTTGGTGAAGGTTAGGGAAAGATTATGGTCTACAGAGACTTCAGACACACGTTTATTTATTTTTACTTTTGTGGCCTAACCCTGAACACAGACGGGACTCTGGATGTGAACCCTGGTCTCTCGTGCGACGTTCAAGCACCTTGTACATCCACCATCCAGCCCAACCGTTAATAAACGTACGTTCAGAGGGAACATATAAACGTTCTCTCTGAATTTAATCCAGCCAGTGATTATGTTACCACCACAGAGTACTGAGGGAAACAGCTCAGTTGTATATTAACACATTTAAAATATTTCAAAAACATCATCAATTAACCTAATCAAGGTATTTTGAGGATCTTCTATGTGGCAATAAGGTTTTACTGAACACACACTTGCTCTGTGTGACCGGCTCTTCCTCTCCACTGATACAAACATGACTGGAGTGGGTGGAATTCAAGCAGCTCGAACCTGAACCAATTAAATCAGGTCGACACCAACACGATCGACTGGAAGCAAAGGACGATACATGGACTGGGTAAGAGTGGCTTTAAAAAAGGAAGTAATTCAAGTCATCGCTGGAAATGTTCTATCATCTATTTTTCATTTGGGTCAACAAATGGCATTTTACGCCAGCGCTTTGTCTCTCCGTCGGTGTGTTTGCACTTATGAATAAATGTTTGTGTTTGCATGTGGGTGTGATTTAAGAGACTCTCCATGCTCGTCAGCGAGTGTGATTGAGCTCTGAGGGGTTATAAGAGAAAATAAGTTGAAAACAGGACAGAATCAATAGCATTTACCCAATCGCCTCGTAGCGTGTGTGTGTGTGTGTGCATTGTGTGTGTGTGTGTGTTTACCTGAAGTGTGACTGCATTTAACGTGTCAAGTTGAGGAAAAACAACCAATTGCCTCTTAGCACACGCTTTATTGACCAGTGGAACGAACACACACACACACACACACACACACACTGCAGGGATATTGACCGGTTGGAGGGAGAAACAGGTTTAAAGGCAATTAGAGTGGTGTACTTTCTGCCAGAAACCCACTATGATCCTTTTCACTGCAGTTAGCCAACCACCTCTAAAGTGTGACTAATATTACATCAATGGAAGAGAGTGAAACAACAGCAGCTGCATCACTACGACAGTTTACAGCCTCTTTCTAGAGATTATGTAAAGTGCAAAATAAGCATGTGCACAAACACACGCTAAATTCATCTGAGATTGTTTTCCTACACTGGGATTTGTGCAGTGTGTAAAGCGTGTTGTGTACTGCTCCGGTGTGAATTGCTCGTTCGTTGTGAAGAGGCAAAGTTGAGCTTTTGGGAACTCGTCTGTTTTTCAGAGTCAAACATTATTTTATTTGGATCAGTTTACTTAAATAGTGTGTAAACGTAATTTCTAAAAGGCAACATTGAATCATTTTATATATCAGTGTTGCCAGATCTGACGTGTTTCCAACCAGTTCAGCTTCTCTTTAATTTAATTGGGCAGGTAATAATTGTTTTAGGCGACTACTGTGCTGCTTTCTGTACAATTTAAGCAATTTTTCAGTGAATGGCCCCTTTCTTTCTGCGGAGTAGTATGACGGCTGACTACTTGTAAGACATATCTCAGACACTGGCTGAAGTCAAACCGGATCTGTGATCAGTTAACTCAGTATGCAGCAAAATGTATTTCTCTTTTTATTTGTCTAACGTTTTTTGTTTTATGTTTCCCGCTGAGGGACTACGGATGTAAATTTACCTTTTCGCCACAGCCCATCATGTTTACATTGTGTATTTTGTAGGTCATTAACATGCATACTCAAATAAACAAACAAATCTTATGAATATTGATAGTGACGGTGCGTCTCGTTCAGCGGGGTCAGTGCGTTTACAGGCACTTAAAGAACTGGGTTGCTCACAGAAAACAGGTGACAGTGGTAATCAGACGTGTCTTTACTGTAGTGACCTGGTGAGTGTAAATACATGAAGCATCAGTGTAACCCTCATTTCCTGGTCGGTAGCGTTCTCCTGTCTCTCTGGGATGTGGGTGACAAGCGGCCTACAATTTGCTTTTAGCCGTCTTCTATAATCACCACCGACACGGCAGGACAGTTGACTCGGCTTTATTCCGCTCTCTTAGCAGGACACATGTGAAACTCATAGATTGTCACATTCACACTTGTCCCCCTGCAAACAGTGGCAGGTGGGAACCAAAAGTGCTCCACACTAAAGGGGTTCGAAATAACCAGCTGAAATGTTACACCTGCAAATTATATATGAAATAATAAAGTACTGGAACTGATAATGAAATTATGTTAAAAAAAAAACTCAATGGAGTAATATTAATTAATAATATAACAAACTCCAATAATATTGCACCACTTAATACACAAAACAAATTAATAATAAACGTAGAATTAAAATAATCCAAATGTACAATAATTAAGGTTACATCAGTAATCAGACTTCTCCCCTAACCCCAGCTGTTTTGAAGCATGGCTTTCTTATTTTAACTGTAGTAATTGATGCTGTGATGCTGCTTCCAGATGTTTTCTGTTTGCATCTGTAGCAGCAGACTGACAACACAGTGTGTCTGGATTTTACTCACATGTTCACAGGTGGAAAACGACTGATTTAGGCGTCTGCAGGATGCCGTGTGTTAGGTTTTAAATATGAGGACGCAGCGATTGGAAACCCCAGTTTCTCGTTTACATGACAGAGAAATTGAGGTCCTCCAGGAGGAATCAGGTTTCTCTCATCCACTACCACAAATACAGAAAGCAGGTTTCTTGTTTACATGACAGTTAAGAAATCAGCCTCCCATTAAAGACGAGGTTATTATATAAAGGTTCAAATTATCACTCAGTCATTCACTACGATGAAACCCTTGTTTAATATAAGCTTATGTAAAAATGAGAAGGAGATGTCTTCATTACTGTAACCAGAGTTTTGGGTGATGCCTAATTACACAAATAAAACAAAACCAGAGAAGCATTCGAGGGCCGAACTTTTTCAGCCTCGTCTCCCAGAGATGACGTTTATAGCAGCTAATTTACAACAGCAAACACCACATTACGTTTCCTATTACTGTAATGAGGAAACGTTGTTTACTTACATATTTGGCAAGTCGCAAATAACATTAACATTCAATGTATCAGTAAAAATGTTCATTGTTCAATGGTTCATTGGGTTCATGTAATTGGGAAATGAATGTAATTTCAATGAGACGGGGTTGAACTTTATGAGCCGGTTCAAAGCTCTGATTGGGCTGTTTGGCGTCAATCAAATCTGGCAATACTTCATCACAATTAATTCAACTTAATCACAATTAAAGGGGCTGTTTTTGACGTGTATAGTTGGTTTCTATTGCATTCACGACGTCGTGTGACCCGGCAGATATTAATGTTAATTTGCCTTCGAAATTGTCCCGTCCTTCTCATTCTACAGGTGGAAAAGCTAATAAACCTGTTTATGGAGAGAATGAATACTTGTGTATTTATTTACTTTTCATCAAGAACAGGAAATGTATCACGAGCCAAACAAATAAGAAGTAAATGAAGAAAATAATTTAGCGATGTGGCTTTTTATGACATTTAAATCACAAACTGAAGGATGTCGCTTCCTCATATTCGGCAAAGCGAGACAGTCCACTGTGAGTGGTCACGCTAATCAGATTTCAATTTACTGCACTGGTTGATAGGAAGTGCCCTACAAAATAAAGAATACTTGAACATCACTGCTTTAGCAAACCTCCTTCTGTAAGAGCAGAAAATAATTATATCAAATCTGTGTCCTTCCCCCCCCGATTCGGTTCCTAACCTTGTGTTCAAACTGCAAACAACGCAATCAACAAGTCACTACAAGTCCATTAATTTCCAATTGAGCCGAGCAACTGATGCGTGGAAGGTCAGTAGGTTAACAAGCCTGTTGACTGAGAAAAGTTTTTTAGTCGCCGGGCATCAGCAACCAGTCAGAAATTAACGCTTCCTTGTTTCTGTGATTTCATTTTGTGTGATAATAGTTCTGTCCATTCAAAGTGATACCGTTAAATTTGAACATTTCTTTTAATTTGAAAATCCAAAGGAGGAGAAGTCTTGAACTGTCAGGATCAGATGCATGCCTTTATTTTTATGTACATTTTTATCTAATTACAGCTTAATTTAAATAATAATTACAGCTCACTGACGGCTGCATCACCGTGTGAGGCCGTAGTACCGCTGTAAAAACACTCTCTCTCTCACCAGCTACAGCTCGTCAGACCAGAGCAACCCATCAACCAGGTTGCTGACACTATGAAGGGCACCAACATATCAAAAGGGGGGGGGGCGTTGGGGGTCTGTGATCAAATACAGAACTATTTGGGGTGCTTGACATAAAACGGTCCGGGGGCTCTTCAGGTGGAGTGCTGCGAGTGGTACACAATCGTTTCTCTTCCTCTTTCATTTTCATCTCTCCATCTGTCAGAGCGTTCAAGTAGCTTTATATTACTCAACCATGTTCACCACGGTTAGAAACACTTTGCTGTGCATACACACACACACACACACACACACACATGGAGGGAGGGAGGGAGGGAGGGAGGGGGAGAGGAGGACAGAAAGCCAGCCATAGACAACAACATACAAATACAAGTGCTTACTGCAGTAATCCTATCAGACAGGGCTTGCTGGCTCCATGTGGCCTGTCAGAGGTCAAAACACACCGTGGAGGAGCGGATGCGTACAGCAGCTGTTCTGACGCTCAATAAAAATGATGATGACGGGAAGAATTTAAAAATTTCACTGTCAAAATTTGCACAATGTGTGTGATTCGCGTGAAAATCAAACCTGTTTTAGCAATTACATTGTTGTGACAAATGTAACAGGCTGGATTATGTTCAGAGGCACCACTTTCATTTTTTCCTTTCTGTTTTTGGAGTGAATGAGGTACGTGGTCGGGATGCACCCGAGTCTGTGACACTGAGTCCCGTCTGTGGCGACATCACTTTGTGCAGTGACTGTAATCGTACGAAGGCTAAATAATGCTGCAGTAAATGGATGTACCACTGCAAGATAAAATATTTATGGGAAAACTAATGAAATGCAACGTCAGTGAACATTTCACTAACACTTGACTCACTAATCCCTTAATTAGCAACAATTCCTAATTGTTTTATGCCTTTATTAGACAGTAACGGGGGGAGACAGACAGGAAATAGGGGAGAATGGGGGAATAACATATTGCAAAGGATTGAGTCAAACCAGGTTGCGTTTCCTTCAAAACGTATTTACTGCCACAGTTTAGTTGTGTATCAACAGTTTCTAGGAGACTGAATTGGTAGAACAACTTGTCTAAATAAAAAAGAAATAATCTAAATTAGTGATCTGTCCTGATTTCCCTCAGGAAACTTTACCGCGGCGTTAAAAAAAAAAAAAAATGTTGCTTCATTTATTTATACAGGAGCACCGTGTTGGCACGAGTGCTCCAAAAACATTTCTGTGACTTGTCAAATGCAGTAAGTCCAACGCTGCACAAAACAAAGCCTTTATTTCACAGACAGAGAGAAGTGTGTGAGCCATAGCTGCAAGCACTACACTGATTTTCTGCCAGGTTTTAGCAGCCACACTTCAACTGAAGTGAACTTTGACCACACACACACACACACACACGCACACACACACACAGGTAGACCTCCATGAAAAACGTCCAATGGGATTTTGGTATTGACAGAAGGCAGAAATGATGATGGCTACAGTTTTACTATTTGGTAATAAAAAAAAAGGTGGAAAAGTTCATTTAGAGCATCTCTACATTCACAACACTCTGTATCTCTGTTGTCCAATCATAACAGGGCATTAAATTAATGCTGTGATTATTTACATTCTGATGTAGTTCACTGCTTTGTGTGATCATCAGCTGTTCTTCACTCTGCACTCGACCTCGCAGCAGGTTTGCTCCGTTACGGCTGCGACGCAGAAAGCTCCGACAAAGAGGTTCAACTTCTGAAGCGTCAAATGTGACATGACTGCAATGCACCGAGCCGGTCGATCAATACATATTGACTTATTTGTAACACGGACAGAGTAATTCTACTGTTTACCTTGCAATTGTTTCAGTGCAGGATAAAATGATTGTCACCATATAGTGGCTTAATATTGAAGAGCTGTAGGGGCCGCATCCTTCGGGGGACGCGGTCTACGCGAAGGCCGAACCGAAACGAGGCGGTTTGGTCTACGGGGAATTTTTTGCGTCGCACAGCGCAGCTCCTGTCAGCAACCTAGACAACACTAAACTTTCTTTCCACAAAAAATGAAAAACGTGAGGTTTTAAGGCCTGTGGTTTTCACGGTTGTACCGTTGTCTGTTGAACTGAGCTGGAACCCAAAACTTTTAAACACATACATTTAAAAGTGTAATCCTCTCTGTCAGCGTTGTTCGCTTTCATTACCGGCGCGCAATGAATCTTGGGATAGGTTGCGCCACTAAGGATCCAACAGGTGGATCCTTGTCCAGGAAAAGACGACCGCATTTGAAGGAGCCTTCGAAATGGGATCGCCTAGTCGCGGCGCTGTGACACAATCGGTCTTCAGATGCTGCATGTGGCTCCTGGACTGGGACACAGCTCTAGTGTTTAGTAGTTCTTCAAACTCATGGATGTTCTTTTTCCAGACTGTATTTCAGACCTCCAACATGCCCACACTAATTCACAGTGTGTTTTCAAACACTGCCACTTCCTGTCTGAATGCCTGGTGACAATCTGATTGATGAATGATGATTGATGCCACAGACACGTTCTGGTCGTCACATAAACAGTATTTAGGTTTGAAGCTCAGCCTTACACATGAAGGTTTGTATATTTTGTCACGTCATGTCATTTTTAGACGGATCAAACATTATCGTGATTCTAGCTGCTTTGTTTTTAGACATATATAATGTCTGAAGCCAATTCATATGTAAATAATTAAATAATAAGCAGTAATGGTAACAACACACCTGCCTGTGTTTTCATGAAACTATTTACTGAATAACTACTTGAATTATTAAAGAAGAGTAAAGTAAAATAACATCCATCATTCCCCTTCACGCCGTCTCTCCTTGTTCCTCTGCTCGTCTCCCTCTTCTCTGTGAACGTGTGTTCCAGTGGGAGTACTTGGTTCAGTTTGTGTTTTATAAACATTTGAGAACGCCCACAGCTCCCATTGGTAGGCAGATCCCCGTGCCCTCACCGTGACTCTGTAGACATCGCTATATCAACACAGTGCAAACAACTCCGGAGCACGCACTCACGCGCACACACACACACACACACACACACACACACACACAACACACACACCAGGACGCATGCCTATCAGCCCCATCGGAAACTGTGCATGCATGCTAGCATAAACACGTTATTGTCACACATGTGCGCACACGCACACACACACACATACACACTAACCTGTCAGTCGTCAGGAGGAAAGAACAGCCAACTGAGACATGGAAGTGCAGGAAAACATTTCATCCTTATTACCCTGTTATTCTCTCTCTTTCTCACACACACACACACACACTCTCTGTATTTAGGCATCATCATTCTCACCTTTTCTCATATTTCTTTCTCACAAGGGGCTTCTCCCTCCCTCCCCTCCTCAACTTAATCTCTCTCTCAGTCTCTCTCCGTTTTCTCTTCCTCAGTCTTTTCCCCCCCTCAAGGTGTCTAAGCTGTGAGACATTTAATCGCCGCGGTAACGGTTTCATATCTGGAACAGAAATCAAATAATGCCAGATGATTTACTCCCCCTAGCAACCAGGGAGCACAGCCCTAGCAACCGACCCAGCCAGCAGGCCAGACCTAATCAGGTTGAAAATATTTCAATTATTGTGTTGATTCTAGGTTTGTGTGTGTGTGTGTGTGTGTGTGTGTGTGTGTGTGTGTGTGTGTGTGTAAAGATCAGCCGGCTGCATTTTAATGATGTCGGCCCACTATTGATCTGAATACCAGAGGAGAATAGGAGGATATTAGCAAAGAAAGGAAACCGTGTCGTGTCATGGAAGTGATCAAGTGCGATTAGAAGAGCTGCTGTTATGATGGAGACATTAGAAGGATACAACAACACATGGTCATTCTGGCTTGGATAGTGTAACAGTTGGCATGCTCTGTGTGTGTGTGTGTGTGTGTGTGTGTGTGTGTGTGTGTGTGTGTGTGTAAGAAAGACAACGGCAGAGTTGGCAAGGCAGAGAGGACAGAGGATAGCCAAAGAGCAGGGACAGGATCCAAACTCCAGGGTGCCAGAGGACCAAAATCGAGCTTTCCTCCTCACTATCAAATACTATCACGCTACACTTGTTTGTGGTTGTGTCTGCGCTTTAGAGAAAGTGTAAGTGTGTTTAGATGTGTGTGTGTGTGTGTGTGTGTGTGTGTGTGTGTGTGGGCTGGCAATTATGCAGTTTGCATGTCTATGTATGTTTGTTGGAGGTGGGTAAACGACTGCAGAGGGGGGAGCTTTATTGAAGGTTTGCCCAGTCGATCAATAAGTGTGTATGTGTGTGTGTGTGTGTCTTTATGTGTTCACATTAGTTTCTATTCTTAGACCCTATAAGCACAGAACTACATCTAACATTAATGCGAATGATGAAATGATTAGTTGAGTCGTTGAGTCATTGGTCGATGGACTAATTTATTAAACCTGCAATAACAGATTTTTTGGCCACTTGGGGGCAGTGTAAACAAGACGAACGCAATATTGATACATCATCACCTTTTAACCCACGAAGACTGGATGAGACACACACACTTAATATATGATTTTGTTGTTTTTAAGGCATGTGACTGATGAAATGCATTATGATTGGGGGGGGTCCTGCAGTTTTGGCCCACAGAAAAGTTTTTAAAGTCGTGTTTCGGACAACAGCTGATGACAACTTCAAAGTTTCAGACACAGACTTCAACAAGCTAATCTGCTAACCAGCTAGCCAAGGCTGAGGGTGAGAGACATGACAGTGGAAGAGGGGGAGGAGGAGGATCAGCAAGTTAGAGCCAGTCCAATAAAAGTCAAAGAGAGGCCGAGAAAGAGAAAAGAAAAGAAAGATTTCAGTTAACGTCAAGTTTTTTCAGAAAATCCCTAGATGGGTAAAAGTTGGTAAGGCAGGAAACAGTTACAGTTTACAGTAGTTTCAATATTATTCATTTGGAGGTTGTGTTCATGTCCAATATTCACACTCTTTTCTCTCTGTTTTTGGTCTCTACCAACTCCTGAGGGAAATATAAGGCTCTGTAGCTGCTAGCTGTTCCACTACCAGCTAGTTGCTAACTGCGTCTATTTGTTGCTGAGCAGGTGGTGTACTGTGGGGTTTTTAAAGCTGCCTGTGTAAGTTCACCTTTACAAACAACCCCTTTCACATTGTCATTTTATAGATTGTTATTTAAAAATATTGAATCATTTATCAAGAAAAAATGCCAAACATTCTGTTTCTTGCTTCTTAAACGTTGCTGCTTTTCTCAGTTGTTCAAATTGAAGTGATTTCTTTTTGCTTGTTAGCGAAACAAAAGACGACATTTACAGACGTCATTTACAGATGACATTTTTCACTATTTTATTAGATTTTCTCACACTAAACAAGTTATCTAAAAATAACGGACAGACTAATCGATAAAAAAAAAAATGTGTTCGTTGTTAGCTTGATCCTTAATGCAAACTACCGACTGCAAACCATTTTCCCCCCGGCAGGTTTTTCCACATTGTTTTCAAGCACTCTTAATTTTCCATTTCTTCATTTCTCTAATGGTATAATAATGAGAAAAATAAAGAGCGTAGAGGAACAATGCAAAAAGAGAAGGAGGGGGGAGAAAAATGAAACACGTACGCCCTAATCTAATCTGCTTTTTCAACCTCTAATTCTCTGATGGTAATTATGCCTGACAATTGGCCTTTAGGGACGAGACAAGTCTCCTTCATTGGCGTTGTGCTGTTTGGGTGCAGGCAGAGGGGAGAGGGTGACAGAGCAGAAAGACAGACATACAAACCACAAGACAGAGGCAGAAAAAAAAAAAAAAAAAAAAAAAAAGAGGAAAAAGCTCGATAGAAGGAGAGAATGAAGACTGTTTGAATGACAGACAGAAATGGATGTAAAAATGGGCTTGGCTTTTGAGAGATTATGAATTTACATATCTTAATGGAGAAATGCATGCTACGGCTCTCCACCGGAAAAAAAAAAAAAGAAGCCGCACAGCTCATCTTCAGAATTACAGAATGTATGTGACGTGATTTGTGTGTGTGTGTCCGTGTGTGTGTGTGTGTGTGTGTGTGTCCGTGTGTGCGGGAGATATTTTGGGTGGTTTGCATGAACCATAACAGACCCGTATTTTAAGGGTTGCTCTCTTACCTACGATCAAAATAGTTTGAGTGATTTTATACTAAATGTCATTTTTTTATAACCATTTTCAAGAGCTTTTCACTCAAAACTCAGCGACCTCAGTGGAGGTGGGAGACCCGTTCAGCTTGTTTTCACCAAACTGAAGAGTTTTGTTCTGAAATATTTGCATTTAACATTTAAAAGATGACACCCAGCTTTAGAAAATTTCACATTGCTTTTGAAGAGAGTTGTAGGTACCTGGTTTCCAGACCTCTCAGTCGCCGCCCACATCTCAGACTCTGGCAGTGATTCTGGTCACTTCCTGTTTCCCTGGTTGGAGAAAGAACCAGATGAATCTCAGTTGACTAAATACGGTGACGTTACCAAGCTGGGTCCCAGTCAGGGAAATCTCAACTAGCTTGGTTTCAGATTTCTGAAATGTAACACTCATTTACTTAAAAAAACAAAAAAAACAAAACAAACAGCGTTAACAGATGTTTTTCCTGGTTGAGAAAACAAACAAACTCCTCAGTGCTTTGTAGGACAAACAACGTTGATGTGCCAGAACCAGATAAAAAGAAAAAAAATGGCTGCAAAGATGGTGACAAGCCTGAATGAGACTGACGCAGCTGTACAGGTTTTTATAACTTAACTTGCAGGAATGAATATTAAATTAAACACAGATAAATTATAGATAATAACAAACAAATTTCAAAACAGGCATTATTTTATAAACTGACAACATGTTCAACATTTGTTTCACTTTCTCCTTTGGGGAAAAAAAAAAAAAAACTAACAGCTTTGAGCCATTTGTTTTCTGGGACATTTAGTCTAGCTGTCCCACGTCCACACAAGAACACTTCTGGATAAATGATCCGTGTCTGGCTTAGATGTGACTCGGAACAGCAAGAACCCAAGTACAGAGCAGAACCCAGACTGAGAACGGCCAGACATTCGCTAACTTACAAGCTAATGTTACTGCCTGACGGGTTAAGAATTGACGAATTAGGACATCTTGTCATGTAATACTCAATCAGCAGACTGTTTACCGGTGACAACATCAACTGCCATCCCCTATGCTAACTGAAAGCTAGCTTGTGCAGCCTCCTCGGCAAAGTGACATCAGCATCTGGATACGTCTCCCTGAATCTTTGGGAGATTCCCCGCACAAAACAGCGAACAAGACATCAATGTCAGACTCAGTAATTTAGCTGTGAACGAAATGGCTATTTGGTCTGAAGATCAAGTTAACTGCTCTGCCTTCAAAACCTTTCCATAGACAAGAGCCGGTTCATTTTGTAAATATACAAACCAACTTTTTATTCCTCCACTGCACTTTTCTTCACTCTATTAATTGGCAAATAGTGAAATCAGTGGGAAAAAAAAAGATGTGGGACCAAGTGGTGTAACGGAGAGATAAAGGGCCGAGAGGAGCCAAAGTTGTATGTCAGGAGGTTTTCATTGGATAATGGAGAGGTCAAAAGGAGAATAAAGTGTTGATGAGAAGACAGAAAAGACTGAGAAAAGACTCTTCTGCCAATCAGTGCCGTAATCACACTTTTCCAATTTCCTCTTTACATTAAGACTACCGCCGAGCTATAGGTGAGACTGGCTCCGTATAAGTGTTTGTGTGTGTGAGGGCGAGAGAGTGTGTGTGTGTGTGTGTGTGTGTGTGTGTGTGTGTGTGTGTGTGTGTGTGTCAGTTGGAAGGGCAGCTAGGCGTAAAATTGAGTCCAGATTCATTAGGTTCTGTGAGCTGAGCTGCAGTTGGTTTAAGTGATACATTTCCTCTGGAAGTGGAGGTGTGTGGGTGGGTGGGTGGGTGTTGTGAGGGGGGTCAGTCGTACGTTACGGGTCTCTCTCTCTGTCTCACACCTGTGCACAGACACACATGTGCACGCACGCACACACGAGTGTGAGACAGTTTAGAGGCCTTTATTCTATTTTCTCCCTCCTCTGTCTCAGTGGTGAGTGACACTGTAAATCTGAGCCAATTTCCTCCTCTAATCATCATTAAAAAGCGCAAATTACTCCACTCTCCATTAAACACTCCCACATGCCTGCTGCTATTACTAGCTCGGCAGCCTTTCCCATACACGCCAGACTGAGGCCGGCTTTCTACGTAGCTTTATTCTATTCTTACTTTATTCACGAGATAAGCACAGACACCAGCATATGTCAACAAACAGAGGACAACACGCCGCACTGTGTTTCACCAAACAGCGGGACTGAACATTTCAATCTCACATCCTTCCTTCTGAGCACAAGTACCGTTGAATAAAGATTCTTTTAAAGCAAAAGAGTCACGCACAGCAGATTGGGAATTCACGTGAGAGGGTGATTTTTCATAAAGAAAGATGGAAGAAAAAAAATAAAAAAAAGTTGCCCTAACAACCAGAGACACATGCATCTGAAATGACTTTGCTGAGAAGCTAATCTCTGCACTGAGGCTGACTTTACAATGGCTCCTCATTCATTAGAATTTTGAATTTATTCAGTGTATTAAAAACTTTATGTAGCATTGAGGTTTATGGAAAATGGTAAAGGTCTCAGTGCTCATACATAGGCCTGCTCTAAAAGAAAAGTGTGCAGTGAACAGCCGGGATCTACACAGACAAGTTTAGTGTAAATTTCCCAATTTCTCAATTGAATAGTCACCGTTATCTCCTAAAACATAAGCTTATATACTATTAAATGTTTTTTGAGAACAACTAGTTGATGTCAAAGTTTTTTTGTGACCTTATTATATAGCACATATAAAACATTTTAGATTTACATAAAATATTTAATCCAGTCAGTCACGACGTTCTTATGTCTAATCTCTCTAACTTTAATTTTTTTTTTTAAATCTAGAGAACAAGCATGGATGTCTTCATATTTATCTAACAGGTCGGAGTTTGGTTAAATTAATAACAGCCCAGCAGTCTCAGAGAGAGGGAAACCAGGGTCAGGATGGGTGGTGGACAAAGTTCAGGACTTGATACTGGAGACTGGGATTTGTGTCCTGCGTCACATGTTCTCAGGTTTAGGCTCCATTACTTTAAAACAAGACAGTGCTTTTGGTTAAATGCTAAAAGCAACTTTTTAAAACAACCAGAAAAGACTATAAGCATCACATAACTTTAACCAAGTTCTCTGAGCTGTCTACTCGTAACCAGTGAAAATGTTAATCATGCTTCAGTTGCCGTGAACGGATATTGCAGGGAAGACAACCGATATACACCGTCAGTGAACTCTTCTCTCGACATTCTTCAGATCGCACAACCAACCGCTTTAGTCCATGTTCAACGCCGAACTGAACCAACTGGGTCAGATGCTGGCAGCAGGAGAGCGGCAGTGTGCTGTCACAGTAGAGATGGAAGGAGTGCAAACGCAATCTGGAGCGACTTCCGTCCTGTTTCTGAAACAGCCTCAGTCCTGATGTTCAACACAGAAGAGAGAAAATACCGTATAAAAATGTACTTCTTGAGTTTTGTAATACTGCCTTACTATGACACCTTCAGAGGTAGCGACGAGTCAAAAGTGCGTGACACACGTGTAGCTACATTATTCGTCATTGCACCTTGCATACGCGGGTCTTTCTCACCTTTCCAGGTCTGTTCTCCCATTGCTCTGTATTCATTATAGATGTTCAGACTTACTATCATTCAAAGTGCCAAAGTTATATCTTCATATGCTTTTAATGGCAAACACAATTTCAAGTGCTGGTTAAAATGTTTGTCACGCATCAGACTATAAAGTAAATATGTCTTTACTATTGATTTGGCTCGCTCGTCGCGTATCAGACAACTTTCTAGCAGAGTATTTCTACACAGAAATTTCATTGTTATTATTTGCATGAACATGTTGTGCTTTGTCTGCAATCTTTATTTGTGGATTTCAGTGGAACCATCTTGTTATGTGTAAACTCTCGAGTAGTAATAAGTGTTATTTTAGCTCACAGTTGGTCTTTGATAACACAAATACCAAAACTCTGTGCTGGTTTAGCAGGATAAATAACAAATAAAATACAACCTGACCTTACCAAATAAGAATTGAAAGACTTCACCTCTCTGCAAATAATTTCTTCACAACTTCAGGATGTGTCAGTAGCTGACGGGCATAGTTTTAGGGCGGGCCATAGAGGATGATGGGATTTTGTTATTGAAAATTTTACGTGTGAGTCTTATTTCTTGCCCCTGGTCTGAGTACAGTGCAGCAATATTCTTACCCACAAAATTCATTTTTAGCCCCCCAAATGTTGCCCCAGTATTTTATTGGTGATATCAGACTGAAATATTAGCGTCCTAGAGGGTGGAGTGTTTTTCAACCACTAATAAAGAAGATACCAGACCAGTGTGTCAGCTCGCTGTACTACTCTACATATCTCAGAATATGTTGAGGGTTCAGTGTTGTTGTTGCAAATGTTTTCTTTGGTCATGCTCATGTGTTACTGGGAGTCTGAATAATTATAGTTTAATCATTTGCTGCAGAGCTATGTAAAAATTACTAACAATCTTTCTTTATGCATTTTAGCTTAAAAATATGATGAGAAATCAAACAAAAGTAAATGATTTAGTTCCTATTAGTCAGTCTATGAAAAGCAGATATGAAAAAATCTTACATGGTAAACATAAGCATGACTGGACTGAATAAATAAATTATATTCTATTCTGCAACAGTTACAGTACAAACCAGCTGGTGACAACTGTGCACTTTGCTTGATGTGTTTTTCCTTCTTTTAGTACAAGTGTGTTAATCTATGGACATCTTCAAAACAGATGGAGAATTGACTCATATAGTGACTCTTAAGGTGTTAAACACACACCTCCACTCTCGCTCCCTGACACATTAACTCCTTAAGGGAAAGTCATAAAGAAGCATTCAGCTCGTAACACAGAGAACCCTGGTGAGCAGAGCGCAGCTGTCCCGTCATTAGCCTGCGTTTGTTTTCACAGTTTGTTTGTTTATTGGTGTATTTTTGCACCTGCGGCCGACATGTAGGGTCGTGAGAAAGGCTCAGGGGGAGGGTACGGTCATCTTAAACTCTCAAGAGGACAGAGACTCTTGAGGGACGGCTAAGACCTGCAAGTCAAGGGGTCACATGGCCAGGGCAGCAAGCTAACACTTGAGCTAGCACTCTGGCTAGCGAGCTAATCTGCTAGCATGTCCACTGCTGGCTGTCCATTACTTGCATTTGCAGTTTATTAATGTGATGTTTTCTTATAGACCTCAGTTTCACCTTGAGGAGGACATGAATGCATGAAGCATTATCATAGAGGGACTTTAGCATGGCTTATATAGTTATTTTTTTTTAGTTATTATTCTTGCATCGATTAGATTTAAATCACAGTGATAATTGCTTTGTCAAAACTACATATAGACAGGTGGAAGAACAAAAGCCCTTTTCAGACATGATAATATTACCAGCTTTGTGAAGCTGTTAAAGTAATCGTTTTGTGTCTTTCAGACATGGGTGACTTTTACGTGAATGTTTCTTACAGCTTTATTCAGACCTGCCAATGGAGGTACGGAAAGAGCCACAGTATGCAAGCAATATTTGGCATCTAACACGCAAGACTAGACAGTACCGGAAGTTATATAAAAAACATGAAACCCTTCTGGTCCTGTTAAACTGTGTGGTTATCTCATCATCTGTCTCTCAGATCTCAGTGTTGAACCACTTTCCAGCCATTTTTGCCAAATACTTTCACTTGTGTATAAATGTAATTTCTTTTCCTGTCATGATTGGTCAGCACAATATATAGAAACGTCCTATGTCGCTCATGATAAATAAAAATGTTGTGATCTTGTGCTTTGCTGTGGAAAGTTTTACAAATCTTTTAAGAACACTTGTGTAATGCATTTCTTCACTGATTTACTTAGTAGTCGGGAAACCTACTGACACCTTCGTCATGCGACGCCAGCTGTTGCAGGTTGTAGCCGTCCCTTAAGAGACTCCCATTAAGAACCGGTGTAGTGTGTTGAGTGTGTGTTTGTGCATGTTTGTGCAACACAAGTAGAGCAGAGAGAAGATTAAGAAGTTCTAATCTCCTCCAGGGTAGCGGCAAGACCCAGTGTGTGTGTGTGTGTGTGTGTGTGTGTGTGTTTGTGTGTGTGTGTGTGTCTGTGTGTGTGTGTGTGTGTTGTACGTGCAATGATAACAGCTACTACTAGATAAGCAGTAGCTGGTCTCTCTGGTATGTCTAGATGGGGTGTGTTAACACACTGTTGTGGCTCACTTCAGTGTGTGTGTGTGTGTGTGTGTGCATGTATGAGTACTACAGTAAACTGTGGGCACAACAGTCAGAGTTCAACATCTGAAGCTCAGAACCGCAGGCTGATGATGTGACAGAGAAGCAACACGACACACAAAACATTAAGTGATGCGAGATGAATGACTTGTTTCTCCCACCTCCTTCCCCGTCTCTCACTGTCTTACTCTTTATATCCCCTCCCTCCTCATCCTGTAATCACTCCCCTCTGAATCCCCCGTATATAATTCAGTAGCAATTCTGTTCCTCTATTCCCTCTGTCCCCCCTCCTCACAGGGAGACACAATGAGATATGACATTTCATTTGAGTTTCTCGCCATCCAGCGCCCTCGCTCCAAGAAATAAATAAATATTTCATTAGCAGGCTGAGAGGCAGACGAAATAAAGATGCACACACACACACACACACACACACACACACACACACACACAGGCAGGCCACACAGGAACACACACAAACATGCACGCTGTAGAGGCGAAGGGAAAAGTAATATAAACGCATTTACACATTCATGCTCACATACAGGCCTCAGTCATTAAACAAGCAAACCCTCAACGCCTACTCTACCCTACAGCCACACACACAGACACACATGTGTTTTGGATACATGTAGGACCAGTGCAAACATACGTATATAGACTGATAATGCAATATCAGCCCTGGAAATAGACAAGATAGATAAGTAATGAAGATAATGTATCTCCCTCTGTACCGCCTATCATCCCGCCTCTCTCGTTAGACTTCTTTATCATCTCCCTCCCTCCCTCGCTCACTCGCTTCCACTCTCAATCTCTCTCAGGTCTTACCTAGAGACTCCCGGCTTTATTGTCTTAATTAAAACAGAGCCTGTTTAATTATTTTAATCCACACTACTGCACAACAGGGACTCCTGAGGAGAGGGAGTGAGGCTGGGGGGGTGGTGGGGGGAGTTGGGGGTGGGGGTGGGGTGTCAAGGTAGCCTCTGACATTCAAATTAAGCTCTTCAAGTTCAAAAGCAAGAGTTCTTATCGCTTTTCCTCTCATTCATTTTCCCATTTCTGCCCTCCTCTCCCTCCATCTCTCCGTGTGACTGGCCTCCTTCTCACTGATCTCCTTGTCCGTGCACCACTCTCCATCCTCTTCCTCCTTCTTCCCCTCTCTTTCTCCATTTCCTTCCTCGCCTCTACTCATTTCTTTCTTCCTCCTGCCTCTCCTCCTCCTCTTCACTACCTTTGAGAGATTAGCAGTTTGAAGAACAGCCCTGTTGAGAGCCTTTTTCAAGTCCGGGACATCAAAAGAATCTGTGATTATTACAATACCACATAGAGTCAAGTGTGCGTCTTAAAAAAAAAAAAAAAAACCTTTTCTTATCTTAATACACACCCACATGCATACAGATACCCTCACATACCAAACCATAATTCACACTTGAGGGTGCAATCACACCAAGCATGTTTTCAGTGGTTTATTCCAGCTCTGGAGTGTTTATGTGTCTACGTTGGGTCGCTCGGGCTGGTGAGAACAATGCAGCCTGAAACCCAGGGTCAAAAGTGTGATTCTCAAAAATATTTCAGGCTGGATTACTAAATGAGAAAAATGAAAAACGAGTCAGCTTTCTGTGTCTTCCAAATTTGATTGAGATTAATCATTTTCTATGTCAAGGTATTAGCTGAAATTAGCCCCCCAAGACCGTGCTGTTGTGATTTACGCATCCTTTTGTTCACACCGTCAGACGACAGCATCCGGCAATGAAGCAGTCCAGGACTGTTGGCCTTCATCAGCAAGTGCCATAATTAACTGCAATTATGTCACTATTCTTTACTTTATCAGTTGTTTGATGACAAAAAACATCAAGATGTGCAAACAAGAACAACTGCACTGTGTGGTCAGCTACATGGAAATACATAAGGGATTACAGGGACCAAGTGGAGTATCTGTCTGTCTAAGCAATCTATCCATTCGAGCACAGCGTGTGGAGGATTGTGGTATTGCACAATTTTGCTGTTTTGTTCTGTTTTTTTTTCAGCATGGAGAACAAACCTGATCCCTGATGGTCACACAGCACTTCCTTATTTATCTTTGCGATCAATTATGCTCTTACAAGCACCAACCAAATATTTTCTACTGTTTGATATGAACTGAGGTTACACTGGTATGTATAGGCTCCAGGAAACAGCCATATGGCTCATACTCTAAAGTCCAACAGTGACAAAAGCTTTCGCCCTCTCCCACCTACTTGACTTTTTTTATGTTGATGTACGTTTTGGTTTGAAGGTAAGAAGCTACTCTGACCTCATGCTCTGCTGTGAGTTATATTGGCATCTGTTAGAACAAACACTTCACCCACCTACAGCATCTTCCAGAAACTATAGCCTAAGCTGGCTACTAGCTAATTAGCCAGTAAGCTACCAATATTTTTCTGATGAATTGGATTTGCTTTGGTTTTTATGTCTGAAATGTGCAGCTTATTTGATAACTAATACTCTTGCTGTTTATCTTTTCAAAAAGTTAAATAATGGACATGAGTGGGAATGAATATTAGCCCCTGAATCTGCCTAAACGCAGGAACACAACATGGTAGCTTTTTCTTCATGGATCTGACCGAAGAAAATAAGTGTATATATGCAACAAATTGGTTTTCTAGAGTGATGGCTGATGCTTAAGACAAATCGAGGATATACGTACACAGGCATACAAACAGATGTCATTCTCCAAAGCCGACTTTGTCAGTCTCCATCAGGGAGAGTGTGCGACAGTCTGAGGACTTTTGGTCCCCGTGGACCACGGTGCGAGGGAGATGAAGGGAGGAGTAGGCTGAGAGGAGACGAGAGGGGAGGGGAGGGGAGGGGAGGAAGGGTGAGGAGGACCAGAGGCAGATAGGAAATGGCAAGGATGGAGGGGGCAAGAGCAGCAGAGAGGGTACATTACATAATTTGTGTTCCCTGTTCTGTCTTTCTTTCAATATTCTGTCTGATTTCTCTGACCTTGATGCAGCTGCAGCTCAGCCTGCTCCTGTTGAACTCTGGGTAATGAAGCCAGCGTCTGCAAATAGAGAAATAAACACCTGGCTCCCTGGGAATGGTAATAAGCTCTCTCTCTCTCTCTCTCTGTATCTTTATCTCTGCTCCATGCCCATTCACATTTCCTCTGTCTTCCTCCCTTTGTCATCCTCTATCTCGCTCACTCACTTACTTCTCTCCCCCGTTTTTCTCTCCTCCCTCCTCCCCCTCTCTATCTGTTTCAGCAGGGAGTCTAAACTCCCCAGATTTCCAGTTTACCTTCTGATTAAGGAGTGAGTTGAGCGTTTCTATTCTCTCTGTCTCCCTCCTCCGTTCCATCCCTCATTCATGTGCTGCCACGGTAACTAGCCTATTATCTGACAGTTCCACTCCACTGACCTGCCCAATAACAGCTTTCACATCCCTATAAATGCCCCGGAGAGAGCAAGAGAAAGAGAAAGACACAGGAAGGAGAAAAAAAAAAAAAAAAAAGGGGGGGGGAAGTGTGTGTGTATGACTGGACGTGCACGTGTGCATGTGCATCAACGTATAAACCCTGGAGATTGCGCCGTGTTATAAACATTTACGCCAGGCTAACAGATCATCTCCGAGATCCGGGATTGGTCTGACTCCCCGTGTCCCCCAGGCGAATTGAAAGCCAAAGATTAGCGAGATGATAGCTTTTCAGATTGGCAAGGAAACACAGAAATGAGTTTCACCGGGCGAGTTTACGGAGGTTAGACTGGAGCAGTTAAACGGCAGATAAATTGATGGTTCTCTCACTGTCTCTCCACCAGTATAGTTGCTAAATCTATTAACCATCAACGACCCGCACTGACTGCAAGGGAGAAGAGACAACGGGTGAGGACGAGGAGAGCAGGGGATGATGGGAGGAGAGGTAAAAATGTTGAGGAGAGGTGAGGAGGGTGAGAAGAGGAAGAAAGGCCTTTTGTTATTAAAATATACTGTTTGACTATACTTACATATAGACAGTCATTTCATAACGCACTTTAAAGAGCACTTTTTAAACATGGAGTTTATGCATTAGTAAAACTAAGTCTACAGCCATGCTAACAAGCTTACAATGTTAACATGCTGATATTTACCAGGTTTACTATTTTCACAAATCAGAAGGGACAACTACAACCTGCAGGGTGATGGTCATGTGACAGACGGAGGCAGCAGAATGGTATCAGTAGGCGACTTTTCCTTAGCATACTAGTTAACTGGACTAAAGCCTTGTATTGTTTTGAAAACCACAGTTTCCCGTCAGCAAAATTTTCCATCCAATACATTAAATAGGTCCCATATTTTAAACCTCTTTGGTGTTTTATTCTTTGTGTTGATCCATAACAATCCTCTTCTCTCTGGAGCTGTAACAACAACAGGTCGGTGAGCCAATCAGAAGAGAGGCTCTGATCCTCTCTTCTGATTGGCTGACTGTTTTCTAAGTGATCAAATAAAAAAAAAATAAAAAAAACAGCAGAGAAACCAAATCCTGCAAGGCTAGATGGTGGGTCCAGGTGGGCGGGGCTTGGGGCATTGCTGAGAGTGGTGACTGCTTTGTTGTGACGTCACAAAGTTACAGAAGTCCTGACGGCATGTTATAAGGCTCAGTGTCTGAATACAGGCTGTGTGCATTTCTCCGTGGACTGAGGCTTTGATACTTTCACAGTATTGATATAGAACCTGGAGCTGCTTTATGATTAATTAATGATTAAAGACATGGAAATCTAACTATGTACAATATGGGACCGTGGCTATATGGGGTGCCCAGCAAAAACACTGGCTGGAGAAATATCCAATGATAAAAGTCTGACAAATGTCATTTTTAATAATCATAAACCAAAGAATTGGACAAATTGAATTTTGAACTGATGGTGGTGCCTGAGGAATCACCAAAGTTATTACACATCCTGAGGGGGACATGGATGTCTGTACCAAAATGTACTGCTCTCTATCCAGAAGAAGTTCAGACATTATAGTTTACATCCTTTCCTTAACCATGGACAAGTGGTTGAGATTTCTCTGCCTGAACGAAAGCAGTAAACTGACAGTCCAACAGGCATTGCCATAGAGACACACCATTAACACCGCTGCAAATGTTTTGATATAACAAATAAATTTGAAAAACAGTCACCGACTGTCACTAACTGTCACCAACTTTGAGACCAGTTATTTAAATATCACATTTTTAGGTTGCAAAAACATGCCATCCAAAAATACAACTGTGGCACATACTTGTGCTCTATGGTGTGTAAAATTCAATTCATTAAAAGTTTAGGGTGGAAAAAACATTTCATAAATCTACAGTTGCACACCAAAGGAACGTGCCCTTTTCACTACAGCACACAACAGCGATCCAGTACAACATACACATATATACACTGTACACCCAGAGACACACAACTAATCCTTCTTGGAGAATTAACTGCATCACAAGTCCTGGTCACATTAGAAAGTTGATAAATTACATTTGATAAAAGTCTCTTCAATAGACTGGGTCATTGCAGTGTGTCTGTATGAAAGTGTGTGTGTGTGTGTGTGTGTGTGTGTGTGTGTGTGTGTGTGTGTAGCGCATCAAAGCCACAGAGTTTGAAGGGAAACACTTTAGAGGAGGAATTTAATGAGTCCATTTAGTAATGATTAAACAGAATGACAGTCAAATGATGAGGACTCAGTTTTAATAAGAGCTATCTTCCTAATCCCTCAATCTGTAAATATCTGCTCCGGCAGCTTGAAAAGTCCACACAGGGCTGGATTCAAAGTTTCACTATGAATCTGCATTCACTGCAGATTCAAGTACAAACTTATAAAGTAGTACTATGAATGAAAATACCATAAAGAGGGCCTGCTCACCAACATGGTACGGTACTAATGGCAGCTCAGTAGGCACAGATTTGTTGATACAGAGGTCAAACAATGTCTCGTCATGTAGGTCAAGCTGGCGTTGTTTTGTTTTAAACACTGTGTAATGGGTTCTGAAATGTAGTCACTTTTAAAACACTTGATATATTTAACGATAAAAAAAAAAAAAAAACTTTCACCAAATTTGATCCTGGTTTAAACACAGATGCCTCAACACCTTCTCACCTGCAGTACAAGTAAAATATACATTATCAAGTGTAAACTAATTTTAATAGAAATATGCTACCCAGTGTAAAAGGAAAATAATGCAAAGCATTCTTTAAATGAGGCTATTTATTTATTTATTTATTAATTAATTAATTAAAGCGGTACTCCAGCAGTTTAGTATTGCACCTGAAACTTAAAAACAGATGTTTAAAATCAATCAAAATCAGTGCAACAGAGACCAAAAATATCCTGAATTTTACTCCCTTGTATGGTTCAAGCACCAAGCTGACACTTCCCATAATGCGACTCAGTACGGTCATCTGTTAGATCTTCCCCTGCTTGGTAAATGTCAATGCCTTTCAAATTGCACACCCCCAGTTTGTAATGCAGGCTTTCAAATCAAAGATTTCAAGTATGAAGTCCAATTCAAGATAATCTCAGATAATTGTTTTGACAGTGGAAAGCTTCCTTGAGAGCCGCAGAAGTCATTACACAACTGTTGTCACGGACCGAGCAGTGCTTCTGATCTTCATGTGTAAAATTGGTGTGTGTGTGTGTGTGTGTGTGTGTGTGTGTATGTGTGTGTGTGTGAGAGAGAGAGAGAAAACGCCATTTTAACTGTACGGTTCTTACAAGGCAACCTAAACAACTGGTAATTTGAAGTCTTGCTAATACTCTTCAAAACATGTAAACACTAAACCAACTTGACCAAACAGAAGAATAAGTCAGAAAGGCAGTAAAATGCAAAACCCTCCAGGCAGGTCAACTGTGAACGGACACTCAAGTGCAGACGCTGAGTGAGCTATACAGACACAGGATGTACAGTAGCTGGGAAGGGCCAATCCTGGAAGTGAATGTGGTAAAATTTCAACTTTTCTGGAAAGTTCACACGGGAAAATATATGTTTTTACTGCACTGTCAGATTTAGACAACGTCACCCTTCAGGTTTTTAGTCACTCTTTTTTTATTTTTGTCTTAGTCAAAGAAAAACATGAAGAATTAAGTTTTACTCAGTGAAAACTCATTTTACTTGATCGTTTCAGTCCTCAGCCGCTACACAGTACCGTGATAATTTCCTCTGGGGCAACTGTTGCTTCAAAGCTGGGAAGAGAAAGAGGTCTCAGTTTTAAAAAAAACAAGAAGTGTGTGTGTGTGTGTGTGTGTGTGTGTGTGTGTGTGTGTGTGTGTGTGTGTGTGGACAGAGAGGAAAAGCAGGAGAGCACGATGTCTGGGATGTTTTTGAGACGCTCTGAGATGAAAAAGGTGAGAAGGGCCACAGGAATGGTTTCCCATGATCCCGCTTGACCTGACCTGGGCCAGGCTAGACTCGGGTGGTGGCTGTGGTGTGTGTGTGTGTGTGTGTGTGTGTGTGTGTGTGTGTGTGTGTGTGTGGGGGGGGGGGGGTGGGGGGGGAGGGGGGGGGCGGGGGGGGGGGGGGGGGGGGGGGGGTGGGGGGGGGGGGGTTTTGGTCTGGCTCACTGTTGTAAACAGTGTTTCTGGTGGGCAGAGGTTAGGATCCACCTTCAGTTGTCTTTCCTCACATGTGCACAGCTTGAACACATCATTGAAAAACACTTTATTTTACAGGTTCTGTATTTTCTGTTTATCACTTAGCTGTTAATTATTAGCATATTTCCAAGAAAGGCCAACACAATTTTGTGCATAAACGTCAAATAAATAAATATTTAACAATTATTACAGAGTGGACCTGTAATGCATGGCAGCTCAAAGTCATGAAAAATCAAAATGACAAACTTGTGTTTGTCTTCCTGGGAAACTGAATTATTTTACTTACCTACCACGTAACTTAGTATTCGTAAAAACTCAAATATAACAAGCAGGTAGCAACTAACACTTTCCATTTACTTTAGTAATTAATACCAATTGCATTGGCCTTTCATGGAAATACCTGAGCAGCTAAATACCAGCTAACTTTTAGGAAATTATGAAAAGTTTCTAGAAAATGCAGGACCTGAAAAAAAAAAAAAAAAAACCCTGAATATATGAATAAATCACATTTATAATCACACCAGCTACACAACAACAGGATCACGTGCCAGGTAAAAAAGCACCAGCAGTTTAATACCAAATCTAATCTGTGACTGTATGTGTGCATCTGAGTGTGTTAAAGAGGCGAAGATAGCTCAGTGAGCATAATAAACCCTGAACCAATCACATATCAATTTCATCGGGGGAGTTTCCAACATCCTTCACTCTAATTGGCTAACATGTAATCCGGTGTCCCTAAAGACCTCTGTCTTTCTATTCATCCCTCACTCAACATCTCTTCCTCTGCCTCACTATTGGTACAGGGCCCTTCACCCCACTTCTCTAAACCCTAGTCCACTTTCTTCTTTAATCTTAAACTGCATTATTCTTTTATTTTACTCTCTGCACCATTCACGCTTCTTTTTCTGCCCATTTTTTAAATGTGCACACTTTCCTTTGTAAATGAAAAACATGGCACCCAATGTTTTTCATCTTTTCTCCTCACTTTTCACACACTGATCTATTCTCACCCTCCTCTCCTTTCCTTCTCCCCCATTTTTTTTTTCCCTCTCCATCTTCTCCCCTTTTCTCTCTCCCTCTCTCTTCAGTGGGAGTCATTGAGTGTGTAATCGCTTGGTTACGGTGTGTCAGTCTGCGTCTGAACCCACCATCTGTCCTCTGGGCTTCCGTCTGGGACTGCAGACAGACACACACACACACACACACACACACACACACACACACACACAATATACAGACTCACACGGTCGAGCCAAGCTCATTCACACCACAATATGATGACAGCTGTATCACCCACCTATTGACATGAGCTGTCAGAGGGGCAGTGACTAACATAACACATTATGACATATCTCACACACCCGGACACACCCAGGTGGTGACTGCTGTGCACATACATTGTTATGGTTTATAATTGTTCTACCATTACAGACTAACGTCTTTTGATCCAAAGATTAGGACATGTAACACTCAATGATGGTGATACTGTAAAGTCAGATAGAGCATCAAGACCGAAATCTATAAGAACCATGGATTCCAAGAAAGGATTTTGCTTACCGAGTCATAAAAGTGAAAGTTTAGCGTTAGGTTCATTATATTTGGTTTTGGTTTGACCTCTTAAAATGACCTATGCTTTTATTTTCCTGACTAGCAAAAACCACTTGTGAATGACTGTTCTTCCACAAAAGGTGGAAGTAACATATCTGTTCATACTACAACTGGGGCTTATGTGAGACAGGTTCCACTCATGTACCTGAGAAGACATGGTGACCTACTGACAGTAAGAAGCACTTCTTTGGTTGTTGTGTTTGGCTGAACAACATAAAAAAAGTGAAAAAAAAAAGAAAAGCGTGTGTGTGACTGCTAAACAAGAGTAGAACCAAGGTTGAGAAAGAAAGTATCCAGTTTACTTCACTGGTGTGTTCACAGTCGGCCCTTTCCATGTACATACAGGTGCGTTACTATTGTTTTAAGACAAACTTGAAAAACTGAATATATCCTTTACAAAAGCAGCAAGACAGAGTTAATCTGCACGTCCTTGGTGCTCATTGACAAAAGCTTAAACTGAAAAGTGACCACTAAAGAGTTAGCCAGCCAGGAACATGCTAGTCTTCTTAGCTTTCCAAGCTAGCTCAGGGTACCAACTCTTGGTTAGCAAGGAAGCTAGCTAGTTTACCCACTCTTGGTTAGCAAGGAAGCTAGCTAGTTTACCCACTCTTGGTTAGCAAGGAAGCTAGCTTGGTCCAACTGGACAGCAAGTTAACAGTTCATTCAGAGGGACATACTGCATCCTCTTTCTGTAGCCTCAATGGTCGACACTATCAAATTCAATACAAAATGTTTGTGTAGATGTAGATTGAGCCGTTTTATAGTTGCCCTTCACAAAAGATGCCCATGATGCAGCAGATTGTAATCTTGTTCTGTGTGTGTTCATGCTTGTGCAACACGGGAGAATTTGTCGGTAGCGGAGCATTGGAGCCATGGAAGTCAGTCAAAGTATGTCAAAGTAAGTCAAGTCAAATTTTATTTATATGGTCTGATATCACAAATGTGCCTCAAGTGGCTTAAAAACCTGTACAGCAGACAACCGCTTCTGTTCTTAGTCCCTCAAATCAGATCAGGCAAAAACTTTAAATGGGAAAAATGGAAGAAACTCAGGACTAGGAGAATCAAGATGACAACTTTAGTGAGCGTATGAAACAGAGAAGTAGTGCTGGCTATCTATTGTTTGATGCTACACTGAGCCCTGCTAACACAATTAAACATCTGTGTATGGTCTTAATGTTTGTTACATACCTGCTTTCTGGTCTTCCGGCAAAAGAGTCTGTGGAGGAGGCCATGTTTATTTATACTTCCTGGTTGTACCATGTTTGAAGAGCAGAGGGGTGTGTGTGTGTGTGTGTGTGTGTGTCTGTCATGACAAATGATGGTGTTTTCATGAAGCTGGTGGTCACAAAGATATTTTTTTTATCTGTAATTGCTTATTTAACTTGTGAGCAAAGTTATACAAATATCTATTTATTTAACCAAATATGTGTTTATATGTAGTTGTGTGTGTATATAGTGAAATCCCCTACTGGTGGTTTAGGCCACTATAATGACTTACCTGTAATCAATGGTTTTGTGAGATGTTAGCTGCTGGTGTTGTTCATGTTGCTGCACATGGTGTAATGTCTGACATTCATGACAGATTTTATTAGTTTGAATGAAAATAAACTTTTTATTTCACGTTTTTTAATTGTTTTACTTGTTAATTTATTCTGAGAAAATGATTCATTCATGTTACACTGCACTTATTGTGGTCTGGTGAGAGACATTACTTTAGTTAAACCAAAAACTACAGTCGTTCAGTTTCATCAGATGACATTTTATCTCCCTCCTTCAACAATCAAAGAAACGTCACCATTGGACGAACGCGCCGCTCACTGGGCCGTCCTCGGGTACTGCTTCAAACCGGATGAACGCGATCAACGTTGTCAAACTCCTCCCAAGTTATCCACAGAGTGAAAATGTTCACAGAAGGTTTCTTAATAAATGAAATGGGCCATGAAGTTGCTGCATCTTAATCTACGGAGCAGAGCTGTTTTTAAGTGTCTTGGTTCGAGCCCAAGTCAAGACAAGTCCATATTAACACTGGAGGAAGAGGAGCAGGAAAAGCTGAAGTGGCAGAGAAGTAAAAGTGGAAACATTATGGCACTGCAGGGTACAATTTGACTCCAGCCGATCAGTGAGGTTCACCAGGGCAGCTAAACACCCCTGAGAATCACTCTCACACAGAGAGAGAGATGAGCTGAGACTGAGGGAGGCTGCAGAAGTGAAAGTTAAACCCCGGGCCAGAAGATGGTCACTACCTTTCCTCCTCTATGACCTCCAGCGCCCGTCTACCTTTCACCTGAGTGAGAACTCACCAGCTGAAAGATTCACGCACAGAAAACCCACCAGATATCATCTCGCTGCACATATGCATGAGATTAGAGGAGACAGCAGTTGTGCTTCAGTGGACAATCAGTGATTGTCATTGCTGCGACAACTATTAACCTTTAGTGTGTGTGTGTGTGTGTCGTCTGTGTCTGTGTCTGCATGTACAAGTGTGTCTGTAGATGTAGCACGAAGAAGTAGGGCAGCGCTGCTGTTTCAAGAAAAGTGAAAGTACAAAAGAGAAGAAAAGGAAACAAGAGAAAACACAATAAAATTCTGTCCGCTGCTCGGAGAGGCAGGCTGAGAATATGTGCATAGCAAACCAATTATACCTCATCACAGCTGCACGGGAGTAAAAAGGCATCAGTGCATGAAATAGTCTATTATGATAAGAATTAAAATAGTCTATCAAGAGATCAGATCTAGAATAGTGCGGTGTGATAAGAACTAAAGAGGCAGGATGTGAATGCGGTACACAATCGCAACCCCTGATTTGTCCCCCAGGTTTCACATCAGTGGAAACGCCTGCCAGCGAGTCCCATTTAAAACAGTTAAAACGCAGCTTTGATCACATTAGCTGAGAAGAAAGGCACAACTTTTACCGTTTAGTTAGTTTGCGCTACTTTCATTTCAGCACAAGGAGAGAGGGGAAGGAGAAAGTGGGAAGACAGTCTGAGCATAAACCAAGTAGGTTGCTCCAAAAATGACCCACAGTGACATTTCAAAGTGAAACTCGTGAGTGTTTTCTGATCCGCAGCTTCTGTGATTAAAGGATTGTTCCACGGAAATCTGTGTATTCAAATATGTTGAGGCTGAAGAGGTGGCGCTGAAACGGCAGCTCACCGGATTCTCAACAGGTCTGAGACCTCTCAAACTACTTGTGCAACACCGTCCAGTTCTCTGTTGCTGCTGTTTCAAACACTCGCGTGTCACCAAAACATCCTTGAGTATGATACTTCCAGCAGACACCCAAAGCTATGAGGAAGCAACAGTAATACTGGAGTATTCAAGTTACGTTGTGGAGATACTATCGAACGTACTGAAGATACGAATTAACAGAGAACTGGACGGTGTTGCCGAGGTTATCTCAGAAACTCCTGTGGACATTTTGACACTTTTTTAGTCCAGTTCATTAGGTTAGGTTAGGTCGGTTAAGTTAGGGAAACATCACCGTCATGGGACACAACATCAGCTGACAGCTCAATATGGAGATACTTTGGCATCTGGGCAACATCAACACGATCTCCACACACATCTTCATTAAATGCAAGCCCACTAGAGGAGAGGACAGAGAGCGACTGGACAGGGTCTCTGTGGAGTCTAAATGCTGGTGGTTGTGGTGGCAGCTCAGAGTAAATGGAAACTGGATCGCCCAGAAAAATGTGACATTATGGTGGTGATGTGGTCGAATGACGACAGAAAACGAGCAGGTGGTTGAAGGGACAGACAGCTGATTGATGACAATAAAGGCAAAACGTCAGGGAAAGACTGACGCTTCATTGAGTGTCAGGATGAGATCCAGGCGGAGTGATGATCAGAATAAATGGCTTTTTTCGTTTCCAATTCATTCTTCAGTCGTGTTACCTGTTTACCGTTCGGGAGGAGGAAATATTTGACTCTAACCAATCAACAATGAGACAATCAGACAGCCAACGTGTCTGTCCCGTCAACATCGTTTTCAGTCAACACATTGCAGGAGCTGCAGGATGGTTAATCTGTTTGCCAATTTAAACGTCATTATTTTTGTGAGTCAACTAAAAACAACCTGTACAGCTGTTTCATTCCCATTTATGCAGCACTGCTTGTTGTTTTTGCAGCCATTCATTAGCCACACCGCTTATCCTTTTAGGGTGGCAGCCAGGGCGGGGTTACATCCTGGTCTATCACAGGGCCGACATGCAGAGACAAACAACCGTTCACAGCTACGGACAGTACAGAGCCCAAGTTAACCTAAACCTGCGTGTCTCCGGATCGTGGGAGGAAGCCGGAGTACCAGGAGAAAACATGCAAACTGCACACACCTTCTTACTGTGAGGCAACAGTGCTGACCACTGTACCACCGCTCAATACAAATATACAGTGCCAATACAACCATTTGAAAATATTCAAGTTACAAGTCTTGCATTCAAAATCTTACTTATCAGCTACTGTAAGTATCACAAGTCCTCATCGTGCAGGAAAATGATCCTGGTCACTGATACATTATTCTATATTACATGAAATGACTGATACTGATGGAGCAGTGTGTACGCAGCACTTTACTGTTGTAGCTGGTTGATGTGGAGCTAGTTTAAACTACTTTATATACAGTTATCTAGTCTACTGCAGTGGTTCCCAATCTATGGGGTCAGGCCCCTTCATGAGGTCACCAGATAGGTCTGAGGGGTCTAGAGATGATTAATGGAAGAGGACAGAAATTTCTGCTGAACAAGTTTATATTAATTTTTTGGACTTTTTTCTTATCTTTTTTTTTTTGTGAGATACTGGATAATATTACCTATCTGAGCGTTTAAGAGTTATTTAAAAGAAACCATCTGATAAGTTTAGAGGGGAAATGACTCTCTAACAACTCACAGACGTGTGAATGAGAAACTGCTTCTTCATGAGAGGTCCCAAGCCAAAAAAAGCTTGAGAAACACAGGCTTGATGTTTAACAATGCCTCGTCGTTTATAAGCTTATCATACGTTTTTGATGTAAAATCTCTTCTCTTCAGACCTTTGCTCCCTGTTGCTTTGGCGCTGTAAAGAAACACAGGTCATTTCAGGCTGTTTGAAGAAACGACCAATGGTGAGGTTCCCCTGGAGAGGACTGTCTCGGGCTGACGGAGAAAGACAGAGAGGTGCAGAGGGTGCTGGGTAATTTATGCTGACATCGTATCTCTGTTATACTGAAAATTTGTGTGAGAGACATATTAGATATGTGTGTGAGAGTGCCAGTGTGTGTGTGTGTGTGTGTGTGTGTGTGATAGATGGCCTCTCTAGCTCTGACAGATGCTGTAGAATCACTCAGCCACGCCAGCCCGGCTGGTTACCGGGGGCAACCCTGTAAATCTGACATTATGGGCTGTTGACAGGAGAAACGGTTGTTATCATAACCCACAGTGAGTTACAGGAAACACACACATCTCTCAAGTTTGCAGTGTGACAGGAATATAGCTTTACACACACACACACACACACACACACACACACACACACACACACACACACACACACACACACACACACCCTGAAAGAGTATGAATGAGGTATTTGAAGATAATTTGGATTTACAGCTCTGGAGCATATGAAGGTATGGGAAGTGTGTGATGTAACTGAGTGTGTGTCTTTTCGTGTGTGTGTGTGTGTGTGTGTGTGTGTGTGTTTTGGGTGTCAGAGGGAACAATGCCTATATGTTTTATATCTCAGCAAGAGGGATGTGATAGAGTGAAGTGATGAGTGTGGGAAACCTTGCAATGAGCAGGTCACAAGAAATAAGATATCTTACCTGGTCCTCTCTAATCCTCACCATGAAATGATCTATACACTCTCTCTCTCTCTCACACACACACACACACACACACACATATCCATTCACCATCCACACATGCTGTTAGGCTTCCAGTTTTATTACAAAAATATTCTCTAATATTCTCCCTCTCTTTCTCTGAGTCTCCTTTTGCTCTCAATTTGTCAGTCTTTTTCTTCTCCTCCCTTCTCCGTCTGTCGCTCTCCGTCTGGGTGTTCCAGTAGTAATGGTGTGTGCTGTGGGAGCAGCAGGAATGGCCATTACCGTCCATGGATCACTGGCAGAGGCCTGCACACAGTGGACTCAGATGAGAGAGGGAGAGGGAGAGGGAAGGAGCGGGGAGGAGGTCAAAAAGGTGCCAGGGAGAAAAAAGAAAAAAAAAAGAGAAACCAAAGGGGAGAAAGGAGAAGCGAATGAAGAGAAAAGATGGCAGCAGGAGCGGGATATTATTTCATGCAGTTATTATAATGAAGTCATTCCACAGCATTTGTGATGATGGAGGATTTCTAAGTAGTGGCTACGTTAAACCGCTTGATGGATTCGATGCAAATATAATCACACACACATACTTGCCGCATTTTTCCAGTTGTGACAGGATTTGGATGGAAATGTGTCCAAGCATGCCTCAAACCCACAGAATTATGGGTACTAAAATAAGGAAAGAATCATGAATGAGGCTTTATTTCATTCGGGAATTCAACTTGACGTCAGACGTAACGTTTCACATTTTATCTGCTCAGCTTCTGACTGATGAGACGGGCGGATGGATGGAGGAAACATTTACAACAGCAGACTTGATGTCTTATTAGAGAGGAAGTCATTAATAAAAGGTCATAAGATTTTCACAATAGACCTGTTGTGAGGAGTGTCGGTAAATATAATATCCCATCAAGTCTGCACGTGTGCAGCATAAGGGATTTTGGTCTGGACGGTCTGCAGCTCTGTTTGATGAGTCTGCGTGCGGTTCAGGGGGTTTAAGAGCGGATCTGTGAACCCTTCACATTACAAGATAATCTGGGCCAAACATCAGTAGCCCACCAACCAAGGTCCAGGACCAGATTTCTCCCTTGACTGTCTGGGGTTAGATCGGCCCAAAACTCCTGTGGTCTGAGTGCATCTACACATTTTGCAGGTTTTCTTAGTTACAATCATCTCGTGGTCCCAATTTAATACTGAAGAAGAAATCAAAACTGATTTAAAGCACGAAGTAAGACACGTTGACTGTGATAATGTTTTAACCCAAACCACAATCTTTTGGGTCGTTCCCTAACCGTAGTGCATCCAGTCTGACATCAGCCCTGCATGAAAACAAGGAAATCCAGTTCGACAGTTTTAGAAGGCGTATCAACACTACCCAGCGGTTTGTAACACTCTGAGACCGAGTATTTACAACTGGAAAGTTATCACAGCCGCAATCTTTAGAACTTTTGGTGCAACGATTGCGAGGTAAACAACCGAAACTCTCCATCCACCAATCCACCAGAAACCAGCAGTTGCGTGTGAGTGCTTGGCCAACAGAGCGCCAGACGACGTCACGTTACATTGTAGTAGCCCCCCCTGCCGTGTCACGTTCAAATAAATGGCATAACATCAGCAGTTTCAGTGCGTGAAAAAGAAAGTACTTAACTCATTCATCTCAAGCTTTGTCTTGCATTTGTTTTTTATATTTGTTTTCAAATTGAATTAGTGAATCAATCAAAATAATCCATCCCCAGTTTCCAGTGTCAGAGTACCATCCTTTTATTTAGTACATCTAAAATGATATCCTTAGTTCAGAACCATCTATTGAAGATACGTTGGCCTTTCTGGTGCAGTGGCCAATCAAAAGTTGTCGCTACGATTTATTAACCATTAATAAAGCTATTACTTACCGCTTATAAGCCCCGTAATGTATGGCTTGTGAGAATGTAATACAGAAAGAAAGAGGATTAATATGAACGAGAGAAAACGGTGAATGAAAACAGTCTAACACACCTCCTCCAAAAGCCAGAGCTGACATGAGAGGACTGTGCAGTTGTCGTCATTCCGGGTCTTGTGCGAGCCACAACAGTGTGGCAGGTTGTACCGGCGCTGACCTTTCTGTTGTAACACCCCCAGTATAAAGGGAAGTGCTACACAAAGAGCTCTATTAACAGAGAAACCAGATATAATGGGGAAACAAGATGGGCCTTTAATAGGGACAGGCAGGGCTGTCAGCATGCATAATGTAACAGTCGTGTTAAAACAACACTGGGCTCTATGTGCTCCCCCTTCAAACACACACACACTCTCTCTCTCTCTCACACACACACACACACACACACACACACACAGAAACAAGCCTATATGAGAGACCCAAGTTATTAATTCACACACTGGTCTTCATCTATGAAATATTCTCCATGCACGGCGCACATTTCTCTTGCAAGGATGGGAATCATTGTTGTGTGTAATTATGAAGACAATGTTCGGAGGGATTATCAAAGAAGTAAGGGGGGAAGATAAGAAAGCGGCAGATGAAGAGGGTGCAGGGACAAGAAGAAAGGGAAGTAGAGGGGGATAGAGAGAACGGAGGAGGTGGTGAGAATGAGGAGACGAGGACGGAGAGAGGAGGGGAAAGATTACCCCTTCCCTCTGTTTGTCTAGCTATCGTTCTCTCTCCCTTCTCTCTCCTCCCCCTTTCCCTCCTCCCTCGTTCCTTCTTTCTCTGTATTAGCATGATAAAGACGTGGTGGAATAGGGCAGCCAGCAGGTCTTTGGACATGGAGACAATGCTATCGGCAGAACAGGCGTCTACAGCAGGGAAACAGCCGCCGAGGGACTATACGCCGACAACACACACACACGGCTGCATACATGAACGCACAGCACATGTACTGTACCCACTGATACAAACCCATGTAGACAGAGGAACATGTAAACACACACACACACACACAGTGGATTACGGTGCCCAGGAGGATTGAAACAATACGAGGTAATATACAATCAAAGACAGCAGAGTCTCCGAAACTGCAAGACACAGACAGATGTAAGTGTCGTAGACACGTGCAGCAGGAATGTCCCTTTAATGTCGCTGATTGAGCCGTGTCTATAACTCTGACGGTAGGCCCCAAAATAAATCCCCAAGGCCGTGTTGTCCTTTGTTTTCAAGAGGCTTCATTGGAAAGGTAGCAGCGTGTTTTCATGGGTAACTGTGATTTAATATCCTGGAGCTTTAGAGGGCCTGCAGCACTGAACTTCATGATGGTCTGCAATCATATAGCGCTTTTCTAGTCTTGAACTACTCTGAGCACTTTGCGATACCTGCCACAGTCACCTGTTCACTCACACATTCATGTCTCACCCATGGCACGGCCATCAGGGGCTGCATGGGGGTCAGTATCTTGCCCAAACCGGACCGGAGGAACCAGGGATCGAACCTCCGAACCTCCCACTCTGTAAAACCAAAGAGAAAGCCTGTTGACGTTGTTGTAATTTTCTAAAAACATGCTGAAACTAACAATTGTTTCCATTATAAGTTTTTTTTTCAGTTTCATTATCTGTTAATCTGATAATTTCCTCAATCGTTTTGTTTATAAAATGTCAGAAATTAGAGAAAATGCCCATTTTAATATCTGAAAAGGTTAGTTATTCAAGTTTTATTTGACCAACAAAAACAAAAGCAGCAAATCCTCATATTTGAAAATCTGTAACCAGCAAAATGCTGATTGAAGAAGGCGCCAGTGGAGATGCCCTGGTAGCTCCCCCGGTGGAGCTCGTACCATTCCTGCCGCGGCCGCCAGGGTTTGACTCCAGTCATCCTTCACTTCCCCTTCTCTCTCTCCACTTCACTATTATAATAAAAAATATGAATAATTAAAAAAATAAATAGTTGCAGATGAATTATTTGCTGATCAACCTGAGTAATCAACAAACCACTGTAGCACTAAAAACAGCCAAGTCTACAGTTGTGGCCTGAAGCTAAGTTCATTTACTTCATCTTTAAGGTATTTGTACTGTTGTACCGACATTTAAAAGGGACATATTTTACTTTTTAACTACATTTACCCGAGAGCTGTTGTAACTTGCACATTAGATCTAAAATGATCTTGTGAAATATGCTGCATATGCTGCAGATTAAACCACCCAAGGTAATAAGAAAGAGCTCCACATCGACCAGCTACAAAGCTAAAATGTTGCTTACTCAGTCATGCATCAGTAACAATAATACATCCAATAAAATAATACACGAGACATTAATATAATAATAGGACGATTTCCTGAATCATGAGCATTGAGCGTTTGCCACTGTAAATACATTTTGCTAAGAATACTCTTGTACTTATACTCAAGTATAGTTTTAAATGCAGGACTTGTACTTGTGAAGTATTTTTATGGTGTTTTATTGCTCCTAAAGGATCTGGGTACTCATACCACCACTGCCAATCAGTTGAAGGTTTATTATGAACTGCTGTCAGTATAATAAATGAAATATTTAAATGAGTACGACTTCTTTTAGTTGTTTTCAATGAAAATGCAGTGACTAATTAAGTGAATCCAGGGATATATGGTCAATACTCGCAATAAAAGGCCTTTTTTTCATGGGACACATTTAGATTTGTTATAACAGGAAAAGCACAGGTGGAACTAATGAAGCTAACAATGGCTCATTTCCATTTAAGTGTCTTAATAAGCCGTGTTGAGCCGGTGTTCATATTTCATTGCAACTGGAGAACCTTAATGGGAAGTAGCATAAATTAATATTATTAATTACACCTGTGTTTTTTCTGATATGAGAGGTTGAAATGTCACCTGTGAAAAAAGGCCTATAATTAAACAGAGCCTAAATTAAGCATAATATTGACTTCTTCTCTTCTCTCTGGGGCAGTGCAACTTCTGGCCAAGGTGAATGTCCAGACTGAGGTTTATATGACATACTGTGTGTTTTCTTGTGATGAAGGAGTTCTGGTTATTTTGTACATGAATTTTAGGTGTTGATTTTTTTATTCATTCAACTGTTAAGGTTTATCTTATATTCAAATGTGTTATTTATTGGATTTTACACATTTATTTTGACAGAAAAGAAGGACTGATAATGAAAAAGTGTCTTTTGTTCACGTCTATGCAGTGCTGAAAACATGCTTTTACTTTTAGTTGACATGTTTACCGGGTGGATGGATCTGGAATCACCATCTTCACAGTTTGTCAGAAGCTCATAATTACAAAACTGTGTGATCAGTTAAAAACACATTTTGTTGTTGTCATTGCACAAAGAAACTCAGTCCTTTGCTTTTGCTTTTAATCAAATTAAAAAAGATGAGTATGTGTGTGTTTGTTTTTTCCATCTATAGCAGTTTATTACTGTCATAAACTTCCCTCCTCTCCTCGTCTTCCTTCTCATCTTCTTCATCTGTCTTTCTGTCTGTGTCATTCTGGGAACATCATTAACCAGTACATCAATAAGCAGATTGTCAGGCCAATCATTGACACACACACACACACACACACACACACACAAACATGTCCTCTACGGATGCTCCATCTTCACGGATCTGGAACGTTCTCCAGGTCAGACCCGGAGGCACGGGCCCTATGGGACGCCTGGCCACCCCAGCAGTGGAGCTCCAAACTGGGGGCTTAACTCTCAGTTCACCTCCCCTCTTTTTCTGGAGGAAAAAAAAAAGAAGAAAACATGGGTCATGGTGAATATACACACACTTTTAAACTAAAACACATACAATCACATTCACATGCAGACACATACTGTACCATGTGTAAACATACTGTACGCACCAGCATGGATCACGGCCAGTTCATGAGCCTGTGACGATCGTCCAACCATAACACACACACAGAGGCCACACGCGACACACACGCACGCACTTTCTGTAAAAACATACAGAACTGTACAAACAGTGCAAACACATGAACGGGAACGAACACACAGGAGAAAAATTCCATCTCATGCTTTCAAAGGCCCCATTCAGTGACAGTCACCAGTGATTCTCAGAAGCTGTTAAAAAGAATATTTTGTGGTGAGAGGCAAGAGAAACAGAAGCTCCAAAAAAAAAACTTAAGATTCAGATTTATAGCATTTTGTTAATGGTCATCTTGAACATAATTTAATTAGAAAACACATTCATAAAAGGCAGATGATGCACGACACCAGGCTCGAGCCAGAGCTGCAGAATAATAACATTTCTCTAATAATAACACCACAGTCATTGTCAGCAGACTAATAAAGAAAAAAGATAAGGCCTGCGTGTTGTCTTACCTGTCCAACAACCATCCACAAATAATCTGTCTCATTCATTATCCCGATCACTTCTGCTCATGCACAAATATCCTCTTTAGGCAGATAATGAAATAATCCTGCGACCAAATCAAAGCTGCAGCGAAAATGTCAAATAAGAGCAACAGAGCAGAGAATAGTGAATGATATGCTCTCACTTTCCAAATTCAGTGTAAGGAGAGATGAATGATACTCCTCTGGTTACACCGTGTGACTACGTGGTGTTCACATATCTCTGCTCAGAGATGGTAAAGAAAACATGTGAATCAGTGTAGGAGGAGTTGTTAAAAAAAAAAATTACAGATAACAGAGAAAAATGACCAATATCTGACGTGTTACACAAAAATATTTCACTTGCAGCTCTGAAAATCTTTTGTGAGTCAAGTGGCAGGAACAAAACACGGGCAGAAAACTGGAAATTTATGTCACTATTAAAATCCTGAATATTTTATTTCTATAACCAGAAATCCACTTTTTTTTTTTAATCTTATAGCATTTGATTGTTTTACCTTTGTTGATTAACACTGTTTTCTTCTTAATTACAGTAACAAAAAAAAATACAAAGAGACCTAGTATGAATTAGTTTATTTAGAAGATTTCCCTTATTTTAAGCTCATTGAACAGATATTGTTTGATTGGTAATGCTGAGTGGTTTGAGCCCTGGCTCCATCTGTCCACATTCTTCATTTGACTTATGTGCTGCTGGATAATTTCCCTTTGCAGGAAGATAAGAACCTATTTTTAATTTGGCATTATTTTGTCAAAAGAAAAGTACATTTTGAAAATGATCATCAAATCTATCTGTTTGTTTTCGGTTGCTAAATATGGTCATGTAATGAAGCCTTTTAATAAAATATAAACTTATGTTGCACCAACCTTCAGACATATGTCAGACATAAAAGGTGAGCAGTTTGGGATTGTTATAGAAAATCCAGAAAATCAATATTATCTAATTATTATCTAATAAGAAATAATTTTGTAGTGTAATATACATATACTTGGTTCCCCATGCATCACAATCAGTACCCAGTCAGACAAAACTGCCTCCAACAAAATTACAGGTTTGCTTTTGTACATTTAGATAAATTCTTCTGAATATGGAAGAAATTGAAACTGCTTCAAGCTGGGACATGAAATCAACTCAGGAGAGGGCTGTTATTTTAAAAGAAAGATCCAAGTCTCATTCAAAAAAATGTACCCCCTAATTCCAATTTCTTGCTCTTATAGAAAGTCTGCTGACTTTCAATATCTCGTATTGTTTCAATTGCACTGAATTCTGGTTGTTTTGGTGGATTATAGAGTAAAGTAGAAATCTGTGATGTTTGGATGAAGCACTAAAGATACCGGATGTATCATGTTCAGAGAAAGTCTGCATCTGTTATTAAGAAGTGTTCAGAAGGACAGATGTTGGAGATTCACATTGTCTGACAAACACAGAAGAGCAATGAAATGCGTGTGTGTGTGTGTGTGTGTGTGTGTGTGTGTGTGTGTGTGTGTGTGTGTGTGTGTTGGCATGTGTTGGACGGGGCACACACACCTGTCCGTTAGTCAGTCACAGCTGCAGATAAACACAGCTTTCCTAGAGGGCGGTGATGATGATTGACAGTCAGAGGATAGTGTCAGTCATCCCACACCGTCTCCATTAGATGATGTCACTGTGCTGCCTGGCACTGTGCTGATGCGGCAGATACAGAGTGATCAAAGGAGAAGCAGCGGGAAAGTGAACGGCAGCTCCACAGCTTCATGAGAGAGAAGGATGGACGGCGGCAGGGAGGTTTCCGCAGGAGTAAGATGACGGGATGAGGAAACTCTGTCTGTGTGCATGTGTTCACAAGCACACGTTCATGTGTCCATCTGTGCAAATGTTCATCTCAGATGAAAACGTGTGTGTCTGCAACATAAACATACACTTCAGAGGCTGCATTTAAAGACCGCCCGCATCACAGCGGCGCAACTTGACTGTCAAATTTGGCCGACAAATGTGGCTTTCTTTTCCTGGGCAACGAAGGCCCAACCTATCCCAAGATTAACCGCGTGATAGTAATGAAAATAATATGGCAGCAAACAACAACAGAGAGCCTGAGGATTTCACTTAAAGTAAAGTAAAGGGCCTTAAAGTTTATATGAAAAAAAGTTACGTCTTGTCAAGGTTGCTAGGCAACAGGAGTCTGGCTTTGTGATGCAATGATACAAGACAAGACGTTATAATACGTCTTCTGAGTAGCGCTACGTCTTCAGGGCAGACTGGAGGCTACAGTGAGTCGCTGTGAAAAGCTTTTTAGCGTGCTAACTTCAGTAGAAGAAAAGACGTGATAGAGACAAGAGTTAACATTGGCGTTGCTTTCCACCTCTGGAGCAGCTGTTGGCGAGTAAAGGAATGAAGTCTGATGCTGAACTCGCAACGTTTTTCTAGACTGGTAAGTAAAAAGCTGTTGATGCTAATGTTGACCTAGCAATAACAAAACTTACTTAAAAATAGCTCCTCATCTTAGATTGAGTGCACTTCCATAAACTTGGGGGATTTTATAAAGAGAGGTCGAAATCACAGCTGCAGATCCTGATCATCTGTAGTATAGCTAGAAATACTGGATCCTACATTTCCCATGATGCAACTCGGCAGTGTTTTCTGTTGGACCGCCTCTGCCTCCTAAATGCCCACACATGTCAAACTTCACACCCACAGGTTGTAATGCAGGTGTGCACTACAAACTGCCTCAGGCTCAAACATTCAATCCAACAGCATCATCAGAGTTATTTTCTCAGACGACGACATTAAAGTCTAGTAGTGTTTCCTCCTTTTTCCTTTCACAGCATCAATCAGAAGTATTGTTACTATGGTTACCTGTAATATTACACTTTACACACTAATTCAGAGCAGAGCTTGAATTTTTCTCATGTAAGTAGCGTGTCTGTATGATTTAAACAGACACCTACCAGCCAATCAGAAATAAGTTTTTGTTAGTAGCCATGGTAATAGGCTGAATTTACCCTGTGAGCCATTTGTTGTCAAGCCTTTGGAATCGGGACCATCCTGGGACCCAAGTCGGGCCAGGTTTGTGTTATTTTCAGTCTAACTGGGTCCAGATAGGATCTCGCCTTTGTGTGTCATTATACGTAAAAACATGAGTCTTGATCTCGTGGAACATCAGGAGAAAAATCCACTTTTTGACATTGATTCTTAGGACGCTTGCTGTTTTCAACTGCGGCTGCCTGTCAGCTGGTGATGCATTATGCGTGGTAGTATTAATGTTTGCTTTTTTTGGATCTGATCAGCTCAAACACATCTTTGATTGGGTCTTTTTTTTTTGAAAATTAATCATTTATTAAATATTTTCATGTTGGTTTTTCCACAGGTCTGTTTAGAGTCAGGTCCAAGACTTTGAGCTCACACAGAACTCTGGTTCAGACCAGGACAATATTTGAATAGCAGCTTTTATTTCGGTGGTTAAGCACTGATGAAATATACAGATTCACAAGTATAAAAACCCCCAGGTCTGACTTTCTTTTTTGGACTCTTCTGTCACACCACATTTTCGCTCTTTCCTGAATCTCCACGCCGAGGTGTGTGTTTATGTGCGAACAGGAAAAAAGGTATCAAAGTGTGATAATTGGAGATCTCATCCCCAACACCTGTCATAGACCATTCATCACACAGTGTTTCCCCTGCACACACACACACACATATACATTTAAGATTATCCCTCTCTGATACGTTCCTGTGTTCACACAAAGAGCTTTTAAAGCATGTCTATCCTACGTGCATGTTTCAGGTACATGTACACAAATACACACACACACACACACACACACACACACCTACACACCTACACACAAACAGATACAAACATGCAACTGAAGTCCCAGAGCTGAGTAGATATCAGACAGGCATTACAGCTGTCATTATCACACATAAGGGGGTTTGCACACACATGCACACACACGTACACACACTCAGACAGAGATAAGTATGTTGGGTAAGAAGGCTTTCTCCTTCTGAGACATGGGGAATGGCAGGCTGCAGGAAAAAAACACTAACAAATAAGGTGCCACATCTCTCAGCTTACTGCTCACACTAAAAACACACACATTAAACACACCCATGCAGCACATACAAACTGCTCTTGCCAATCTGAAACACAACCTTAATCCATCTTTTATCCTTCCACCCATCTCCCCCTTTTCCTTCAATCCTCCTCTCAGGATCTCCTCCAACCCCCATCTCTCTCCTCCCTCTTCTTCTCCTCTCCCTCTCTCTCTCCTCCGTTGGTTTTGTGTTGACGTATCTATTTCGCATGGATTTTGGAAATGGGATTGTTGCCTGAGTTGCCTGTGTGTGTGAAGTGAGGCCACCTATTTCATCTGCAGCAGAACCTTGTTAATGCAAAAATCTTGAGCAGCGCAGGACGTTCGGGAGAATTAATCATGGTGAAGCCTATTGGTAATATGAAATTCAGATGCTCTAAGAAGTCTCATTTCCAGTCTAAATAATATGTATCAAAGAAATCCCAATATGCCTTCAACAAAATACATCTATTGTACATCTTTCACACTCAGAAAGATCTGCGCTAATTAAACTGCACCTCAGCTTGGTGCACACTGGAGGATTTTCAAAATTTATCGATTAAAAAAAAAAAAAGAAAGGTGATATAACGACGGATTTAAACGATTTTTAATATTTTAATCGTAAGAGCGCGCACACCAGACGATTCAGTAAAGACGCAGGACCACACACTCGCTGTCTCTACTGAGCGATATTAGCAGCGAGTACAGGGAGTTGGGATCCCATTCTCAAACGTGACTTAAGAGAAAAACTTAAGGAGTGTCATTGTCAGCTGGTTGCATTTGTGTTTCGCACCGAAAAAACAAAATACGAGGAAAAAAAAACAGCAGATGAAGTCTGAGAAGAGGGAATGGCTTAATTAGAGATGGATATAAAGCTCCATCGTTCATATTCCACATCCAGTTGGTGAAACTTCAGCTCACTCTCTTTGGCTGTTGCAGGTTTCTGCTCAATATTCCATCACTGTTCCTTTCGCATCGGCCAGGGACACTCTGATCCAGTCGATAACATTAACTTTCCTTCCACACTCCAGGATCATTTGGGCAGATAATTGGTTCAGATCAGCCTCAAATCCGGGGCGAGTTTCAGGAGGGGGTGAATTTTACGGTGGCCCCTGAGAGGTCAACGCACTGCAACTTAGAAAATCACATGCAAACAGACAAAATGCAAGAAAATTCAGAAAACATCTTCATCAACTGTACGACACATGAGCTGCAAGTAGCACAAACCAAAACAGAAGTGTTTCCAGGGGGATAAAAAGTGATGAACACAGCTAGGACGCACTTGTTGTTCAGTGGTTTTTGACTTTTGGAGTTAAAAACGTTTGCGTGTGTTTTCTTGAGTTGCAGTGCGTTGAGCTCTCAGGGCCACCGTAGAATTGCATCCCAAATCTGACATTAGCTGACACTTTAATTATAGCTACATTCGATTTTTTATTTAGTCTCATATACAAATTGCATTCTACATTAAACTGAAGGCTGCTTTTGACAGAAGAGAAACAAGCAGTGGTTCGTTCTCACTGCTAAAGACACTAATCTCACATCCAGTTTCAAATTTCTTGTTTAATAACAATCGTGCTCTCTCTCTCTCTTTTTCTCTCTCTCTCCTGGGACGAGGCCCTCCTGACAACTATTTATCTGACCTCTGAACTTTGGGGTTCCTGATCGTGAGACCACAGACACAGCTCCTGCAGCAGATGCACAGACACACAAAAAATGCAGTCACAATTGAAAATGAAAAAGAAAAAGCAAAGGGATTGATGTCCTTCCATGAAAGTTGAGAAAAGGAGGCGAATGTATGTAGCTGGGATAGAAAGGATAGAAAGAGAGGGAAGGCAGGAGGAGAGAAGAGAGAGGCAGGGAGGGTGAAAGACAGATTGGTTGGTGGTGGATGTGAATGGAGAGAGAGAAAGAAACAGCTGTTCTTTAGTGTCCCTGTGAGGACATAATCAATTGTTTTCACCTGGAGAGCAATAAGTCACTGTCACTCAGTAAATAGCTGCTGAACACATGGATGAAATTGGGTTTCCTCAAAAAACAATCCAATATGATATGATGATATGATATAATACAATATCATATGATACAATTTTATATAATATATGATGAGACAAGATTTTACATTCGTCATTTTAACCAAACACTTCATGGTTCCAGCTTTGCTTCTCAAATTTTGCAATTTGCTGCTTTTCCTTTTCATGATTTTCATTTTCATTTATCTTGAATAATTTGGGCGATTGAACTGTTGGTAAGGCAAAAGAAGGCATCACTTTGGGGAATTGTGACGGGCACTTATTGAATTTTTACAAAACAAACTATCAATTGATTAATCAAGAAAATAATCAGCAGATTGATCCATAATGAAAATAATCACTAGTTGGAGTCCAATACAAAATAGTTAAAATCAGCTCCAACTAAACAAGCTACTAAAGTAAAATGCAGCTTCCATATTAATGCATGAGTAATAAAAAATTATCATATAATATTTAATACTATGACACTCACATGCGCCATTTTTCTGCAATGAGTACATTTAATATTGACACCTGAAGCATATTTTCCCAATATTTACATGATTTTACTTAAATAGTACTTCTTACTTCTTAATGCAGTACTTTTACTTGTGATAGTATAATAATATATATGTATATATATATATGTAATTACATTAAAAATGATATAAATTATATATATAATGACAACATTAAACACAACACGCTGTGATGGAATATGACAAACAACACTACATGCGACATGGTATATAAATGGTGGGCTGAGTTAAATCATCTGTTTTTCAAAGACACTGTAACTGATGCTTAGGTTTTAATTGATAGTTGAGTTACTGTCAACAGCATCAAACAGAAGTTTTGTTGCCATGGTCACCCACAGTGCAATAAACCTTTTATATATAACTCCATATGGAGAAAGGTGGTGGAACTGTAAAAAGTTACAGATTTTGTGTCTTTGGCTGATAAAAAAATACTTTGCATAATGTTTAGGGTTTTTAGGGAAATTACGAAAAGATACAACAGGATAATATCTTACATCACGTTACTTTGCTTTAATTTGCGTTACGTTACATTTCGTTGGGAAAAGAAATGGTGGGATGCAATAGGATCTGAAAAGTTAAAACATGAAAAGTCATGTTTTGTTGTTGCATTATGTCACATTATGCCACCTTGTGTTGTGTTATGTAAAAATACATTAGCATATGACATAAAATACTTCGTACAAAGGGAATGATAACATATAGGACATGATACAAAATGATACATTACGTTACGTGAACGTGATGAGATAGCATGAGATGGCGCAACACTCATTTTGATTGTAATATTTCCTTTTTCCGCTCTCTTTAAGATAATCTACGCAACATTTACTCGACCACTACATGTACAACTGTCTGTGCTGGATGCCACTCCTGTCACTTTGAAATTTAAACCCCTACTGTACCAACTGAGCCCAAAAGTGATTTCCTGTGTCCTGTAGTAATCTGCCGTGTCGGGGCATCGGCGTCTTGCTATTGCTTCCCCCCTTCTCTCCTCCGCTTCCCCTCGTCTCTCATCTCCACTGCTGAAGGTGAAAGGTCACCAAGTCTTCGGAAGCATCCTGTGTGGTGATGTTAGAGGGCAATGTTATGCTCCCCAGCGGGACAACACCACACACACACACACACACACACACACACACACACATCCGCACACAAACATACAATACATACACTCTCTAACCTGACTGGTTGGTCAATCTGCTTGGGGGAACTAATTGTTTTTAGATGAGGCAACTTGAGGAGAGGCTCCGGAAGGGAGGACAGGAGCAAAGGACCGAGGGAGAAGAGGAGGAAAGCAGAGGGCTATAAATTAACGATGTGCCGGATATTCAGTTTCCACATGGGTTTTGGTGAAAAAACTGCAGACACTTTATCTCTTTTTTTCTGTCTCTGGGTGCCCCTCAACTGGGCCACACACACACACTTCAGCCCAAAATGTATTGTGATGCATTTTCTAAAGTGTCCAGTTGTCCATCTAGTGAAATTTCAATGATACCCACCTCTAAGAGCCACTCTGCAAAACAAACCACTCAATAAGCTGGTGATAATGGAGACTGCAGGTCAGGCTTTACAGCAATATCATTACCATACACACACTCACACACACGCACACTCAGTCCCATTGTCTGGGCAGTACTTATTAGTGCCCATGCTAACAGAGTTTGTCCATAAGTGACCTTAATTAAGTGGCTAGCACCATTAGCTGCGGAGCTAAGAGGCTAAGAGCAATCCATCTGCATGTGAATGTGTGTTTTTATGATAATGGCTTTGTTGAGGTGTGTACCGGAATACTAACGACGGGCTGCATGCAACTCCAAATGGATAAATAGGTAGTTGGAGCTGAGCGTTGAAGAGGGGATGGTTTAGATAAGTTACTCATTGTGAAAAAGACAAAAACAGGGAGCAGTGCCGAGGGCTGTTTTAAATGCAGGTTAGCCCCATCTACAAGCACAAATGCACTCACACACATGCACACACACAGCACTCACGCACTTTAAGCACTATTCAGTTTGCCCTATCATTTTTCAATAGTTATGAAAACAAGGATCGAAATCTAATCTCATCAGGTTTTCATGTACAAAATAATTGTGTCATTGAAATATTAAAGACAAAAAATGAGAGTCATTAAAGATATGTAATCAGTGTGCTAAAAACATCTGGTTCTGTCATAGTCATTTGATAGAATCATTTATATTTAGTTTACTTCTATGACTGAATAACATTCACAATCATGTGTCACAATTTAGTTTTGCTAATAACATTTTTATTATTTTTCCATTACCTGTCCGCAAATGTAATTATTATGAAGTCAACATTGTGACATTTTTAACTATTGTCCCATAGATTCAAAATCTGCCTTAATGTTTTGACTCCAGCTTCATCTTCATCATCACTGTTGATGATGATGTTCCTGTAGCTAATGGATTCTTGCCCTGCTCACTCGTAAAGCTGCTAAACTGGGGTCACGGGGTCAAAGGTCGCTGATTTTCCTTTGATGTGACCCTGACATCCTGGGAGGAAGAGGAAATGGAGGCCATAGAGGATTCTTCATGGATTAGTGGTAAAACGCCGCACACATGCACACGTTCGAATTCGTGGACGGACGTTTGAGCTGTGCACAAACAGAGCTGGAGAGGGTCTAAATAATCAATCGCGACACTTTCCCCCCAAACGACACACACATGTAAGAATGATGACTCGCGTACACTCTCACACACACACAGCTACTCACAAATTTAATTATGAACCGGGCTTAGGTGTACAGGACAGGACAGGACAGGACAGGACAAACGAATACAAACCGGATCCTGTATGTGTACTTACATTTTTAAACAATACTTCAAAATTTCCAAAAATAAAGAATACAGACTCACATCATTTTCATAATCGTCAATCACACCATATGTACGATGAGATTCACAAATTACTGACAAAACATAGTCTACCGTTAAAATAAAACAGGAATCAAAGAAAGGAAAATTACACTTTGTCTTATTTTACAAAGTCAGCTGACTTAACCAGATCAAAATTAAGCATTAACAACCACTTCAATAACTGAGCTTTGTCTGTGCGCTAGAATACATGTTTCGTTTTTCAGCTATTCATTTGACAGGCCAAAACAAGACTGAGAGTCTACAGCGCTGCTAGCAGCTCTTTGAGGCTGAACTTAGACACAGTAATACTTTGAGCTAAGTGCTAACATTAGCATGCTAACATATTAACAGAGACAATGACAAAATACTGCTGCTAAAAGAATAGTTTCAAGATACAACATGTTGATTGGTGAGCTGGATGCTTGTAAGCTGTTTTTAGTCTTTATGATAAGCTAAGTTAGCCAGCCGCTTGGAGGAGCTTCATATTTAGTGTAGGTCTACACTGTAGGTAAGGTAGCCTACAATAGTTAGCATGTTCACTCTCTTAGTTTCGCATGCTAGCTTTTGCTAATTAGCAGTGAACGCAAAGCATAGATAAAAAAGTTACATTTTGTTTTCTTGAGGTTTTTTCTCTTTTTTTTTAAACATAAAAATGCAACTTTGCCCTGTAATAAATAATATATATACATAAATAATAATTTATGTATGCATAGTCGTGTTTAGTGGTTTTGTATGATGTTTACTAAAATGATGCTGAATGCTAACATTTGCTATTAGACAAAGAATGGCAAAAAAGTTACATTTTGCTGCGTCTGCTTTTGTGTTTTAGATGAAAAATGCACCTGTGTTGAGTAACACAAGTGTTAAATGTCTAAATCAAGAATGGTCGGTTGTTTTCAGTTAGTTAAAAGGCTGACATCATAACCAGAAATTTTAGGTAAAAATATGATATTTATAAGAAATGTTTATGAAATAGACATTTTTTAAATTAAAAAAAAAAGTTGTTTTATAAGTAGAAAAGTAACTATAAAATAAATGTCCATAAAATAATGTTTACTCTATGTTTAATTTTTTTGTAAGATGTTTACCATGTTCACCATCTTTTGCTTAATTTGCTAATTACCACTAAATGTTAAATGTTGCCGCATTGTTTTGTTTTCTCTTTGTTTTTTGTTTTTGTACTTTAACTGTAAATACAACTGTGTGATGACTAAGTGTCTGACCACTAGGCCTACAGCAGTCAGTTAATGAGATAGGCTGAGATAATTTACATAGATTTTAGGTCAAAAACAGATCAAATGTATTTAAAAAACATGCTTCCAAAGTTTCAAGTCGATATATATTCACAGGGGGAAAAAAGCAAAAGAGCGTGAACCTTCTCTGTGTTAAGGATGAGCGGAGCGAGGTTGAAAGGTGTGCAATGTGTTTTTCTCATTGCGGAGCTCCTCTCAGCTGGAGCCTGTAAACACGAGACACTGTTGCTTCAACTGCTCAAACAGCCTCTCTGCAGCACTTCACACACGTTCTCATCTCACCTCTCATCTTCGTCTGAAAACTAATTCAACATATTTAAATTCATTAGCAGAGCCACAGAGAGAGAGAAAAATAACAGCTTTACATTACACAGACACAGACGCACGTGGGTTCACACGCACAAACCTTCGAATATACACACACGCACACTAAGTGGGGTAGATTACATTCTCCCCAGGACTTGACTTGCATTAAAGTTTAAATGTGTTCAATTTGGACGGTCCCAATATTAGAGTGGAGTATCATTACCCACCTTATTGGATGAGTCTGAGCAGAATAGATTTCTACTGATGAGATGAAGAGGCCGCGGGCACACAGACACACACACACACGCACGCACACACACACATACCGTCTACCTCACCATCTATCCCTCACACATACATACAGACACACAGACATGTGGACAGAGGGTGTAAATTGTGTTCTTTGTAGAGCTTTTTTTGTTGATTTTATTTCTCCGCACATTTCACAAAATTTTCTGCATCATGATTTTGACTTCACAAAAAAAAAAACCTCATACATGCAATATAGGAGTTCCTAATTGGCTAAAAGAAAATAAGAGGTAACAATTTACTTTATTTCCTCCCATTTAGCATTTTTAAGAAGTAAACTTTTAATACGTTTATGACACAATATAATGTAGTGTAAGGACATTTCTATGTGTTTATTAATGTATTCGTATTTGCCCTCAGTTATAATTTCTCCTTTGAAAACATTTTATATGATTACAGCTGTGTTTTATTGTACTATATTGTCATTCACTGTCTGTTTACACACCAGCCTCACGTATGCCCACAGGGGTTAAAGTTATAAATAAACATGTTCATCTGCTTACAACTCCATTACAGTGTCATAAATTATTTATTAAAAGTTTGCATACCAATTATCATCGCTAAATATGGAGACTTGGTAAAGTGTTTGTAAATAATGAAGCAATAATCCATGTGATAAGAACCAGAGAATGACTTCTTATTAAACATGTAAACGTCCGTCTGTCCAATCCTCACTGAATCTGACCTCAGCTACAGACGCTGACAATGAAATCAGTCATTAAACCGAATATGGACATGTTCTGAATTGTGCACGTTCCTGTTTCATGTGATGTGCAAACCGTTTTCTGTTTCTTCTGGCTTTTAATGCGATTTGTTGTCTTCATCAGCTACTTCCTACTGGTTGAGAAACATCTTCATCTTCCCTCTTTCACGCTCTGCTGTTGCTTCTTTACTGCAGTTAACAGGATGTCCTTCGCTCCAAACCTTCACCTGAACAGACAAACCTGAAGTCACTAAATTATGAAGACACACATCATCAAGCATTTATTTTGTGAGTGCACACGCTCTTAATTTTGAGTTCTTCACAGCACTGAACAATAGTATCTGCTCTCTCTTTGCCTCTCCAGATCCTGTTCTTTCACTTTCACAGATTCAGTGTTTGTGGGCTTAATGAGGTGAAGTGTTGCACTATAGTGTCAGTGGCTCTGTATGTGTGTTCATTAAGTGGTTCTCGCCTCATGTGTTCAGGTATTTTTCTATGGCTGGCTTGTTACTTGTTACTTGTTGCTCCTCCGTTAATTAAAAGTGCAACGAGAGTTTATTTGAATACCAGATTCTCTGGTCTGATAATAAACTATTCACCAGAGTGCTGGACATATTTGGAGAGTATGGCCATTTTGCTCAGCCTTTGCTCCTTTAAATGTTTTCTTGAGGGTTAAGATTCAGTTTTTATAAGGCCTGGTTCAGGTTTTAAGTTATGTTGAACTAAGGGCAGGGGTGAGACATGGAGCTGTGATCTTTGTAATGTTTTACAGCGGCTAGGGAATTTATGTCAAAAGAGCTTTTCCAGATTATATTGTAGGTCAGATAGGTGCTTAACTTTCAACTTCAACTTTATTTTCCCAAAGGGGAAATTTGTCTCGCAGTCACATAAAACACAGAACACACACTTGAACATAAAACACAATAAATACATAACACATAATAACAATATGCAAGACTAAAAAGAAAAGGGAAATTGCCACAGCTGCGGTATTCCCTCTCTAAATAATTCCTGTAGGATTAATAAAGTCTGGTCTCATCTGATTTTATGAATAAGGACCTCACTTCTGCAGTGTTTCATTTTTCTGTGTGTGTGTGTGTGGGGTAGTTGTGTGTGTCAGGTAGTTTACCGGGTTTGTCCAGGACACAGAAGACATTCTCCAGCCTCTCCTCCACTCCATTAGGCTGTAAGTGGAGGCGGAAGTGTATCAGATGCGTGTGAGAGTGTGTGTGTGTGTTGTGTCGATATATATGTGTGTGTGTATTGTGTGTGTGTGTGTGTGTGTGTGTGTGTGTGTGCGTGTTTCTGGTGCGTGGGGTGTCACTTCGGCTGTATTGGGGTCAGGTTGGGAAATATAGAAGCTTCCAGGCACTCAGCACGTAATTGAAAATCTATTTCGCTCAAAGTGAGGAGAGGGAACGAAAGAGTGGAGAACAAATGAAAGAGGGAAGAAAGACAGAGGAGGAGGAGGAGGAGGAGGAAGAAGAAGAGGAGGGGGGAGCAGGAGACCAAGAGATAATATTGAGGGGGGAGGAGGAGGAGGAGGAGGAGAGCTTATAGGGAGGAAGAAACAGAGAGTGAAGAAGATATAATTTTAAAAAGGTGGAGTGTGAGACGGTGGAGGAGGGAAGGACAAAAGCAGCGGTGGAGGGTGAAGAGGCTTCACTGCGTCCTAAGTGGATAAAAAGCGAAGGAGACAGCTGAGAACAGTTCATTTTTCTGTCCTGGTAAAGACTTCCTCCCTGTATTATCCAGTCCCCGCTGATCTGTCACTGTCTGTTTCTTTCACTGTGATCTCCACATGTAACACTGACTTCCACTTCCAAGGCTTGAAATAAATCTCCACTTCCATTATATCACAATATATATATTTAAAGACTTAGAAACATATTGCTAGGGTGCTAACACACTGCAATTTAAAATGTGCATCTTCTTTTAAATTAAAATATATGATCTTGCAGTGCAATATCTGCTTGTAGTGACCGAGTTAAGGTGAAAGATCGAGGTCTGGTTTAATGAAGAAAAACTTTAGACATGTTTATTTAGATTTAACCAAAACCACTTTCTTTCCCCGAACTTAAATCCTCAAGGTGCTTTTTTGCCTGAACCCACCCACAGACTGAACCCTGGAGGCAAACCGCGGTCTCTGGCGTGACAGTCGTGCACTTTGTACATCTCCTGGTGACACCGCTGACGTTAATAAATGTAGTGATTAATTCATTCAGAATAAAAAAAAAATATGTTGCCTCTGAACTTAATCCAGCCAGAGACTGCAGTTGTACATAAATGTAATTTCTAGGAGTCATGCAAGACAACACTTTAAATACAGCTGCTTTACAAAGCTGGCTCAATTAACACATACACACACACACACACACACACACACACAAATTTCATTAAGCAGTTTGCGCCTCTTAAACATGGTTTCTCCTGGGTGTTAGTGAACGGGTTTCCGTATTAAACAGAAGTAGAGGTCAGAGGTCAACAGCCTAATGCCTTATCTCTGATGCACCATGGCCAACCTTATTACTGAAGGCTTAGAGAACAAATACACACGACAGACACACACACACACACACAGTCAGAGAGAGAGAGAGAGAGAGAGAGAGAGAGAGAGAGAGAGGGGGAGAGAGGGAGGCATAAATGCATATATTGTTCACACACACAGCGAGCGCTCCACATTAAGAGTGCCGGAGGTGAAATGATGGCCTCAGGGCATGTTCAGCATGTGGAGCGGCACACGCCAGCCATGTACATCGCACACACACACGCACACACACACACACACACACACACACAGTCAGTTTCCCCTGTGCTTCTACCAGGTTCTCACTTTAAAAGGCGGCAGGATACAACATGAGTTAGCACAAAAATAAGCTTCCGTTACTAAAACAGGCTTCCTCTTTATGTGACATGACCTCTACAACCAAAACTTCATCACCTGAGGAACAGACCACATCAAGATGTTCTCTCCATTTTGAAAATGATTATCAAATGCTTGTCATGTGAGCAGAAGAAGAATCTTTTTTGGGCAACGTCATGAAAACACCACAATTAAAGATTGAAATTAGGACAAAACTGGAATTTTAATGGCAAAACAAAAACTGTAATAACGTTTAAAAAGTTATATTGCCTGTAACATTTTCCATATTTTCAGTTTTTATTATATTTTCTTTGTGTTATTAAAAGTGGCCTCATGTCTGGTAAATGCAACCACAGGATTACAACATTTACATATTAGAAGTTTTTTTTGTTGAATTGGAGAATTAATACCAAGGAGACGAACATACAAAGCGACACTTTAAAAGTTCACTGTGATCACTGGATCACAAAAAACTGAACATCAAAAGAGATCATGTCGTCAACATGTCCGTCTGATTTTGGAAATTGTCTTCAAATGATTCCAATGTGGGAACAAATCTACAGTCAGCATCGACTGGGCTGCACAGTTGTAAAATGTGTGTGTTTGTGAGAGTGTGTTTGTGAGAGTGTGTGTGTGTGTGTGTGGGTGGGGTGGGGCGTTTGTTTCAGGGGGGTGGGTGGGCGTGGTGCTGCTTGTTAAGGCCTGAATGAAGTTGTTGATGGGTACAGCAGCTTGGGTCTCTCAGGGGATGAAGGGGGGAGACGAGGAGGAGGGGGAGGATGGGTAAGTTGATAATTGCGGGGGAACTTGGACTCAGTCTGTCCATGTGTAACCCACCCACCCACCCTCACCCCCCCTGCATAAACACACACATACACACTCACACACACCAGTTTTCCCTTTGAAGGGGAGGTCCCCTTGATTAGGCCACTTAAACACAGCGCCCCCCCCCCCTTTCCCTTTTTGTCTGGCTCTCTGTGCGTCTGTCACCCACAGCTCTCCCTCTCCATGTCCAGCTCTCCCACTTCCTCTCTGTCCACTTTTATTTTTAACTGTCTTTCTCTGTTTCCACCTCTTATTTCCTCCCATCCCTCTGTGTGTCAGCTCATGTGTATGTGTGTGTGTGTGTGTGTGTGTGTGCTGTGTTGGGGGAGGGGGGGTTGGGGCGGGGTGGGGTGGGGCTCCTCTCAGGTCTCAGCTGCCGTTGTGTGTGAGGGTGAATTACACGCTGTAGCTGAGTGTTGACAGGAGCAGCTGGACATCAGTGGGCCGTAGCACCCGGCTTTTGTACATGTGAACATGTGTGTGCATGAGTGTGTATGTGTGTGCACGTGCAGTGTGTGTGTGTGTGTGTGTGTGTGTGTGTGTAGCTGCAGACTGCTACCCAACACAGAGCTGACACCTTCTGGCCAGCGAGGGCAAAAACAGCCTGTGAATAAAGATGACAAGTCTTTTTCTTCTTATCTTGTTTTGATATTGTCGATCAAAATGTTTGTTTTTTTTATAAATAGATACAAAATAAAAGTCATAAAGTTGTATTAACAACTTTAATATGGCTTTTTCTTCTTCTTACTGACTTCTAGAGGTACAATTAGTATTAATTTTACTTAGTTTATTACATTTTATACCACAATTAAGTGTCAAATATTTAGAATACCATTAAATAAGAAAATAAAAACATTACATGCATATGAAATACAGTTCTGTTAACATGTTAATACATACATATTTGTCTGTATTCATAATTAAAAAAGTTTTACTCCTGTATGGAGATTGGAAAATATCAATAAACTGGTTTAGTTGTTTCTCATGCATTTAAAGACATAACAGTCAAGTAGTTGATCATTTTTCATAAACATATTTTTTATCTGCTTGTGTAAGTATACCTAGGATCCTTGTAGTTTTATAACAGAGTGAATGTTTCTGTGATTAATTTGTTTGGTTGTTTTTTCATGTTCTTATTTAACGTGTTTGGTTTTTATGCAGCTGTCAGTTCTCTCCTATGAGAGACAGTACCAGTGACCTTAAACCTTAATTTGAGGTTATATTTTAATGTTTTTAATGCTCATGTCCAATGACCTCCTTAAATGTATTTTGCTTTGCATGTAGCTGCTAATATTAGTTTTTGTTGTGAGACATTAATGTGATTTCTTGGAGACTTTCAAGCAAAACTGTGTAAAACACAGAATCACATTTAACAACCCTGTCTCATAGAAACCACATTGATATGCAGCTGTTTTGCAACCGCATTTACATGACACGTAAATGTGACCAGCTTACGTTTTATATTGACGTAATGAGGAAATTTACGTATTTGGCAAGTCGCAAATATGTCGATAGTTAACAGAGTCAACAGTAAAATGTTCACTGACAACGTATTTGGGTTTTTGTTTTTTTTTTAATTTATTTATTTAGGTCTTGAAGATCATTGAGGTTTCCCGCATTTGCAATAATGTTGAAATAGTTATTCGCCAAAATATCCGCTCGTAGTGACTACAGCATTGTTAAGCTTTCTTTATGGTTCTGTTCAGACTCTCACAGCACTTGGTTAATGCTATGGAAAGATTTTTAATCCAGAAAAAGTTCACAGTGACTTCAGACACAACCTGTCTATTAACACTTAACAAAAGCTGAGATTTTTCCCTAACCTCTACCAAAGTGCTTTTGTTGCTTAAACCTGACCACAGACTGGACTCTGGATACAAACCCTGACCTGTTGTGTGACAGTCGTGGACCTTGTGTATCCACCAGCCATCACAGCCACCTCCTGGTAATGCTACTGCCGCTAATAAATGTAGCATTTCATTCAGCGGCTACGTTGCCATTACAACATAACTAAGAGAACAGTTTAGTTGTAAAGGAAAAGTGATTTCTACACGAACGGTTGAATCTAAATGACTCAAAAATATTTGAAATTACAGGCTGAACTGATGAGAGCAACAAAGAGAAAGAAGAGTTCAAATAAAGAGGGGTGAATATAATAAAATTTGAGAGAGGACTTCACAGGAGGAAACAGAGAGAAAAGGAATAAGAAGGAGAATAGAGAAGAGGAGGAGGGAGGAGAGGAGCTGTGGAGTAATGAGTGTGGAGAAGTGTGCTGGTCTCTGGCTGGTCGTGAGGCCAGAGACAGAGTTTTGTCACTGCAATCTCACACTCTGCTTCTGTAATGACTCGCCTGGAGGCACAAATGATTTCCTCCACTGGTGTTACTATTGCTGGAGTCACCACAAATTCAGGAGAGAAAGGTTCCAGCAGGATGGGCATGGCGGGATGGGGGGTGGGGTGGGGGGTTGAGGAGGAGTAATGAGGGGGAAACGGGGAAAATAAAAAAAGAATAAAATAACGACCTGTCTCATCATTTATCTTTTGTTTGAATCTATAAATTCATCCCAACTTAATGTCAATATATTTTCTTTTACCTTTTCAGTAAATTAGACCCTACTTTTCTTTTAATGCTCTGTTTGTCCAGCTGGGCTTGCCGTAGCCGTGGTCCAAATGCGGTCAATGTGCCACAATTTTCCATCCACGAGCCTTAAAAATAACACCTCCACTCCAACTCTCGCTCTTTCCACCCGCCTCTCCTTGGCTCCCTCTCTTCCTTCCCTCCTCCTGCCCAGGGACGTGTCATAAAGACATCATCATCACTGTTTGAGGGCAGAGGCAGAAAAAGCAGCAGTGACATGATGATCTATCCGCCAGTCACTTCTCTGTGGATCTGTGTGCAGCTCAATGGACACAACAGTCACAATATGGAGGATGATAAAGAGAAAACCATAATCAGATGGTGACATCACCTCTCGCTTCTTTATGCTTGACACAGGACAAAAAAAAAAAAAAAATTTCCCAAAGATTGAATACTTATTTTTTATGTTTTCTAATATCTTCCAGGTATTGACTCGCCTCACCTAAATTCCTTGTGGCGTTGCAACATATGACAGATTTGTCCAATAACAGCACACTCAGAAATCTGATGGATGTATGCATTCTGACAGTATAGCATTGAAGATAGACCACTAAATCTGTCAGGTCGGTATACTGTATAGTCCAGTAGCTTATTTCCAAAATATCAGTGCCACCATAGTTTAAAAAAAAAAAAAAACTGCAATACAGAAATACAAAAAAATAGTTTGAGGTCATTTTAAAATATGATGCTATTACATTGTTTGTCTGCCAAAGAGCACTGAGAAGTAAAATGCAAGATAAAATGTAAAATAGCCCGCTCATGTTGTGGTTATTATATTTCTTTTAAAGAAAGGACCCTTATCAAAAGCGTTTGGTTACACTTAGTGTTTTGTAAAAAAAAAAAAAGAAAATCAGCCAATATATGAATATATAAATGCTTTTTAAAACTTCAATATTGGTATCAGCCTTAAAAAAAATCCAGTATCACTCAGGCTCTGTACAGTACAGGGCCCAGTTCAGGATGCAGCTCATGTTTAAAGGGGCTATTTGTGAGTTTTCTCTGCAGCTGAATGTGGTTTCTTGCCTGGAGCGGGAGGTGGTGACTGTCGGTTGACAAGAGCTTCAGGCATCGTGGTCTTTATAACACAAGAGGTTATAATACGCCCTCTGAACAGCATTATGTCTTCAGGGCAGATTGGAGTCTACATTGAGTCGCTATCAGAAAGTGACAAGACAGGCTGGGGCTAGCTGGTTAGCATGCTAACTTCAGTAGAAGAACAGACGTTATAGAGACGAGAGTTAACATTGGTGTTGCTTTCCACCTCTGGAAAAATGAGTAAAGACAACGTTTCTTCTAGACTGTTTATTTTTCTTATTTTCAACACTTCCCTTAAAAGGACTAAACCAACAATGACTAACAAGTGTTGTCCGTGTAGCCAAAGCCTGATATATCTTATTCCTCTATGTACCATTGAGCTCCATTGCTGTCTAATCAACTATTAAAAACACAAACTGGTTACATTACACTTTATATGGAGTCAATCCCACATACAATGCAGCTGCTAAATACTCACTTAACACTTATTGTGGAGCTAAGAATTGTCCTGAACAAATGCACCATTTTCTCTTGTTAGAGAAATGTTAGTTTAATTTGGGAATTAGGGAAATTATTGAGCTTTTTATGGACTTACATCAGTAGGAACCAGTGGGATTGTGGCTGAGCGCTACAGACAGGACAGGGAAGTTGGTCTTGGTTGTGTTTGTGGTTCTTTTCTTTTGTTTTTCTCTTGGGATTTGTTGATGAGAGGAAAAATATAAAATAACACGAGTCTTATCCTGTAAAAATGCCCCAGTATTTTTCACATCACACTCTCCAGTTTCTGTGAACCAGAATGAACTCACCAAAAAAAAAAAAAACTCCATTTAGGAGTTCCTCTATTTCATTCCTCTATTTAGGTTGAGTAGCGCTCTGCTGAAAGATCAGTGAAGTGTGTGGTAAACACAAGAGCGGATGCTGTTGTCCCCACATTTATTCTGGATATTTACTGTCTATAGCTCTAGCATACGATTTGGCAGGTGGGCAGGGAGGGGGGGAGACAGAGAGGAAGGAAGGAGGGAGGAAGGGAGGGGGGGGGCAGAGAGAGGGAGAGCGAACATATACATCACTTCATCCTTAATTAGCTGTCATCAGCTTCTCTCCTCAGAGGAACCAGAGACTAATAATTAATGATCAAACTCTAAAGTCGAGTCACTCTCATCCTCTTCTCCTCTGTTACAGGAAGAGGAATTAACAAAGAAAAAAAGATAACACTTGATGTGGTTAGAGAGTAATGAAATCTGACTAGAGGAAAAGCAGTGTTGGTTTCCTGGTAAGCCAACAAAGGAACTCATAGATTCAATAAATGACTCATCAAAAACCAACAGAAATTAGGTAAGAGGCATTTCTCCACCCTCGGGTTACCAAGGTAACCTGTGCTCCCTGCCCTCCAGATTATTATTGCTTGTTTGGTGTAAAAAGAGCCGTGAACATCCTCTTTATTAGTCCAGTCTGCAACACACAAGGCCAGGATTAATGTCCCCGCCGTACAGTCTGATGATGTGAGACAGATTCATTTTTACAAGACGTGAACATGCCAGGAAAGGCATAGTGATGTTTTAACAAAGCCTGTGCGCCTGTGTAGACAAGAGCAGCTAATTAGAGAGGAACACAGTGTAAGTGGGCATATGTGCACTGGGGGACCAGTCAGCCAACACACGACAGGAAAGCGCTGCGGGGGGGACGCAGGCAGGCAGGCGACTGACCAGCTCCAGAGCCAACACGGAGCCGCCATGGAGGCATGTTATGGTCTCAGCGCCCCAAGCCCCTGGCACGCTCTCCTGAAGCCCTGTTTGTAGAAGCAGGGAGGGGTGGAAACTGCAGGCTTTACAGACCCCACCGCAACCTGTCCTCTCTCCAAGACTGGACCCACTCTGAGATGTGTTTGTGTGTATGCTTCTTCGTCTTAAGCTGCTCTTAAGTGCTTTAATTGGATTATCCTTAATGAGTAAACAAACAGCTACAGCAGCAAAATAATAAGCAAATGAATAAACGTGTCAGGAAGCACTTTGCTGTCTTCCCTCCTCGTTTCCTTTTTTTCCCACTATCAGCGTTCACTGTCCTGCCTCCTTTTTACTCAAGCCTTCGCTCATTTAGTTCCTCTCATGTGTAATTATCCTGATTAAGGATGATCCAAAAACACTGCTGCCGGAGAGGCATTTGTGTGTGTGTGTGTGTGTGTGTCTGTGTGTGTGTCACATTCGAATGAGACAGGCGGTCTTAAGTGGCTGCTTTGAAGTCCGTGATGAGCCCGTGATTAGTCCTGTGATTCATTGACAAGAGGAGGCGAAAGGAGGCGAAAACGACAGAGAGCGGACGAGCTCCGAGGAGACGGAGAGCAAAAATAAACAAATGGAGAATTTTGAAATGACATCTGTGAATATTATTAGAACATTAATCTGCACTGATGACACAGATGCTTAAGCCATCTCCTTCTGTTATTGTAGGAGAGAAGAGGAGAGGAGAGGAGAGAAGACAACCAAAGAGGAGAGGAGGAAGTGGAGTAAAGGAGGAAAGGAGATGTGAGGGAGGAGAGTTATAGAGAGGACAATGAGGAAAGAGTGAGGGATCAGAGAAGAGAAGAGACCAGAAGAGGAGAGGAGGAAGGTCAGATAGAATAGGAGAAGAAATGAGAAAAGTACTAAGGAGGAGAGGAGAGGAGACTAGGAGACAATAGGAAGAGGAAAAAGGGAAGGAGGGGAGGAAGTTAGGAAACACAAAAGTAGGAAAGGGGAGAGGAGAGATGACCAGAGAGGAGAAGATATGGGAGGAAACCACAAATAACTAAAGAGGGGAGGAAAAGAAAGGAGAAGCGAAGAGAAGACTTAACAAAAAGGAGAGGAAATGAGAAAAGAGTGGATGAGGAGGGAGGAGGAAAGGAGGTAAAAAAGAGAAGAAAGACCTTAGAGAGGAGACAGAAAGGAAAGTAAAAAGAAAAGAAGAGAAGGGAAAAGATTACAGTAAGGAGAGGGGAGGAGGAAGGATAGAGGAAGTAAAGGGTGAGGAGAGGAGAGAAAGAGATAGGGGAAGAGGAAGGAAAGTATAGGAAGAGTCGAGACGAGAGGTTAGAAGTAGAGAGGAGAAAAGGTGCAGGGAAGGAAAGGGAATGAGGAAAGAGTGAATGAGGAAAAGAGGAAATACGACCAGTGAAGAGGAGAGGAAAAGAGCAGAGGAGAGGCCAAAGCACTTCACTCTTTTAATTCCAATTTATGGTGCTATAAAAAGGGCCATTTCCTAAAAATCTATACAGAAATATCTGAGCCAAATCATTTCATCACTTTCTCTGCCCTAATTGCAGCCATATGCAATTTTAAAGGCTATTCTACCTTCTAATGGTTCCCCAGAGGAACAAGGGGTTAATTGCTGCAGCTGGTTATGTAGCTCCACGGTACTAAAGAGGTGAGGTTTCTCTCTCTGTCGATCACTTTCTCTCTCTCTCTCTCTCTCTCTCTCTCTCTGTCTCTCTCTCTCTCCGCTGGGAATAGCTGTCTAACACAGTGTTAAGGAGACAGACTCTGAGTTTTCTAAAAGGATCATTTTGGTGCGTTCTAGTCTGGGTCATTATTTCTATTGGCTATTACGATAACACTGTACTCACAAAGCTAATAGCAGAGATGTGGGAAGGCTGCAACACTGCAACAACACATGGAGGTGATCAGTCTTTTTTTAAAGTCCTGGTTTGTCAAACATTCAGGGGTGAAAATGAAGGCAAACTATAAAGTTATTAGCTGTTAGGGATTATGATTTGACATCCAGTTATAACATTATGGTTACTAATCCCAGGAGGATTGATTCTCTTCCATGTGTTTGGGGGTGAGATTACTTTTGTTCTTGTGCATTCAGGGTAGAGAGAAGTCCACAGGTCCTACGTTTTATAGTCAGGCGACCTCTAGTGGCTAGAGTAATTATGACAGGAGCAAAAGACGTAGCATAGGTGACAAAGCATATAGCACGACGAAGTTCACGTTAGGAGGAGGTTGGGGAGAACAGAATACAGGACTTTCACACAGGTAACACTGTCAACTAGGAATTACATTTCTCTTTAACTAGCAAACACATTTTGTAGATATTTGCGATTGGATTACATTGCATGTATTGATGAATTATGATGTATTTTGCTGGTTGGTAAATATGTTGAAACTGAACATATCAATGAAATGTTAACACACAACATTTTTCCGTCAAAATATGTCAACAGTGTTTCTGTTGCCGACACCTAACCATGGACAGGATGTGAATCCAGGTCCCCCAACCACCTCATTGCAGCTCCACTGCTGTTAATAAAGATAACGCGTCATTCATTCAAAACATGCCGCCTCTGCATGTAATCGAGCCAGCGATTACATTTCCTACAAAACACGTGCTGTTGGAGTTTAGCTGTATAGAAACGTAATTTTCTAGGAGACAGGGTTGACACAAACATAAACCTTAACCTCAGGTTTATGTTTTAACGTTGTAACCATGACGATGAAGGATCCTCTAACCTTAAGGATTTTAAATGGTTGTTTGTGTTTGTGTTGGCGAATGTGTTGAATTACTGGACGCACGCTGTGAACTCAAAAAGCTGTCAAATTTTATTTGTGATGTCTTTTTATTTGGCTTATTAACGTATTCCCTTATAAGAGCCGAGTTGTGCTCGCAAACAACTAGTTGCTACGTATCACCCAACTTTGCCAGAAGGTGTTTATAGTTTTTTCCGAGCAGCCCTAACTCAAAAACAAGGCAGTTGGCCGTCATATCAATGTGATAATCATTTAAATATGTCAGGTGTGAATGTCGGATTGTCAGAAACTTGATATTAATTGGTTTTACAACGGCTCAGATCTGTTCAACTTCTGCTACATTTGTTTTGTACATTTGGGGTTTGCTCAGATGTGTTTGGATGGGACTTCTGGAGAGCGTCTATGTGCACTTACCAGAATACCTCTAAACCATTGGCTGGCTGCTTGTGCTTGTTACATGTGACGTGGGTGCAGAGGCTTTGAATGTGACAGTTGACAAATGCAAGTTATGTAAGTAATGCAACTAATCACTTTTGCTTTAAGTAATTAGCTGAGAAATGTAATTACTTTTTCAACTTTTTCAAGTAATGAGCGATTAATTATAGTGACCTCCCAGTGACTGACGTATCCTATTGAAGTTAACTATGAAGAAATGTGTCCAAGCTATATCTGTAAGTCAGTCTCATGCATGAAGAAGACACCTCCATTCATAATCCCACCCACACATCAATGATGGGTTTAGTTGTTTTTCCAACCACAAACGGTCGTCAATAAGTACAACACTGTACCGGTTAGATGAGCTAAAACTACGCAGAGAAGCAGGTGATGCTTCAGGGGTCGGGAACTGGACAGGTCATTTTCAGTTTAACGACAAAAAAAAAAAAAGTGTTTTTGATAATGTAATGTCTACCATATACTAGAAGACGGACAAGAAGTCTGACACCCTCTCACATCTTAAAACAACATGTCATGATTCACAGAGTTTTTAGTCTCACACTATAAGATTTCGCAGGGTCGCTATTTGCAAGAGTAGATTCCTTTGAGATTAATTCCCATCATGCTCCTGGTGGAAATTTACAAGAAAAGACTTTTTTGCTCTTTGAGAATTACTGTGTTTGGACTTTGAATTCATGATTTTGTGTTTTATTTTGAAACTGTTTTCCTTGTGTCCAATTACCCTTTTGCATCCCTTGTGTATTTAGTATTTAGTGCAGCCTTACACAAAACCACTGGCATTCTTACGCCTCCCCAGGGTCGCCCCCATGCTCACTATCAACGCGGTTGATACTGCTTCCTGTTTGGTGCTAGAGAAAGCATCATTGAACGTCACTATTTGCATGAGCCAAGACTAAAAGTGTACAATAATATTAAAACATGTTTGAGTTTTTTGGAACATCAAGATGAAAAAAAGACTGACTTCCAAGCAGCTTGGACAATCGGGGCGCCCCAGTGGCTTTGGAGGAGCCCGTACCATTTGGGCTCAGTACTTACCGCAGAGGCTTGGGTTCGAATCCGACTCAGGCCATTTTCTGCATGTGATCCCTGCTCTCTCTTTCCTGCCTTTCCTGTCTCTCTCTCATTGTCCCCGTCTTAATAGAGCCAAAAAATGAAAAAAAAGAGACAGCTCAGACAACTGTCACTTGAATCCTTTGAAAAGACATTTGGTGTAAAGCCAGCAACCTGTCTAATCATCAGACTGCTCCTGTCTCTTGAGTCGCAACTGTTATCACTCACAAAGGATATAAAGGATGGCTACAACTACCAAAATAAGATCCAAGTAAAAAACTGAACACCAGAATAAAGTGAAATTCTTGATGACCAGACATATCTTACAGCAAATTAAAACAAATATTAGAATAATGAACATAATAAACGTGAGTGTTCTTGGACAGCGTTTGATCCAGAGTCTGGCTGGACTGATCCAAACAGGTGGTATAGTACAGAGGGGGGATGGTGAAAACATAGGAAGCAGGGAAACAGTGAACAGGAGGGGGAGAAGGCATGTGAAGGTCAGTGAAAGTCATGCAGCAGAGAAGACGAACAGGAGGATGGAGAAGCGTTTCAAGGTGGAGGTCCCGAATGGTACGGGGCCTCCATTCCCGCGACTGATTACAAGACAAACAGAGACAGATGAAGCACAGGGGCAGCGGTGGCGAGGAGAGACAGCGGTGAAAATGGAGAGAGATTACACGGATAGATGGAGGGTGGACAAAGAGCAGGAAGTACAATGGCTGAGAGAGGGAGAGAGAGACCAAGGGTTGAACCCGACTCAGCTGTGAGGGGCACCTGTTCACGGTTGGACCACCTCTTCCCGCCAGCCTTAATCAAATTTACCACAGAGACAGACTGTGACGACGCCCCCCTCTAACAAGAAACCCACTGTGTGTTACATCCAAATAATCCCTACCTCTAGCCAGGCTCACACTGCGTGCCACTTCTAAAGGTGTCCCACCTCTAACTACACACCCACGCCAGGTTGCACCGAAATAATCCGCTCTCCAAACTCTAATTAACTGGCCAGTATTCTCAGGTATTCTCACATGGGGAGATACAGCCCCTGCAGTGTTTGGGAAACAATTTTAGGTTGATCATTTAATGAAGATGAACAGGACTGGGTGGTGTGAGGTTTGTTACCAATAACAAAATTATGCTTTAATGGATTTCCTTTTGAAATATAATGGTGTGTTCCTTCAAAACCCGGTTTTACATTTGAAAAAAGAGGCTCAATATTCAAGGGGCTATTTTTAAGTTTTCTCAGTTGCCGAAAATGATTTCTCGTCCTGACGTGGTGGTGACTGTCGCTTGGCGAGAGCTTCGGCCATCGTGGCGTTTACAAGACAAGAGGTTATAATACGCCCTCTGAGCAGCGCCACGTCTTCAAGGGCAGATTGGAGACTAGCATGAGTCGCTAATGCAAAGTGATGAGACGAGCTAGCTGGTTAGCGTGCTAACCTCAGTAGAAGAAAGGATGTGATAGTGAGACAAGAGTTAACATTGTTGTAGCTTTCCACCACTGGAGACAGCTGATGGCGAGTAAAGGAATGAAGTTTGATGCTGAACTCACAATGTTTCCTCTAGACTGTTAAGAAAGGGAGAAAATCTGTGGCAACTCTCATATGATATCAGAAGTTTTAGGAGTAAGGCTCAAACTATTGAAAAGAATTGGACCCTGTGGTTGAAAAGAGCTGGTTTAAAACAGTCTGTGCTGTGCTGGAAATGCAGGAGAGTTGAAGATACTCCAGCACATAAACACTGTTCAAAACTTTATTTAAGGAGACTGTAAAGAACCATCTGTGTTTCCTCAGTCATTAAAGGACTGGGAACAGACAGCAAAAATAATTGGATGGCAAATTATTCGCATGAATGCAAGTAACGGATGAGAGGGTTGCAATAGTTTGTTGAATATGAAGTGGGGTATGTATATTTCTTCAATAAATGCACGAGTGAAAAGATGACATGGAAGCATGTGATGGCATTGATTTAAATGTGGGATTCATGCTTTTTTTAGTTTTCTCAGAATTGTCTTTTTTTGTCGTTCTAGTAAATCCACTTAGACATATTCTGATGTTTCTGTTTTTGAGGTTATGTGAGATTGGAGGATGCACTGGGAAAGTTGAGAGTCTGGTAATAGGCTGTTTTTTTTCTGATTCGTTTTGCTTGTTTAGAGGAGCTATTTGTAAGTTTTGCGATTGCAACATAGTCAGTGTTAGCATGAACAGCTGTTAGCGTGCTAGCTTCACTACAAGAAATGAAGTGATAGAAATAGAAAGAGGGTTGCTCTGCACCACTGGAGACGGCTCTTGGCGAGTAAAGGATTCAAATTTGATGCTGAGCTCGCTACGTTTGTTCTACACTGGTAAGAAAACAGCTGTTAATGTTAATGTTAGCAATAACAAAACTTACAAATAGCTCCTTTGAATGACTTAAGTTTACTAAAAAAGATTTCTCTCATGGTCATGTGAATCACTGAGCAAAGGCGGAAGTAGCAAGTTGTTATACGGCCACAAAGCCTTTTGAGGAGGAGGTTGGTGTGGATGGAGATAGCTGTTCGTTTCCTGTTTCCTACAGCACCAAGAGGCAAGATTCATGTTTTTTAACCTTGACTCTCCTTGACTAACCCTTTACAATGTAGTTCTGCTTCCAACAGTTATCCTTTCCAAACTTTCACCAGGTTTTTGTGCTGAAACCCTAACCATAGAGGTGTCAGTCCCTTATTTGTTTAATTTCAGTTGTACGGGAGAATCAAACTGGGAATTGCGAAGAAAAATGAGAGAGTTTTCCTCCATAAATCCTGCTGACAGAAGAGGCTGTTCTCTTCAGTGAGGCCTCACCTGTCAAATGACTGCAATAAAACACCAGAAGATAAACTTTCTATCTTGTTCCTGTTCCTTTAACGATTATCTGCATCTCATGTTCCCTCTTACCCTTCATTCCTCTTCTTGATTTCCTACAAAACAGATTGACACTACTCACCGACTAAATTTATTAATAGCGTTTTTCTTGTAGATATGATTCAATCCATCATCTCTCTCTCCCCCTCTCCATCTCCGTTTCTCATTCAATCTGTCGCTCCCTCTCCTCCCACTCTCTCCTATAAGAGAGAGAGGTGTCAGTTTCAGTGAAACAACTTAATTCTGATGTCAGTGAATTAATTAGATGTGTTAATGAGCTAGCGACAGCTAACCCAAATTAAATTAATACCGTAATGGCCTCAGACAGTGAGAATTAGCTCCCATTTCAGTAAACGCTTTCTGAAGTGTACACAGCCGCCAAGGATAGACACACACACACACACACACACACACTCACACACAGCTCAAACAACATCCATCCCCCCGAGCAGATCACCATCCAGATGTAATTAACTGACTAATTACAGGAGCTCTCACTCGCTCACCCTCCCCTCGCTGTATCTCTCCACTCTTTCTAACACTTTGACTGTCTGCTTCTCTCTGTCGACTTTCTCATGCTCTGAAATTTGACCGATCCGAGACTCCAGTCTGTGTTATTTCAGTTACTTCTTCTCATGCTCGCTTTGGCTTGCTTATTCATCACCTACATGCAGCTCTAAAGAAGCGGGTAAAGTGGTTGTTTAACGTGTAAGTCGTCGATGTAGCTGTCCTCTTCCTTCCTCTTGCTCCCCTTGTCATCACACTTAAAGTCTCATTACACACAACAGGCCTGACTTAAAGCCTGTTTAGTCTGCCATTAGCTCTAATAGTGACTCCTCCACAGATGCCACGCTCCAGCGGACCTGCTGATGGGAAGCGGTGCCACCAGACTACTAATCTGATCTCGGATGCACAAAATGGCTGCTGTCTGTGTGCGGTTGGTCCGGCCGGGGAGGAAAATGGTGTCACAGGTTGGAGGATTTCAGCTTTCGCCGTCAGTGTAACTTTCACTGTCCTTTGTTTGTTCCTTTCTGTTGGTACCACTTGGTATCCAGCTGATAACGGATACTGAGGAGTATAAAGGGTTTATACGTAACTAATCATTCAGTCAACAACATCCCATGGTTGCAATTAATTGTTAAAGAAGGGATTTTTGTTCAGACGCTCTTTTCCAGAACGTCGCTGGTCAAACTGTCAAACACTGAAGGGATTTCTACTGACGAGTTAAACCGCTAACGAGACAAAGAAAGTTATACAGGAGAAGAATATACACCAGTCACAGATTTTACTCCTGCGATATACAACACGCTTCTTTATCGATACAAGACTCACTGTGGTTACGCACGTAAAACTGAGGAAAATAGACTTTAAGCTTAAAAATACAACGACTGAAAAACACGGATGAAGCGCTTTCTGTGTTGACACGCTACACCATGCTCACGGTGACACTGTTAACATGCTGGTGTTTAGCAGGTGTAATGTTTACTGTGCTCAGGTCTAACTAATTAGCCCCAAACACAAGGTACAGCTGAGGCTGACGTGAATCTCGTCTGTTCGGCAGGTACTTGGACATAATGGTGGAGCTAGGGATCACAAAAGTTGTTACAATTCATCTTTACAACGACATGAATGTCTAAATCAATATAAGGCATTGATGGTTATTGACACATTTAAGTAACAAGGAAAAATGTCAACATTGTGGCGCTGGTTGGATTTATCTTCTGGGGTCCGTGTGAACGCCTGCATGAATTTTAACGGCAATCTATCAATAGTGAAATCATCATGCACATGCGAAGGTGTAGTTAAAAGAAAATGTATCGAGGCTTAAAAGGCTTTAAACCACTAATGAATTATATCTTAAACATTAAGAAAGTTAGTTACAACTCATAAAATGGTTTCCTTTCTTCCCATAAGCAAACGAGTGACAGCAGTTTCTCTATTTATCACGCAGAGTAGTGATAGTAAATCCTCCCACTCTCGTCACTGTTTGTTCCTCTCCTTTACTTTGTGGTCTGACTCACCTGGCTGTGCTGTGAACTGGCTGTGAACAACACAAACTGAACAGGTTATAATCCACTCAGAGACCTCGTGACGGCGTGTTTCTGCTCTCTGTATGTACAAGTACATACAGAGTGTGTGTGTGTGTGTGTACAGTGGGCCTGTCTGCGTTAGCATGAGCGTTTTCCTGGTGTGAGACTCTGCAGGGAGCGAGCTTCTCTCACAAACACCATCTGTCAACAACAGGCTCACCTGCTAGCAAACATTTAGCTCAGGAACCATCTTGACTGCTTGCTCTCTCTCTCTCTCTCTCTCTCCCACACACACACACACACACACACACACACACACACACACACACACACACACACAGCAGTACAATTCAGCAATGTCAAAGCAGAAGATAATGTAATTTCCCACTTAGTCGACTTGACAATCTCACCTGCTTTGCAGCCTCACCGATCTCTGAAGAATACTCGTGGATATGTGTTTGTACGTGTGTTTGTCTCATGGAGATAAAGAGAGAGGGATAGTCGTACTGACGGGATGAAAAAGCACAAAACAGAACATTTGACACCTTGTCTGAACATGAAAATTGTTGGGCTGGAGAGGAAAACGCAATATGCAGAGCAGGGAACGACTGAGGGAGAGAGAAGGTGAGAAAGAGGGAGATGAAGACAGGAGGGGGGAGACTATTACCTGAGGTGTCTGACTAAATTAACTTCTCATCATCACTAATTAGCCCTTTGTTCCTCTGTTCCCTCCAGGTGAGTGCTACCCATATTATTGTGTTTGCGCCAGTGCAGTGTGTGTGTGTGTGTGTGTGTGTGTGTGTGTGTGTGTGTGTGTGTGTATGTGTGTGTGTGTGTGTGTGAGAATGTGTGCGAGTTGCTCAATTTCCTCAGAAAAGACACTCCGCTCATTCTGTCCTTTTGTTTCAATATCGCCCAGATAATCAGCACGAAATCAATATTTAGAATTGCAGTTATTATCCATTTCATATTCTAACATGGAAGTTATCATCATAAACATGCAGACTATATAGAAGCATGAAAGCACTTAAAAACCAAATATTTCAGGGTTGTAGTGGCCATTTAATCATAATCCAAGTTCCAAAGCCACTGTAGTTTGATCAGCTTGTCCTCATGTTTTATGTAATTAATTGTGAATTAATCCAGTGGAGTCACAAGTAAAGAAAATGGAGAAAATGTTGTTTTTTCAAGCTTCACTTTGTATCCTGTTCTGTTTTGATATAACACAGTTAAAAAAGTTTCAATTAAATACTGGACGCTGGCTTTCTACTTCGACACTAGTGCTACATTTTTCTGAAAAATCTGCAATAGACCATGAGTATTTTTTTTGACAAATATTTTGTATCGTAAGAGTAAAAAACTTTAGTATAGAATTCACTAAAACTATTGTATAACTTTTACTGATATCAGAACATGTAGAACATTTAACATAAACTGTATCAAACACAAATATATACTTAACTGACTGACGACTGTGTGTTCAGACAGAACGCAACCTCAGTTCTGACACTGTCAACACAGACACGATTAGAAGCAAAGTCGCCTGGATCGGTGTCGTCTATGATGCTAATATTTGCTAATTAACACTAAACATAATCTACAGCTGAGGCTGATGGGAATGTCGGGAGGTTTCACTAAAAAAGGAAAACGTGAAGCTCATGGTGATGTCAGAGGAAAAGTCAGAAGATCACTAAAGTCAGTGGGATTCATCCTCTGGAGACTATGAATGTGAAAATGTTACAGCAATCCATCCAATAGCGTTAACGTCCCTACAGCCGCGCTGCTAGTGTAGCTAAAAATCTGAAATGTATGGCTCCAATCTAGACTCAGAATTCATTAAATTGGTCACCTATAATATGTATGACTAAAATAGGAGCGTACTGTATATAGGAAGACAAGATCTAAAATGTGCATCAGCCAAGTCCTCACATGAAATATCTGAGTATCCAGCAATAAACCCCTTAATTAGTTTGCTATATCTTTCTGGAAAAAAAGGGGGTTTAATGTGAAGTATTTCTCATATTACCTTTGGTGTATTAGTGTGCACTGACAAAAGACATATTCATGCTATATATTCCTTCCTTAAGGCTGTACTGTAGAATAATCTGATTATTCAAATAGATGTTAATTAGAGCTGTTTCTTCAAAAGACGGCATTATTCACGTGGATAAAAGCGAGACATCTCCTAAGATTCCTCTAACGCCACAAAAGAACCCGTGTGGACATAAAAAGAACAGCTCTGTCGTTTTGGTTTTTTTCGGGAGGGGTTTTTTTTGTTACATTTTTATTCGCACCAATTTTCTTTTCTTTCCTCAGTGTTCTTCTGGTGGGACATAATTTGAAGAGGAACAATAGCTCCGGATGAATAACCTGATATAATACATATTCATGGTGTTTGAGAAGCAGTTGAGTTGATCCACTTGTTTTAAGGCACAACAAAGGTAGCTTCCGCTCCTCTGTTATCCTCCCTGCTCCCAATCCCTCCTCCGTTCCTCCTTCAATAGTTTGCCTGTTTGTTCCTCCTTAATTATCTTTTGAAATCCCCCCCCCCCCCCCCCCCCCCTTCCTCTGTTTAAACCTTTGTCCTTTTCCCATGTGGAACCTATAAACAGACAGCGGCAGCAGCAGCTTTCTGGGGGGAAATAAAAGGAGGAGGGAGGAAGACGAAGACATTTCTCAGGTTAATCTTCCACCGGCTAAAGTAGCGGGAGATTCTGCAGCTCTGTGGTGAAATGTGCAAACCGCCTTTTACCTGTAGCATGTAACATTCAGCACCATAAGATGTCCTGGACATGTAAACACGACACCATGACTGTAGCAGAACAAACACGCAAACACTGCTATATTAGCCACGCAGTGTCTGCAACAACGGACAAGAATAGCTTCAACAGTCTCATTGCTAGAACAATTGTAATTACAATAACATTGTCTGGTAATCCTTCTAAATAGGAGCCAGGAACTAAATCGGTTTGATGACGGTGGTGCTCAGCTTAGTTGCCTTTCACCGGTTTGTACGGTAATCCTCATTAACAAAACACTAATCCCCCCTCCGTGTTGCCATGTTCTGTCCTATCACCCCCCACCCCCCACCCCACCGACTCTCTGTGCCATGTAAAAACTTCACCAAACTTCTCGTCCCACTTTACCAGAGAGACTCTAATCAAGCCAGTCAAATCAAAATCCCATCAACCCGTCGCTTTCAGTCTTCGATTCCACAAAGTTTACCCACTTGTTAACAGCGGGCTCAGAGGCGACAGAATCCTATCAGCTTCTAACGCAGAACAGTTCTGCCAATGTTTGTACATTCATGGTAAATTAACGAATTATGGTTGATTTGCGTTCCTACGGTCCGTATATGAAACATAAAAGATCTGTGTTGAACAAAGGAATGAGAAGCTCTCCCCCAATGTCACTTGGCTTTCAGCAGATGATGCAGATGAGAAACAAGTTGAATATGAACGTACGGTACAGTCACTGGTAGACTCAGGTCTCATTCTTCCTTTTGGGCTGTAAGTTGTCGGAAAATATTTACATTTTCATCTGCAACTCAAAATTCATTCATTTTTGATCATGTAATTTTAACCTCTGCAGGATTTGGATACAAATATTAACCGTCAGGATAAAGCCCTTAGCCTCTTATTTTGAAAAAAAAAAATAATCTCAACCAGTTATTTTGAAAGAGAGAAATAAGAATCAACAGCAGTACTATTTGAAGTCGAGCTTATAGGAGCAACATCTATCTCTGAACAAACAGAATAAAATGAATTGACGAGTATTTCATCCACCTTTCAAACATTCTGGGTAACTTGAGAGGAAACCAGAAATCCTGCACGCTGTCAGTAGATGCTTCAGTTCTCTGGTTAAATTCTTAGAAGATTTTTGAACCAATAACAGCGTTATTACTTTATTCTGTCACTACTCCCCTTTGTTTACACTATTTTGACCACTAACGCCTGCCATACACTCAGCCTTTGAAAAGACTAAAGACACTAGTCTCACACTGTAAGATTTTTAGATGTAGATTCCTTTGAGATTATTTCCCATCATGCTCCTGTCAGGAAGAAAAATACTTTTTTGCTCTTTGAAATTCCACATTATTATTATTATTATCATCATTATTGTTATTATTATCATTATAATTATTAGTATCGTTATTATATAAAGTTAGTAACTCAACTCTATAATTGTCATGATTACTAAAATGACTGTGTTCGGAATTTGTATTTATGATTTCCTGTTTTATTTTGAAATTACTTTCTTCCTGTCCAGTTACCTTTGCCTCCTTTCTACATTTAAAGCAGCCTTACACCAAACCACTCACGTTCTGGCTCCTCAGAGTCGCACCCATGGCCACTATCAGCAAGGTCTGCTGCTTCGTGTTCGCTGCTGCAGAAAGTGTCTTTGAACGTCACTAAAAACTAAAAACTTATGATAATATTAAACATGTTTGATTTTATCAGAATGTCAAGACATAAAAAAAAAAAAAAAGGCCTGACTTAAGACAGCTCGGACAGTCACCTCACACCAAACATCTGAGATGATGAGCGCGTGCCGCAATTGGAACATTGGACATTGGGAATTTGTCTGTGACAGTGAATTTGCTTGAAATAAGGTATTGGATGTTCAGAAAGCAGTTAGACATGATTCTCTTATTGAATCTGTCCGTGATTTCTTTCCTCCACATAAAGTGGAATAATGTAAAATATTTCTGACTTTAAAGCACTTTTTTCCCCCCAAAGTTTTAATTTTAATCATCGGAAGAAAACAGAATCAAATGTTATGTAAATACTCTCAATATTGTTTTTCTTGTGCTCAACACTCAACACAAACGCCTCCGTAACGCCGCCATTTTCCAGGCAAAAACAACCACCTCCCATAATAAAGTTCCTGGCTACACAAACTGCCTCTGACCCGCCTACAGCTGGAGGCTCCTCACCCACAATCCTTTGCTCTCAAATTATTCAAATAACAGACAGCACCGAGAGCTGCGATTCGCCAGCCCTCTTCAATTAGTGTTGTGTTAATTAAAGAGCATCATCAGGTGCTCGTTAGTGATTAAACACCCGAGTGTGATTACTTAACTCAGCAGGACTCCTGACGCATCATCTGCCCCCTGATCTCTCTGATGGGTGTGTATATATATATATATATATATATATGTATGTGTGTGTGTGTGTGTGTGTATGGCTCAACATGTTTGTCTATGTGCATTTGAAATTTAGCAATGTAAGGCGCTAGCGACGGCAACAGATTCTCCCGCTCATGCTGCATATCAATGCTGCAATGAACACTGCATATGCAAAGCTGCGAGGACGTGTGTGTGTGTGCGTGTTTGTGTGTCCGATTAAAGGGGGATTTTTGTTCACTTGCTGATGAGGTGTCTGAAGTAAGTTAATTGCCTATCAAGAGAGCAAGCCAGCTCTGCCTCTTGTTTGTGTGTGTGTGTGTGTGTGTGTGTGTGTGTGTGTGTGTATTTGTGTGTGTATTTGTCAGGGGCCTCTGCATGCTTTTCTATGTCACTTCATGAGCTAATTGCCCATCAGAGGACTGCTCAGGTCCCTGTCCTTTGCTTGGATCAAGTCTGTGTTTTAAGTGTGTGTGCTGGTTTATGTATGAGTCTATGTGCAGAAATACGAACATATAGTTATTCATTGTAACTGAGTGCATTCAGTCAAATACTCAACTTAAAGGACGAGATGTTATTACTGCAGAAACTAAAACCAGTCATTAATTTATCCTGGTAGCAAGTATTGTTTGTTTAGCCTCAGCCTGATATAGCTCATGTCTCTGAGGCACACACACTACAAAGAAGCCATATTGCATTCAATGACATGTAACCTCTTTGTGATTACCACAGGGAATACTTTTCTTCTGAAACAACTTCCCCAACTTACCTTCAAGCTCTGCGGAAAGTTCATTCAGTGTCAGCAAGACGTCGTGCTCAGGTAAATGAACAACAGCGAAGGCGAGAGTAGCATAGCGTTGTTATTCCATCACACGGCTCTTAAACTAGACTTACGCTCTGCGAAGATGCACGTACACATCCTTTCAAACCTACAGAGAGAAGGGTGTTATGGGTAACAGAGGAGCTGATGCAGACACCTGCCAAATCTCAACAAAACGTCGTGTGAACCTGCAGCTGACTGGCTGATCCAGCTCCTGTCGCGCGGCGGGCTTGAGACACGGCAGAAAGGGGTCAGGGGTCAAGACGCCGACCATGAAGCACAAATACTACGATTGCGGCTGAAGAGCTCCGTTATCTCTCTCTCTCTTTGATCTGCTGTCATCTCTCCGCTGACTGCCCGTAATAAAGATGTAAAAATGCCCAAAAAGATTTTAATAAAAGTAGAAAGTCGATGCAGGTTAGAGATTCCTCTCAGTTGAGTCACAGTCAGCCCAAGTAGTTTCACGTGCCTACACTTCACCAAACCTTAACCACAGTGATGTCAGAGCAGCAAACATTAACACTGGTCTCTCTGAAAGACACTAACACGCGACATATTTTGTCATTTAGGTCCATAAGTTTTGGGTGACTGGAGTTCTACAGCATGAAAGTATAAGCTCTGCCAGGTGTGTGGCCTCACATATCCTTCAATAAAATTGAAATAATATTAAGGTAAAGTACTTCAATTCCAATTTATGCTGCTTTATAACTCTACCCCACAGGAGATATTCAGCAGGAGATATTGTACTTTTTTTACTCAACTACATTTATTTGATAGCTGCAGTCTCTGGTGCCTTTGCAGATTAATGTGTAATATCATATAATAGCTCATGTAACTTACATTTTGTGAATTATAATGCATTAATATAGATTAAACAGTACATAAAGAATATAAAGTAGGTCAAATCAGCTCCTCCTTGACCAGCTACAACACGACATTAATGCTTCAGTAATAATAATCCAATAATAAATAATAAAATATCAGTGAAAGAGGCCATTCTGCTTGTTTTTATCATGTAAGTAAATTATGCTGATAATACTCCTTGTATTTGTCCTTGTATTGAGTATTTTTCAAGTATGCTACTGCTATTTTTACTTAACTAAGTACTTCTTCCCCCACTGCCTTTATTTGTGTGTGTGTGTGTGTGTGTGTGTGTGTAACCCCAGCAGAGCAGTTTACCTCCAGAGGACCAAGATGCTAATTAAGATGAATCCACCTCCAGTCTCTCCTGGCTCCGCCCCGCTCTCATATTCATCAGTGTTATGCAAATGAGTGTGTGCAGAAATCACATCTCAGGCCACACAGATCACAGCTAGCACCGTCCCATCTGACTCACGGTAATATATAACATTTAATAACACTGTACACACACACACACACACACACACACACACACACACACACACACACAGAAAATCAATACCCATGATTTAATAATGCAATGTACTGATCCAACTGGTTTCACAGGCCTTATTGCTGGCCACAAGAGCATCGCCACGACAACAGGCACCAGAATAACAGATCTACTGCAAGTGTGCTAATTGAATGCATGCACGTGCGTGTGTGTGTGTGTGTGTGTGTGTGTGTGTGTGTATGTGTGTGTGTGTGTGTGTGTATGTGTGAAATGGATCGGACATTCTTCATTTCTGGAATGATGAAGTAGGATTTAATAAACTAGCAAAAACACACACATTCACAAACACACACACACACACATACACACACACACACACGCAGATACCCTCAGCAGGTGAGCGTAGCTGAGTTGACACTTTGTCAGCACAGTGTAATTTGACATAATGAATGCAAGCATCGTTACTGCTGTTAATTGGCCAGACTAATTATACTCTGAGGACGTCATTAGAGGGAACCTGCCGCTCCAACTGCGTGTGTGTGTTCATGCATGTGTGCATTTGTGTGCGCATGTGAACGGGTGTGTTTAAGAGTCAGGTTTGGGGCAGACGGTGGGAAAAGTGCAGGAGACTGGAGGTGGGTCGAGCTCAGGCGGGGGTGAAGCAGGATGAAGAGGAGCGGTGCAGGTGGCCAGGATTGATGAAAGGGGGGGAAGGAGACAGGGTGGAGGGGTGAGGAAGGGTCTCATTTAGGCACCATGCAGGGGGGTGGAGGGGTGGAGGGGTGGGGGGGTTAGGTTTCAAGCCAGAAAGAGGTGATGGAGGAAAGCAGGAGGTTGGAGGAGTGAGAACAGGATTCAGTGAAATGTCAGCATCATAAAAAGTTAGTTAGTGTGTTCTGCCGAAGCCAGGGTTATGTATACACTGTGTTACGCTGCCACTCCATTCAAAACTCATTACTTTTATTTGTGATGAAAGTGTAGAATCAAAGGTAGAGCGCACACAAGCACATTCAGATGTGATTTCATTATTGTAGGGATGCAGAAAATTCTAATCTTTACCGACAACCAATGGTCTTAATTTTTATTTTACCCATAAAAAGCCAATATTCATTCATGAATGTGTCAAACAGTGATGCAGAAAGCAATTCTTGCATAATAGGATAAACCGTCATGTACATCACATCTCCTACAGTACAGGGTTGTGGTTTCCCTTGGTTTGAGTGGACAGATCAGATTCCTCGTGAGAACTTGCTGCTCCACAATCATAAATCATTCATCATGAAGCATCAAATCTGTGGCGAAACATTGACTCATTGCTTTACAGATAACGGGGAGATCTCCTCCACTTCTCCAAAAGAGTTGCAAAACAGCAGCACAGGGAGACATGAAGTTATCTGTATCAGGTTATATAGCGGAGGAACTCCTGCCAATGTCAGTGGCAGAGTCGCTGTTTAACAGATTAATTATGAACAGTGATTAAGCGGTTACTGGATACATTTCTAACATCACTACTACTCTGATGAAAGAAAGTTGATTCTGTAACAGTTCACCTGCCACTGGGATTTAAAGTAAACTCAGGTGCTGTATGTTGTTTTGATTCAATTAAAAAATTAATTTTGAAAACTGGGTACATTACAATTTATTTTCTCCATTAAACAACAAAGTATTCACTGGTTGTTAGAACCTGGTTGTTTTTATGTTTAGTCTGGGGGCCCTCGGTGCAGTTCAATGCAACTTTACATATCCCTGTATACAAAATAAATACAATTATATTAGTCGGGCTGGAGCAGAAGATTGAGTGCACCTTTACGTCACATTATTCATGTACTTAATTATCTATTCAAAAAATCTGTTTCCATTGCACTTTGTCGCATTTTGCTTTTAGCAACTTTTGCACCTCAGACAAGTGTAAGAGTCTTTTCTTTTTTTCTGAGATTCCCCTCAAGTTCTTCCACATGCAAATTGAAAATGTGCATCTCAAACCTAAAACAAAACTTCCACAAAAAGACAGAAAATGTCTTGTGGCATTTTTGCCTTCGCAAATGTGGGCGGTGAAAGAGAGCACGATATGCAACAAAGGTCCAGGAGTCAAACTGTAGGTATTACACTTATGTGGTATGCGCCATAATGGGCTATTGGGGCACCTGTGACATTTTTCAATATAAAAAAGAAAGTCACCTGCTGGGAAGTCACAGACAGTCACTGTTGAGGACTAAAGTACACGTCTTTATCCAAACCAATAGAAACCAAACAGAGTTGGCTCTAATAAACTTTTTCTCCAGGTGTGTTGTTTGAAAACACACAGAGACCAGATCTCAGACCAGCGCTAGCATCAGAGCTTTCTTTGTGTTAAAAGGCGACAACGAAGCAGCTTCTGAAAAGCCAAAACATCCAATTCTTCATCCACACCACGGAAAAAAGCTACAAACGACTAAATGCCAGCGCCTCGTTGCTGAAACAGCATCAGTGGAGTATTTACTCTGTCGGCCATTACAGCCGAGCAATTTGAGCAAATTCTGAGAAACAATAACGGCTAACAGTCCGCCGACAGAGGGAGGGGTGAGAGTCTGCGACAAGCAAAGCGTGTAATTTCCTAATTCTGATCTTGCAAGACGATCCGTCCTTATCAGTGTCTGATTCCCACATTGGAGGAAAAGTAGACGAAGAAGCTGCAGGCCATCACACACACACACACACACACACTACACAGAAGACAGAGGCATGAAATTACATAAAGGAAAGGGATACAGATAGAAAGACTGAAAGACTAGTGCGAGAACAAACAGGCCTATCAAACGACCACAGACCCAGATAACAAGATAAGGCCTAATCAATCAATCCCTGCACACGGAGAGAGATTGCGCTAAGTGGCTCATGAGCCCTGCTGTAAATTAAATCTGCACACTCCTTCAAGTAAGACAGAATGGAGGGAGTGAGAGTTGGAGAGAAAAAGAGAAAGAGAGAGGGGGGATAATAGAGGGTAATTTCATCAGCATGGCCCATGATGAAGCTTTTACACGGTGGTTTGAGAGGCCAAACTAAAAGGCTGGAGGTTTGGTGATATTGAATATGAGTGGTGTGTCATGATTAGATTTGTAAGACGATAGCTAGGAATTAGATTATAGGGTCTAATGCGGATATCTGAAAGGGTGTCAGATCTTAAGGGTTTGGTGTGTGTGTGTGTGTGTGTGTGTATTTGAGTGTGTGTCTTCAAATTTTCCTTCCTGCAGACAGGAAGCCAACAGAGGAGACTAACACACTGTGATTCACTTTAATTCACTCACTCACAGCATCATCCATCCTCTTCATGTTGTTTAAGCTTATGTAGACGAACCATCAGCAGGCTGCTGAAACAAAAAAATACTTAATACTGAGAAGAAAAAAAAAAAGCGAAGCAGTCTGCAGAAAAAAAACAGGAATTTAAGATGGAAGCCGAAAATAGACATGAATGCAAATCTGCGTTTGGTGAAACAGAGGTGCCAGTGTTCCTCCGAATGATAAATCATCCCCTTGGTTTTCTGTCCTGATGCCACAGGGCCAACGTGTGTTTCATTTGGCGTGGCTTCATTTTTCGGTCGTTGGAAAAACGTCTTCACAAGGCAATAATTAAGACTATTCAAATGTTTACTCTAACATCCACGCTGTTAGTGTGAGTGTGTGCGTGTGTGTGTGTGTGTGTGTGTGTGTGTGTGTGTGTGTGTGTGTGTGTGTGTGTGCGCGCGCACGCAACAGCCAACTCCAGCTCTGAGTATTTATCCAGGGAAAAATGTTGAGTCAGCGTAATACAGCACCAGACATTAGTAGAGACTGATGGTCCTGATGATGGACACATCAAGCTTGTGTGTTTCTTAGTTGACTCCCACTGTCTCAACTTGTCAAGGTCACTCACATCGCCAGCAGTGGTGCAAATCGCTGGATTAAAGCAAAAAAGCACAAAAATACAATAAAACACATTCTGGCTTTAAGGTCCCATATTGTATAAAATGAGATTTCAATGTCTTTTCTGATTATAGATCAGCTCTAGGTTCTATATTAATACTGTGAAAGTATCAAAGCCTCAGTCCACAGAGAAATACACACAGCCTGTATTCAGAAACTGAGCCTTGAAACCAGCCGTCAGGACTTCTGTAACTTTGTGACGTCACAACAAAACAGTCACCGCTCTCAGCCACACTCCCAAGCCCCGCCCACCTGGATCCACCATCCAACCCTGCAGGATTTGGTTTCTCTGAGTGTTTACCTGAAAGCTGCAATATTTTTATTGGATCGCTCAGAAAACAATCAGCCGATCAGAAGAGAGGTTGAGAGCCTCCTCTCTTCTGATTGGTCGACTGACCTGTTGTTACTATAGCTCCAGAAAGAAGCCTGAGAGAAACTACACTGTGATGGTTTTTGGTTCTTAAAGCCACAAATATATCTTCTTATGGATCAACACTTCAAATAAAACACTGGGAAAGTGTAAAATATGGGACCTTTAATTCTATGCTTGTGCAGCCTTCATTGGTCTGGTATGACCAGTAGCTTAAAGCTTAGTGGCTAATGTTAGTAAACTATAGTAAAGTTATGTAGTAAAGGCAGATATTGTTGTTCAGTTCTGACTTTTATTCCTCTCTCTTTGTGCTTCTGTTACACAGTGTTTTAACAAGTATCATTACAGAACAACATTCTCGAATAAAGTCCCAGTAATTGAGGCTTCGTTAGGTTTCTGACTGCCTCTCTCACAGGGCCTAACACGACCTCACACACACCCACACAACCTAAACACAACATGAACACATCCAGCGAATGTACAACCAACAAATCTGAATTATAAAGAGGGAACTGACGCAAAGCGAAGGCCTCATAACCAAAAATGGATGGACACACAAACACACACACACACACACATACACACACACACACACACACAAATACACACATACACACACCAATAAAGTTGTCTGAGTGTTGTTTGCCAGGCAGGAGGAGGCGGGAGATTCATGATTTTTAATATGCAGAGCAACAGAAAAGTGGAAAACCAGACACTCTCTCTCTAACACACACACACACACACACACCTACACTGAGACATCAGCTTCAGAGCACTCCACACTCACACATGAACTATGAAGATGTTTTTCTATTCGTATGGTGACAGACAGCAGCTAACACACAACAGATCGCTCCCAGCAGAGAACACAGAGCCCTCACATCATTAACACCTCCTGCTGCGTACCGCTGGGCTTCAACTGTCTGGGGACACAAAGGCAAGAGAGGGAAGGAACAAGAGACGAACACTTAGGACACAGACAAAAGGTGCTATAAATGTGTGTATTTATGCTTCTGTGTGTGTGTTTTCATATATATGTGTGTGTGTGTGCGCGTGCACGCTCTACATCTCCCAAATGCCTCGACTCATCTGCTAATTAGTCAGGAGCAATTAAGTACACTTAAACTAACCGCACAGAGAGGCAGCCCAAACACACATCCAGGTAAACAAATAATCACAAACAGAGCGAATGTGTCACTTTAACCGTATCGGTTAATAAAAGCAAAAGGAGTCCTCGAACTAGGAATAGAAGAAAGGAATAATTATCTGTGAAGTGAGTGGGGAAAGACAGAGAGGGAGAAAAAGAGTAATAAGGAATGAAGAAAAAAAGGAGGAGAAGGAGATAATCACAAGTCCCAGTGGACAGATTGGAGCAGAGTGGATTCTATCACATGCTATCTCTCATTTATATGCTAATTTACACTATTAACAGAAGGAGAGAGAGAAAGAGGGGGAAGAGAGTCTAATAAATACCTACTGATTGCTGTTTGTTCATTAGTGGCTTTGTGTTTTTAAAAGAAATGTTGTAGTGAGCAACGGGGCTGCTGTTCCTAACCAAAGACGGACTGTGTCTCATATCATCCTGAGAGCAAGTAACAACAACGCAGGGAGAGTGGATGTTTGAAATGAAATGAGAAAAAAATATATAAAATAAAGCCAGAGAGAGAGATGTTATCGCTGTAATTCAATTTGGATTAATGCTGCAAATCATCTCCTTTCATCCCTCCTCACTCCCTCCCCTCCTTCACTTTTGTTCCTTTATGATACTGATAGCCACTTGAGTGCTTCTCTCATTTTCTGCTTTAAGCTTTTGCTGCTGCTGCTGCTGCCGCCGCTGCCGCCGCTGCCGCCTCTGCTGATCTCAGTTCAGCTCAATTAACAATAAATACGAGTTCACATGTGCACACATACACACAGTGTCAGTGTACTTCACTGACCTTCAAATATACAGGAGGAAAAAGATCATGTTAAAGTGCCACAATGGACGGACACAGGTACATGAGAAGTTTTTTTCTTTCCAGACACTTTTTATTATTTTCTCGTTACGTAGTTATTGTTGCAGCTTTAATTTGCATAATTAAGATATTTCTTTCTATGCTTAATTTCACTTTTGGACCTATTTTTAGCTTATTTTTTTGTTTTTGAACCTGCTAACTTGTTATTTTCCTCAAACCTTTCATAAAAACAGATTTCACATGTTTACCACAAGGGAAAAGTCACAGACACATGATGATAAAAACAGAAATATGATATATGCAGGAGTAATTTTAAGATATTTCTTAAAAAAAAAAAAATTAAAAATTGCAGGAGCTGCATTTTTTTTTGATAAAAGGTCAAATGTGTCACATAATAAATTTGCATATCGTGCAGCCCTAGTCTTTAGTCTTTGTAGTCTGTTTTTATCATGAAGTACTTGGTGATGTTTTGTTCTTGAAAGGTGATGGGCCTATATGAAGAAACAACTAGATATTTCCCTCAAGAGCAGTGGAGACCAAAAACAGAGCCAGAAGGAGAGTAAATATTGGACTGTCATTCATCAGGTGAACAGAAACACGACTCTAAATGATGAAAAATCATTTTGCTCTGTAACTGCTGGAGGTGTAAATAAAGTTTCTGCAGCCAAGTGGACAAGAGAAACAATTTAATTAAGGTGTATTTTGTCTTATTTTGTGTTGCCAGATTGGGTGGTTTTTCTAACCTACTTTTTTTAGAGTGGTTTTCAACATATGTAAAGTTTTATTCCAGATGTTTTCAAACTGTAAGCAGCAGTAACTGTAGTGTACTTTCAAACCCTCAGCCACCAATTGCCACAATTTAGTCAAAAATCAGAATCATAACTCCGTAAAATCTGAACACACAGACATGAAACACATATTTTTACATTCAGTGTGACTTGCACTTCCCGAGGACAGAAGTATCTCCGATGTCCAAAGCAAATAAACGCCCACAAACCAGTTTACAAGTCACAGAAAAAAAAGACGCTCCTTATCCAGAACTTGACTGAGAATCATCGTGTTTTTAAGTTTTCTTCAGTATCAAAGTGATTGATTGACAGCTGTCAGCACACCCAATGGTTCATAGCAAACAGGGACTGTCAATAGCGAATTCGGCGTGGTTAGTTTCCCGAAATATAAACAAATAAAGGCTAAAAAAAAAACGGGGCTCGAGTTGCAGCTCACACTAGCAACTCCCCGAATTCATGGCAACATTGGGCTCCACTTCCTGTTTCTTGTATGAGTTTACATCTGTTCATACAACCGAAGACAATGAACGTTTAATGCGTAAAAAAAAAAAAAATCATTTTACTTTTAGTCGGCTCTAGTTTGACAACGTTTATCAGTCAAATCTGGCAGCACTGACTCTGTCTTACCTGGACAGGTGTTGGATGGAGGCTGGTGTCAGTCTGGTTTCAAACTGCTGCGGCATGTGCGAGCAAGCTTTGGGCGCAGGACTTGGCAGGTGAGCCGGGTACAAAGTCGTGTTATTTACCGTGTTGCGTTTCAGTAGCTGGGTATCTAAAGTGACCTGTGCGGTCGCCAGGGCCAATATCAAACTACCTCCAAACTACAGGCTGACTTCCGGTTAAACTACAATGCCTTGTCTTCCATTTCCTCGTGCATAAATACTGAAATTGAAACATAAGGCTTAGTGGGTGTTTGTAACTAAAGCTTTAAACTTAAAGTACAATATTTGCCTCCAAAATGTAGTGGGGCTAATTTCAACTACTTTATATTCTGCTGGGCGGATTCATCTATAAAAATATATCATAATTTATTATTTGATTTATATATTTATGGGATCATGCAAATCTGCAAAAAATAACAACATAGTATTAAAGTGAATTACTTCAAAACTGTACCTGAGTAAATGTTACTTAAAACCACTGCATGTAGTAACATTTAGTGGTTTTGTATTTCTTCCTTTTTTTCCGGACTTCACGTTTTACTTTCTTTCCCTTAAACATCAGGTTTTATCACCTTTTCCTAACAAATTGCGGAGCACTTTGTTCAGTTTTTCTTAACAATAATATTTTTATGCTCCATAAATAAATTGACTTGACTTGACTTAAATTATTTGTAGTTTTAATTTCAAAAGTCAAAAGCCAAACATTTATTACAAAAAGAAAATTCAGGGCTATTCATCACTTTTTTTTTTTAATCAACCTTTCTCTTTTCTATTTTAAAGCAAATTGTTTAATAGAAGAAAATTTGATCAATATAAATAATGATAGAAAATGTTGGCATGAATATGTGAGTGGAAATATTTCACAAACACACACACACACACAGAGAGAGAGAGAGAGAGAGAGAGAGAATGATCATTACCCTCCTGGCTTGTCACAGACACTTTGAGAAACACAAAGAGGGAGACCTGAACCAAAATCCTGAAATGATTTTCCCTCCTGTCACCACCATCAGGGTGTGTGTACACTTTACTTTATGTGTGTGTTTGTGTGTGTGTGTGTGTGTGTGTGTGTGTGTGTGTCACTGGGTGTGTTTGTGCAAGTAGAGACCACATGCAAAGGGTTTCCACGGGCAACATCCAGAGGTTCTTGAGGGGGGTCCCAGGGCTGTGATCGCTTTTCCAGCGCTGTCGTCACAAAGACACACTTATACTCAAACAGCACTCCTTGTCAAAACACAGTGATGGAGGCTCAGACACAAAAAAATAACAAAAACAAATCAGAAAGCAGCGGCTCAGTCGCAACCATTTTGTTCCACCGTGCAGGCATGCATCATACCAACACCAAAAATCACTTTGCTATGGATTCCACACGCATCAACCCCCTCCTTCCTCTTTCAAATCTGTCTTCACTCTTAAATCTGTCATCGCTTTTACACCTTATCGTCACTGTTTTTCTTAAGCACAACATATTGTGCTGCTGTGTGCGAATACAAAGATTTTAATCCAAGCAAAGTCTAAATATCTCGACGTGGAATTTTTTTTTTTTTTTCAATAAAGCAGCTTACTGCACAAACTGAAATCACAGCACTGTAAACTTCCACATGTGGTTCGTTTTATGACCTCTAACAGGTTTGTATGAACTTCAGATGAGGAAGTCACACTTTTGTGAAGCAACAGTTAAGGCATCTATCTATCTATCAATCTATCTATCTATCTATCAGATATTTTTGCAGTGTCTCTATGAACCAATTAACAGTTTCTAGCAAAATCTAAAATGGCTTAAAATAAAAGCATCCCACATACAAATACAAGTACTTTATGGTCATAAGTATGTGGATACCTGAACATGACACCCATATGTGATAGCTGAACATCTTCAGAAACCATGGGTATTAATCTTCTGCTAACTGCCAGCACTCCTCTGAGAAGGCTTTCCATAAGATTTTGGAACCAGGCTGCGGGGATTTGCTGATTCAGGCCCTCATGTTGGGCGATAGGGCCTGGCTCACAGTCGCTGTTGCAGTTCAGCCCACAAGTGTTGAATGCGGTTGAGGTCAGGTTCTTCCTTAGCAAACTGGGGAGACAATATCTTTACGGAGCTCACATTGTGATGTTGAAACCCCACACAGCTGCCACACAGTTGCAAGTCGAACAGGGGTGTCCACAAACTTTTGGCCTCATTATATTTGTATGGTGTAGCTTTACGTGCAGCTATTCTCTAATCACACATGAAGCATTTAATGTAATTGTTACTCTAGAGGCAACAGTCCTAATCAAAAGCTGTCATGGCTAAAGTGGCAACTGTTAGCATTTCAGTTTTAGCTTTACATTAGTGTTGCTAAGTTCATGAGTTCGTGTTTACAACATGGTACGACAAATACACAATATACTCGACATGCAGGTGGTTAAAGTTGTTAAAATAGCTTCTAGGTTCAAAATCAGCAAATTATTTTATGTTTCCTCTTGCATTTCAAAACTGCTTTAATCAACATTTATTTGCTAATAACTGACTAGATAACCATGTGTAACGTGGACAGTGTCACCTGATAAATTAGAGGGCGTTTTGGTGTCTTTCAGCATCAGTTTCAGCCACACAGCCCACAACATTAATGTTTTGGTTCACTCTCCCAGCTCTCACCACTCTGTTTCCAGTGACAACAAGCAGCAAATAAGTACCAAAAAGCATTTCCTGTTAGCAACTAGCATGCAAACATAGCGAAACGTTTAGCAGCTAAAGAGACAGATATTTCCCTCGAGAGTTAGTGGAGACCAAAACACAGCTACAGGGAGTATTGGACCAAGATTCACTAATACCACAGCTCTAAATTAATGCAAATATTTGTTAGATGTTTATGTTAGCTACATGTGTGAAAAACAGCTGTTTGCTAACGTCATGTCAACAGTGTAAGGTGATAATATGCAAATGTTGAGATTTTTGTGCTGCAAAAGTAGCCAAAGAAAATGTATAAATGCTGGTTTAATATACAGGGATAATGTAATGAAAAAAGCTCATCAACATTACTTTATGTCACAACTTATGAACTCGGAGCTACGTGACACTTAGACTACAAAAGTTTTGAATACCACATTAGTGGGTTGTCACGCTAAACACAACCCTTTTTTATATATCCATATAACCGTAACATAACCATTGATCACATTTCTGCTGCTTGTTAGGAAAGACAAAGTTAAAAAGGAGTGAAGAGGATTCACAGCTTCACTCTTAATCTTAAAAAAGAACGAAGAGAAGCACATAAACGTGTGTGAAACAACAAACCAACAGATTATAGTGTTTGCCGATGCCAAGTTTATATTATTTTAACATGAATTAAACAGATACGAGCTGTGAACGGTTGAATCACATTATGTCTGAGCAAGAGTCGAGCCTCACCGAAAACTCACTAAACTGTTTAAAAGTCTGTGTGAATAATATGAGAGAGCCCACTGTGTTATGTAAATGAACCACCTCTGAAAGGTATATTTACAGTCGGCACTGAAACCCCAGTGTCCCGCGTTATAAATGTACCTTATTAAGTTGACTTAAAGGCACATTTTCACCCCAAAGATAAACATGTTCCAAAGTTAAGCAGAGACACGACTGATTCAGACACACAGCGGTGCAGTGATGGAACATTTTATCACGGTTTGAGGAGGAAATCAACAAAGGTTTTCACACATAACAACAGGAACAGATGTTGCCTTTAGAGAGGAAAAGATTACACAGTTTTGTATTTTCACACTAAAACATATAAAAAAAAATAAAAAAAAAAACAACAACCAGAAGCTAAAAGTCAATTTCCCTCTTCTTTTCTTCTTTTATTGTTATTTCTCTCTTTTCCTCCTCGCTTCTCTAAACGGATATTTTAACTGTAGCAGACAGAAACTGTTCTTGTGTTTGCGTGTGTTTGACCTCATCGCTCAAACACCCTGTGTTTCTGTGGTTGTGTTGCAGTAGATTAGCAGCTGTTTGTACTGACAGCTTGTCCACACAGTCTTTTTCTGCATGTGTACTCACACCTCACCTGTATCTTTCACACAAATCTTAAAGGACGCACCTCAAAATCTTCCATGTCAACTTCTATTTAATGCAAAAAAAATATATATAAGATTGCTGTATTTTCTCAGTGTCTTTACAGATCAAAGATTAAAATTTCAGTTGTATATTTTGTTCTCTGCTACGGGTCCCAACTACAATGTCTTCATTAGTAAGATGAAAGATGAAGAGTGATGAAAGTCAGATGAAAGGCTGTGGACTCCCAGCTACACCCATGACAAAACATATTCACATATAAGGATTGGTAAAAAAATAAGCCTGCAAGGATTTACAGTTCATGCCAATATCCATCTTTTCCCACTTACACATGATAACTTTTATATTCTGGCAATAAATATGACACTTTTGTTTGACCCCCTTACTAATTTGTTGTTAATTAAAAAAAAAAGAATATTTCATATACTTTACACTTCAGAAACATGGTTATGAAATTGGGATATTGGCCTCTATCTGGTTGTAAAGAGTTTGATGTATTTGTAATGTAGAAATGAACATGTTTCTGTGTCAGACAAAAATGCAAAAGACAAATCTTCTGTAAATAAGATTCCAGGATTGTTCTTGGTATTAATATTAACAGGTTACTGGGGCCATTTTTTGTGATGTGCAGCATAAAGAAATGCAAACCAAAGACAACATGTGTATTGTGTCAAAGGAAAAAAAAATAAAAAGTAATGAAAGACTAAGTTTGAGGCGACAGAGGATGAGGCTTGTTCAACCCGAGTCCTGTGGTGAGAAGACGAGGAAAAATACAAAGCTGAGAACTTCAGTTTTCTTGTAGAATACAAATGGAAAAAAAAAAAATTAAAATCCACACGTAGCTAATGTTGTGTGTGGGATGAGTCTTCAGTCTGATATTTGTAAACGACCAAAGCTCTGAAGGTTTCATGCGCTGAGAGCTCCAGTCACATGGAAAGGCTCATGCTGCCTCCTAGTGGTTACACAGAGAAAATGCATCTTCTCCAGAGCAGGTTTTAAATGACCAACTATAAATCCTGCTTAGGCTAAGTATGGTTAAAATATGGTTACAGTACAATTTTCCATTAAATATGAATAGAAACAGAACAATGATCTGTTAATGATGTCGTACATTTATTACTGCAATTTATTTCAAATCCAGGCAAGTTTCTCCATTTAATAATCAGACTATTGTGAATACCAACTTTATACAATATACACAGCTGAGAAACTTAAACATAAAGGTGTCAATAACATTAACATATAAACAATATTTCATTTCATATAGTCCAAACTAGTTCTCTTAAAAGTGAGTGGTTTGGTCACAACACAAAAAAATAAAAAATAAAATGCTTCAGTGCTTCTGCAAAAATGACACATAATATCACAACACAGGAACATTAAACGGTTAATTCAGCTGAGAAATATGCAAAACATGATCCAATATGGACAAGTTCTTGCATTTCCAAGACTCACAAACATCCAGTCAGTGAAGTTAAACCTGTGTGTCACATGACGCAAGAACAGATTCCTGCGTTTTTCTCCGGTCCAACATTGAAAACTCAAACTTCCCCTACACATTCAAGTATAACACCATTGTAAAAGCATCATCTTTCTTATGTTTCAGCATCAAATGTGTATTAAGTTGTTATCAAGTGTAATATGTTGAAGAGTTTATACAAGTATCAGTGTATACACGGTGTATATATGATGAAGAAAGGCTCAAAGGTGCACTTACTAATGATTTAGAGCTTTCAACTAATTTCCATTTCACTCCATTTCTGAAGCATCACAGACTGAATGAAGACTGTGAAATACTGGCGAAAGCTCTGAAAGATTAGTAAGTACCTTTGAGCTTAGAGTCTCTAATATCTATTGTTTCCAAAGGTCAAGACTGGACATCTATGCGCATATCACGGTTCCTAGATCAGTGGTAATCCCTTAAAACGAAGCCATGTCAACTTGTGACTCACACTCGTCACAGGTCGCATTAAACCGCAGCCTCAGACTAATTCAACCACAGAATGATTTTTCCTTCGCATTTCCCATTTTATCTCAATACTTTTAGAGGCCTGAAGAGGTAAAATTATGTAATAATTCAGGAGATTAAAAAAAAGGCTGAGCGGGAGGAGAGGAGGTATTTCCTGTTTAACCATTACACAACCTCTTGAGAGGATCTCGACCACCGGGTTGGACGCCACTAGTCTCGTAAATATCATTACATAATATAGAGTCAGTTTAAAAAGAGCCTTCTCAAAGCGCAGCGCTCTAAACAAACTTGATATTTTCCAAGAAAAAAGGTCTGTGTCGTGTTTGAACTGAACAGAAAAATACACAGAGGAACACATTTGTGGTTAAAAGAGAAACGCAGTTCAACATGTGCGACAACAGCAGGGTCAGAGCGCGACCCTGGAGTTAGTCACAGAGTCAGTGGTGACTTGTAGCGTGGACTAAACCGTGACCAGACAGCATGAGGCGGCTGTCTGACCTTTGTGATGCGTCTTGTTCCGTATTAACTTCCATTAGCATCAGTGTTACTGTAAACGCACAACATTTCAATAAGCAGAACAAGCAAGGAGATATTCACAGACAGCGTGTGTGTGTGTGTGTGTGTGTGTGTGTGTGTGTGTGTGTGTGTGTGTGTGTGTGTGTGTGTGAGCGTTAAGTAGACAGATTAAGACTAGAGGGGGATTAAAACTAACAACTGGAGCACTGAACCCAATCACATCACGGCTGGTGAGTCATTAACCCCTCAACATCATCGGTGTGTGTGCGTGTGTGTGTGTTGTGTGTGTGTGTGTGTGTGTGTGTGTGCGAATGTCAGATCTTGAGTGATGCAGTCGACAGAGGGAAGGGCGTTTTTCCCAAAAGCACTGAACATGACGGACTGACTGTCCATTTATCCACCGTATCCCATGAATCACAGGCTGAGCACACTGACGTTAAGACTACAACAGGAGCAGCATCAAAGGAAGAAGACTCCGGTGCGTTTTCGAGGAGCATCATCCCTCCTTCTTGTTCCCCCAGCTGAACAGTCTGGCCACCGGAGACTTCTTCTTTGGTTTGTCCTTCTTTATGTCTGAGAGAGACACGGGGGGAGAGAGAGGGCTGATTAAAGGAAGATAAACATTAAAAGTGAGGTCAATAATAGTGATACAATTTTCTTTTCTTTTTTTAAATGGAAGAAAAATTGATTAGAAAATGATGTTTGCAGCAGAAATGACAGCTAATTATTTGTTTTTGCTTTACTCAGGACTCTACTATCACGGTCCTGGAGGACTATCTGATGGAACTCGGATATTTCAGTCACTCAGGTCACTACTATGTGAAACCTGCTTAGTGATTAGAAAAAAAATAATCAGTTCCAGTCTGGGAGCTATAATGTAGAACAGCAATACCAATACTAGTCACTCATCTATATATCTTCCAGCCATTAGTCTGGAGAAGCTGCTGAGAAGCGCCTCAAGCAGGGTCAATTTCTCAGGAAATAATGTTTGGATATTGATGTAAAAAAAATAAAAAATAAAAGAAATCACACATATTTATTGTTGTTTACATCCATGAGTTTGTACAATTTGGTGCAGATTGAGATAATAATCCGGATCTGGTGGAAGAAAAAGCTGAATCCGCACCACACGCAGAGTCGATTAATAGTAAGTAAGAGTGCACGTGGCACCAGCAGCATTTAGCAACGCTCACATCACTATTTCAGTCAACATGCAACTAATAAATTTACACAATAGCAATAATGCACAAGAGCATCCTAAACTCTCTTCTTACTGACAGAGCGAAGGAGAAATAGAAGCTGTGTACAAAAGAACTAACTATTGTTTTCATTATCTATTAATCTGCCGATGAGTTTCATGATTAATCGGTTCGGTCTATAAAAAGTCTGTGACAGTTTCCTGTGAATTTTTCAAATGTCTTTGTCCCATCAACAGTCCAAAAATGTAATCGACTATAAAAATAGTTGGCAATTGATTTTCTGTCTATCAGCTAATCAATTAATCGATGAATCACTTTGGCTTTAAACGTTGTTAAGTCTTTTTCCATCAGTGACACTTCACAAAGCAGAAGCACTGTTCCCACGGTTCCTTGCAGTTTTACGGCCATGGCATTAAGGAGCATATAAGTTGCTGTGTGTGTGTGAACTGCACGTGATGCAACATGCGTGTAAACTATGATACGACTTTACTCAGAGCGGGAATGAACTGTGAAACTTTGGCATTAACTTTATGAATACATTAAATTGAAATGGCTAATCTTTAGCCCACGGTCGGCATTCGCTCACTGTAACATACCGACCTTTCACTAAAGTTCAATAAATCTCCTCAATTTCAGCCCTGCTTTCCCGGTCATGAATTGCAAATGAAGCCGGCTTTAACTCTATTCTATCAGAGGGTCAAATTAACCGGCTACATTATCCATTTGTCAAACAGGAACTCCTCTGACAAAAAGAGGGGGAGCATTTTGTTTGATGCTTTTTCCATTAACAGTCATTAGATCAAATGAGATGAAAACATCGGCCGGTGGCGCCCTTACAAATGCAGCGCAGGTTCTCACACACACACACACACACACACACACTTCCATAAATCGCAATGAGAATTCTATCTACTTCAATTAGAGGCATCCATGATGGAAATCCTCAATTGGATAATTTATAAACCAACTAAGTTGCAGTGACACGGAGGTTGTGATAACTAATGAACAGAGCGGAGGGGGGTCAGACGGCCTGTGGAGGTGGTGGAGACACTCACTGAAATTCATCATCATCTTGTTTAGCTGCTCGTCCTCCTCTTCCTCTCTGAGAAGATGAAGCGACAACGCACAAAAAGTGAACACAGATTAACAACAATTCACACCCGTGTGAGCATATGCTGTGTTTATACATTCATGTCTGTCAATGCTGGGACAGAAATAAAAACACTGACTGTGAGACACTTTTTCATGATCAACTGATGTTTCTTTTATCCATTACTCATCATATGTCTATAAAATGTCAGAACTCAGAAGGAAAAATGCTCCTCACAATTTTCCTACAGACCAATGTGAGGTCTTTAATTTGCTTGTTTTGTCTGACTAATAGTTCAAAATCCAAATATGTTGATTTTACACTGATGTAAAACTGGTAAATGGTGAATAGTTGGCATTTTTTTCTCAATACACAACTTAAACCGTCATTCAAACAACAGCTTTGGCATTACTATGGGATTGAAGTGCTGAGGTTTTACATCCACATCACATGAAAAGTGTAGGCAGTATGGCCCCTTCTTAAAACACAGTCCCCCAATTTTAGGATACCAAAATATATTGAACAAATTAAAATAAACTTTAACAAAACCGTCATGTCAAGAATTTGAAGATAAATCAACAACAACGACCCGCAGGCGTCAGCAGACCGGTGGTATTTTATTCACTGTGCTGGACCTGTGCTGCAGCATTCTTCACTTCTTTACTGTTTTTGGGGGATTTTGACGTTGAGTCTGGTCGTCAGGCACGTGAGAGACTCAATCAGTCAAATCAGTAAAAAACGTCTTGATTTAGACTCACAGTCTAAAAACGGGGGACTATGTGTTAAAAAGAGCAACAAGTCCTTCACTGTTCAGCCAACATGGATGTAGAGCACACTTCCTCTGACTTGTACTGCCTGATATTATTCGTCTCAAAACGCACCTGAGTCTGTCCTCGTCCAGACCTTCTACGATTGCGTTTCTGTCGTTGACGATCTCCATCAGTTTGTCCATCAGCTCCTGCTCTCTCTTTCGGTCCCTGGTTGTTTTCAGATGTTCTGCACACGCAGGAAAAAAAACATATTTTAGTCTAAGATTGTCGATGCGTTTCGTGTTCTGCATTGTGTTGATTGTGCTCCCCTGAACCCTCACCTGGTTTATCCATCAGTCTCCTGAGCTCCTGCTCCACGCTGGGCTGCTGTTCCTCCAGGTCCTGGGTTCTTCCTCTGCACATAAAAACAACATGCAAATACAAATTAAAGTTGTTCATCGTATCTGTTTCCAGCACCTAGAATTGCTTGTCTTTAGTTTATTTGATAAATTTTGTTTTGCCTCAATTCCTCGGTCCAACACATATCTATTCATCTGGGCCATTACCGTCCAAACACACTTTCACTGAGATGCAGTTGAAAGCTTTTACATCTGCAATTCAGATTCTGATTAAAAGCTTCTAAACATCTGTTATTAAAATGACCAATTTAGAGGATTGTGACCCCGCTGGAGATAAAGTATTCTCTATTAAGGAAATAATTGTGGTGCATGTTTGCTTTTTAAAAGGACAAGGCCGGTGATTTTCCAATGAAACGACCAAAACCCACTTCTTAATCATCTCTGCCTTCCCTGTCCTGTGTGTGTTATTCAGCCCCATGCCTAACGGCTCCCACTGAAGACATAAATCTTTTTTTAAAAAAAATGGGTCACAGATTTAAAATTTAATTCAAAGAAAAGGCTAAATAATTTCATGGAACAGGTGAGCACTGTAGTCTTTTGCAAACATTACTCAAACAGGAATAAAAAGTGCTTTTGTCGGGGGCTATTTTCAGCTGTGGATTAATACACATTTGCTTCTATAGTGAGTATTTATGGCAGCATGACTGTGCATGTGGGATTGATTCAAAATAAACTACAGTGCCCATGTTCATCGTAATGAGGGACTATGTCACTGATGTCTTTTTAGTAGTTTCTAGACAACAGTGGAGCTCTGAGTGAGCTACATCAGGCTTTATAGTACAGTACAGTGTTAGTCGGATCATTTTCACAGAACCAGCTGACAGTAAAAAAAAAAAACAAATAAATAAATAAAATATGACCAGGCTTATCCTTTAAGCAGCATCCTGCTTCTCACTCCTCCTCCACTGCAGCCAGTGGGGGGGCGGTCTGTCCTGTTCCAGGGCGCCCCGCTGGGGGCCGGAGGAGGGAGGACACTGGGAATTCAAACTGTCAACCTTCTGGCCACAAGTCTGTTTCACTAATCGCTATAAAGTGGCATGCCCCTTTTCTAAGTGTGTTCATGTGTATATACTGTATATATGTGTGTGTGTGTGTGTGTGTGTGTGTGTGTACTCACATGTAGACCAGTTCAGATTCCCGGCGCATGGCCACCTGCTTGTTCCTGATCAGGTTGAACCACTCGACCATGAGCTCATCCATGAGAGAGTCATCTTCTCCCTCTGACACACAAACACACAAACACACACATATAATCCCAGATACACACACACAAAATCCTCTAATCTGCTTTCTTTTGCACCTGTCTAAAGAGGAGGCTCATAAAGTGTGTGTGTGTGTGTGTGTGTGTGTGTGTGTGTGTGTGCGTTCATCATCTCACCTTCCTCGCTGCTGCGGAGCCGCACCTCCAGCTCGACTCCTCTCTTCTCCAACTCGTTCAAATTATTTTCAATGTCCTGAAGCTCCTTAATGATTTCATCTTTGGGAATGTAGTCTTGTTTTGTCTACAGGTGACACACACACACACACACACACACACACACACACACACACACACACACACACACACTCATTACATTCAAATATAATGTTGTTACTTTAATAATAAAAATAAAGTGTAAAAAAATAAGAGATTTCACCTACAGTCTGTTGGTAAAAAGAGAAAGGCTGTCATTTTTCCTTTCCCTCCAAATTTCCCTCCTAACTTTATTTACTCCTTTATTTATCGTAACTTAGTTCATTTTATTTATCAGCTCCTTAATTTTCCTATTATTAATTGTTTTTTTGCACAAGTTTAATCACTCCACATTCACGTTAACTTGCTAACTTAGCTAGTTTAGCTAACTAATTTAGGGTTATCCCTAACCCTACTAACACAATCGAGTGATGTGACTTCCAGTGTTGCTGCAGTTATTTCTTTCTTTGTTTAAATGATATTAATGTTTTGATTTCATTAGTGTTTCCACTGTATTTCCCACAAAGAGCACCAGGTGTAAACAAACTGTTTCTGCCCTGACAGAGTCCCAGTGAGGTCAAAACCCTGCTTTCTAACTAATATGTCTGACTACACACAGACACACTAATACAACGCTTTCTTTACTGCAAACTTATTTCCCATCTGAGGTTCAGTACCTTTGAAGTCTTTGACTCCAACTTGGTGCCATTTGCAGTTTGTTCTCTCTGACCATTCAGAAATCCTGAAAAATAAAGAGAAAATGCAAAAAAAATAAATAAAATAAATATGAAAAACAAGGACAGAAGAGGTTCCATGGGAGGTCAGACTCATATTTAGGCAATCCTCAGGAAAACCATTTGTGTTTTTGTCCCACTCCTATTTAAACAGAGCAACATTACAACACAGATGTCCATGTTTTTACCCTCGGATGGTGCTGGAGTGACTGAGATGCTCGGGCTGGGAACAGAAGAGGAGGACGAGGAGGGCCCCACAGGAGGCTCTGAAGTTTGGGACTTTTCAGCTCCATTAGCCCATGGTTTAGGCGACTGTGGAGCAGCTCTGTGGATTGATGGAGAAAGAGCAGAAAGAGAGTCACAATTTAATGTCTTCATTGGCAATTTATCTGCTACTCTAATCAGTAACCCTGCGGTCCTTGGTTTTGATTCATGAGAGCGAGAGGAAAGGTCATCCGGGGGAAGGAACTCTGAGCACTGAGCATATGTTGCACCACGGAGGACTCTGCTCAGGCCTGACACCATTTGGGGCTCACATGCATGTGGCGGAAGAGGAGAGACCCAAAGCTATGACTACAAATGATGGCCGAGCCATTTGGAGGAGCAGCAGGTACAGGCTTCCTGTGGGAGGACTGGTTGGAGAGATGGATGAAAGACTGGATCAAAGGACGGGTGGATGGACAGGACATCAGGGGGGGAAAAAAAAAAATCCCTCATACAGTTAATGCTCGATGATGTTGATAAGCTGTGATCCCGCCCACGTACAGATGCTCCCTGCTGTTATGACGTCACTCAGTAACGGGGAGGGGTTAACTAGAAACACTGAATACGACAACAACTCAGAACTAAGTCAATAGATCAAGTCTTACTTTGTGTCTTTGCCGACAGGTTTGAGCCTGGACCTCCAGTCTGCAGGAGACTCGTTTTCTGACGCTGTGGACGATAAAAACATCAATTGAAACTTCAGTGTTTTTCACTTTCTGGTTCAGTTCCTTCATCACACCATTGTAGGACCCACTATCCAATGTCACTTCCTATTTTTATTGGTAGAAAGAGATGCCATTTACCAAGGTCAAACATATACAACAATACATACGTACAACAATATTAAAGAAAGGTGCACAGTAACTCTCATGGAGCACCATGGAAATAATCACTGGAGAGGAACAGACTGCTGATCAGTCAACGCACAGGGCGAAGTAATGACGAGGAGGTGTCTGTGGGGCGTTGATGAAGTGTCTAAATTATGGATGAATTAAGCCAAAGCTTTTTCCCCCCAAAAAGGCAGCAATTATTAAAGAGACGTCTGTAAAACTTTGAGTGAGTTCATTCATTATCGACCTTTCAGTACAGTCTGTGCAACAAAGTAATCTCTGGTCAAAAGCTACTTGCTAGTTTTTTGGCTTTCAACCACATGTCACAGTCTTCTTCGTGTACAATTAAGTATTTACAGAAGAAGATTATGAGATGCAGAAAAGCAGGTAAGTTCACCTTTGTTTGCTGCTGACAGAATCCTTTTTTACTTTGTGCATTTCTATTTTTAAATATCTGTAATAATAATAAAAAATAAATAAATAAAAAAACAGTTCCCAGAGCCTTGAAAGCTATTTTTATGTTGACATCATCTCAGTGTTAAGTCTTTGGAACAAGCTGACGCACATGGAAGACATATGTGCTGTGTGAGAAACTTTCTGTGGAATGAATGGATGCTATTATCTCATCCAGCCCGGTATTCGGTTCTCGTCATACTTCCAATGAATTTGATGAGTCACAGACAGTAATGCACCAATCCACCACTGTGATAATGTCGCCCTGCCCACGTTAATATTCTCTAAATAACACAACACATATCGTACCACAGACAGATGTGGACGCATGCTTTACACCGGGCTTAACCGCCACCTTTGTACAGTTGTGGAAATGTTTGAATTTAACCTGAGGTGTTGGGCGATGCGCTGCCAGGCTTCGGGCCTCCTCTGTCGGGAGTTCTGGCTCTGAGCCCGCTCCTGTTGGCCGGGCTCAGAGCAGAGGTCGGGGCGTCCGGAGGCTGCAGGTCGGCGAGGAGTGACGGGTCTGCTTTCAGCTTCAGCCTCCCTCTGACTCTCTCTGGCTCCTTCTTAGGAGTCTCGACCAGAGGGGGTCTGCTTAGAGGTGGTGAAGCATTATTAAATGACAGACGCAGGATAAACAGTTTAACGGTGAGAGCTTGTGCTTGTGTGCGAGTGCGGTTGAGGTTCGATTACTTACTTGTCAGTTTTCTTCGCCTCTGCCGTCGCCCACGATGGCTTACTGCTGTTGTTGTTGTTCTCCTCAGCCAGTGTCTTGGAGATGAAAGCTGCTGCTGCTGCTTTCGCCTTGTTACTCTCGCCGTCTTGCGGTTTCAAACTCACCTTTCCACCTTCACCTTTACCCAAGTTCACATTTGTGTCCTTTCTACCAGCACCGCCAACATTTACGACCACGGTCACAGCCTGACCTGCTGCGGCCTCCTGGACCTTACCACTCACATACGGCCCTTTATTTACATCCACATTGACGGACGTGGTCTTTTTCTCTTCATTGTTAGCGTTGCTGTCTGACTGGAAGAACTTGAGCTTGGACTGCTGCGTCTTGGCCGCTGTGACTGAGCTACGAGGGGCAGCGACGGGCCTGGTGTTGATGACAGAGGTGGTTGTAGTGAAGGTAGATTCAGAAGTAGTCCGTGACGCTGCGGGTTTGGAGACAGAGGCCGGCTGACTCTCTTTAGCAGTGGAGGAGACGCTTGAAGCGGGGCGGGAAGAAGACGAAGGAGAAAAAACTGTAGAGAAGCTGGGAGGGGTGCTGTGTTTGTCCGTCAGCCATTTTGGTCCCGGTCTGGAGGATGTCTGGGTGGGAGTAGCTGTGCTGGTTTTAGTGGAGTCTGGTAGAGGAGTGAATTTGGAAACAGGGGTGTTTGTGGGTAAATCTCTGAAAGGCACTAGTGTGTTTGTAGGTGATAGTAACCTGAAAGACAGAAAGCACACATCACACAGAATGGTTACATGGAGTTTCCCCATTAATAATCCCTGTTCCTACAAACTCCATAAGGTTGGTCTGAGCCGCTGCTTCCTCACTCATTGAAAACCTTAAAACTCTTGCCCCCCCCACATCTGACCCCATAACAATACGACAGGAAACATGTAGGAAGTCAATTTTTCTTTTTTGTTTGACGGAGATCACTTGTCGATTCACCATCTGTCTCTTGACCCTCTTTCCTTTCAACTCTTCCTGTTGCTAAGCAGCTCTTCATTTCAATTCTCCAGTTTTTACCATGTGTGATGTAATCTTTCAGCGCGTCACCAGACCGACAAAGCAAACAAGTATACTATGTGGTCCGATGGCTTTAACATATCACAGTGATAAGCCTTAGTACGAGAAGAAGGAAAAGAACAAAGGGATTTTAAACATTTTTGATGTTTTTAAAAAGGTAATTTCATTTTATCAGAATTGTACTGTTTTGCCTCCTTTTCAGTCTGAATACACTTCTTTAATATAACTATAATTCAATGAATGCTGGACAATATATAATACTTGGATTTCCCACATCTGTGGCAGTCAGGATGACGGAGACATAATTTTCCATATGGGTGGGGAGGTGATTTCTGGTTTTATATTCATCACCATCACCAATTTTCTTTTGGACTAAAAGGAGAGAATTACTTAACAAGTACCTGAATGAACATTATACACTGGGTTCAGACTCAGTTGATAGTATAATTAAGTCACTGTCCATACACAGTAATTCACAAACTCAAAAAGGTTAGTATTAAGTTACTCTGTGATACAGGCGATTAGGAAATGAAAACTGTAAATGTTAAAGCAGGAAACAAATGACTTGTGAAATGGACACACACATAACTAAATGGAATAAACTAAATATACAATGAAAGCCTTTTCGAAGTTAATGTTACAATTCTGTTTAGAAAGTAAATGAACAATCAATCAAATAAGGAAACAGGATTACTTTTAGGCAAATTTAATTATTTAAATAAGTTTTTCAGTGAATCATTAAATCCATCAGTTTATAATCTTTCATTAAATTCACAAAGTCATTAACTGAGTGAGTTGGTAAAAACTGAACAAATCAATTATTCTGGAGACACTTCAAATACCACAGACTTTAAGGATTAGTTACTCATTTTCATCTTTGTGTTAGTGAGGCGCTTACTTTGCACAGTTCCTGTGATACAGCTTCCCGTCCACTAGATGTCGCTGCACCAAGTGAACGTGCTTGTTGCAGGACACACATTTGTTACTCAGTGTGCCCGTCTGATGGGATTTCTCAATCACAACGTCCTAGAAGAGGGGGGAGAGAGGGGGGAGAGAGGGTGAGGGAGGGTGAGGGAGGTAACATCAAGAGGGAACAACAGCTTGATTCATGACGAGTGACCAAGTTTTCACTGCTGTAACTGATCGGAAGCAATTTGGTGCAGACACGACACGAGACCTGTGGAGGTGCTTAGCTCAGCTTTGATGTTTGTCCTGATGAACTTCCTCATCAAAGCGACTTTTTTGTACATATGCTGGACACTTCGGTTTGATTCATGACTCGGTGATGTTTGCGTTAAGTATCCAGACAGCAACTTTTACCTGCGTGGCGTTTCTGGTCTGTTTGGGGGAAGGAGACGGCCTCGTGATGTTGGAGGAGGGGGGCGGGCTGTTCTCTCTGGCAGGCTTAGATGAGGGGAACACCTTAGCCACCACCGGCTGGTTCTTCTTCCCGGACGGTCCATCTGTGGGGCCGTCAGCTGGACGCTTTATACCTCCCATACCACCAACTGTGCGCAGAGACGCAGATAAAGACACCGATCAGACGAGGGACAGAGGGAGAGCGGGGACACACTGAGACATCGATACTCACTCGGGGAGCGTCCATGGAAGTAGTTGTAATACTGCGAGACGTATGTCAGGATGCTGAGGCGGTCGGGAATCTTTAGGGCCACCATGTCTTCTGCATCCAACAGCGCTGGAATCCCCAACTCCTCCTCCGCAACTTTGAACGCCTGCAAATAACATTGACTTTATCCAACAAAACAGAAGAAGCTCAGGAAAGGGTTTTTTTTTTTTTTTTTTTGGGGGGGGGGGGGTCTAGACCAACTGGCCAAAGATGGAACAGCGTCAATAAATCAAATACAGGCAGACCGTCTGACTCAGCAGCACCTCAGAGACTTTCTTGCAGCTTTGCAGACATGACTTTGTTGCATGTTATTAATATCCACATGCACTGTTACTGTCCCACAGAGAGTTTAACAGTGATGTCCTCGGGATATTTTTATATTTGGTGAATTTTCAAGAAATTGTTCCTGTGGATTAAATTCTTTTTATGGCTCCTAAACTGACTGACACTGTGAAGGAATTCAACACTTTCTTTTGCTTGCCTTAACGTGCAGACACACCTGTCATACATGAGACAGCAGTTAATGTGGATGTGGACATATTCTTCCCCTCTTCAAAATAAAAGTTTTATGTTGTCTGGGTCTTGGATCCTGCATATCTTCCAACACAATTCCTTTAAGTGGCCTGATTCTGACCACAGATTACATCTACACCTCATGTGTTAAGAGAGTAATGAGTGAGACAGGAATTCCCAAACACATTCAGCGACTCCATGGAAGCAGGAAAAAACAACAAGCAGAGGCAGGCCGACAAGCACCAGAGGCCGAATTTAATCAGTAATCAGAGGAAAGAGGGAGTCATAAAACCAACGTTTACTCTGCTGTGGCCTATGACACTTTAATCTCTTACAGCTTTTTGTCGTTTTATTGACCAACCTGTTCTTTGTCTCAGCTACGGTTCAGAACAGTGTCAGACAGTTACTGCTCTTTTTTTTTTATTATCTGTTATTCTCTCAGTTCAAAGAACAGAAGTTTGCGATGTTGAGCTTTTGTCAGTCCCAGCGCTCAAGAGTCCAATCATGAAGCTCTGGGGAGAAAAAGTAAAGAATGCAACAAAGCAGCCAAAGTCAAAGCCCCCACACTGAAACACTCTGAGTTTGGCAAAGACTTCTTCGCTCTCTTCTCCTGCTCAATTTTGAAAATTCCCTGTTACCCAACATCAAGTGGTGCTGATGCAATGTCCAGAGCCAACACACGTGTAGAAGCTTTATGGCTGCAAGGTATTACTTTCATTGTTGATTAGTTTATTTAGTTTATTTATTTATCATTTACTGTATAAAATGCCCGTCACAAGTTTTGTCTGAACAGCAGCGGAAAGCCAGAAGACATCCAAATTGGCAAAACAATCTTAACTCCGGGGCTACTTAGTGAACTGGCTGTTCTGGAGCTTTCGACTGCACCTCACAGTCTTCATCATCAACATCATCATAATTTGTTATCACGTAACCAACATTCTGCACTGAAGTCAAATGATGACATCTGAGAAAACGTCATCCACTGAAGATGATGAGGTCCTGTTGAAAGCATCTGAAAAAGTCAGTAAGTGGATGTTGACTTAAGATTTAATTTAGGAAATATACTAAATCCCAAGTTTAAGAAACACCTGTCAGTATAATGCAAGACAGTTCACCAGCACCGCAAACTGCAGCCTCCAAATTGATCATAAAGTTGAATCAACAACTCTGTAAAACTGTTTTAGCAAAAAACTCAACATCACAACCTTCAGTTGGATTTAGTGCAACACTGTTGTTTTAGACTGCATTACTTTATGCTAGGTGTACCTACGAAAATGACATCTGAGTGTATTTTATTCAATCTACCTCTTTAACAGTAATGTGTTGAGCTGATGGTGTATTTTGATTAAAAAAGGGGGTTAAACCATGTTCATGTTCCCTAACTAAGGAATCAAAAAAGTATTGTTTTGGTAAGGATATATCAAAAATTTTCAAACAATTGGTATTGCACCTAGCATAAAATTTGCTAGGTGCAATACCTAGCATACTTACAGCATCTACAGTATCTAGCATAATATTTTTTACATATAACTTCATGCTAATAAATAAGATTTTAATATTGCATGCTAGGTACGCTATTGTACTATGTAGCATTACCTAGCATTAGCACTTTATAATAGTGACTATTTAATGAGGTGAGGTGAAATGAATCACTTATGCAAACATGACTAACAGCTACACTGGCTGTACTTGGAAACAATGCTTTGAGCTAAATGCTAACATCAGATTACTGACACTACTTTAGCATGTTAGCCTTCTAACAATTGCTAATTAGCACTAAATGCAAAGCACTTCTGAACATGAATGTTGGCACCAGATTTCATGCAATCCATCCGGTGAATAATCACAAAAAACTACAAATGTCAACCTCCTGGTGGGGGGATCATTTAAGCCATTAGGATTCATCCTCTTGGGACCATGAATGTCTGCACCAAACTACACTGCAATACAGCCAACAGTTGTTGACACATTTCAGTTTTGACTGACGTGGTGGGCTGACCAACCGAGATGCTGCCGTGGCTGGGAAGTAGTTTGGTTAATTGGAGGATCAGGATTTAAAGACCTACTTGGTCAAACAAACTACTCATTTCAAACAGTCACAGATGAAAAAAGCAGAACGTAAACATGTCTCACCAGTTTGTTGTTGTCGTAGACATTTTCCTTCTTCAGTGAATCAAAATTGCTGCAACAGAGGACAAAAAACATGAGTAACAAAACACATGTGATCCAACTTCCCTTCCTCATTCATGTGCTTACAATCATCATCGACCAAAACATGTGTCATTTAGTCAGTTCTACATACTGTGTATCATGACATTGACAGTGTCACTAATCAGTAACATGACCGCTGAATCACTGATCTCATGCTGCAAAAGTGAAACTAACAGGAAGCTCAGCCTGCTTTCATCACAGTCACGGATGTGTATACATTGAATAAACTGGAACTAAGCCTTTAATCAATGTTTAGTGCTTACATGTTTGTAAAAAATAAAATGTGCCCTCGTGCTGGTCTGGCTTTGGGTAAAAACTGGAGCGGAAACAACTGCAGCAGCTGTGTCTCTCTTTGAAATGAAAGTACCACCACCGTCGGCCATAATGAGCTCTCTGGAACCAAACCATGCATCTCTTATGTGAAACAGGCCAAAGATCAACTGGAGATGATGAGTCAAGTCTCTGGAATATCTAATGTTGACAAATCTTATTCAGACCATCTTGAGCCAAAACACTTAACAGCTGTCAATTACAAATATAAACCTTTATTCCTTGGTGGAAGTTCCCTGCTTGTTTTCCAAGACCAAGATCAACTTTTTAAAGTTGAAGAGATAAGATAAATTCCCTATATCTGATTCTGGCTCCAGATTGGTCAATGATTGGTCAGTAGATAGAAAATGAATCTTGTTCCAGTTTCTCAAATGTGACAATCTGCTGATATTATCATGTTTTCACTACTCTCTAACATCTTGTTGTCTAAAGTTAATAATTTAATCAAAAATGGCCAGTTGGTCATGACGGTAATCATTAGCTGCCGCCCCTAAAACTGGGTGAAACCCTTTCCTTGTCGAACAGCTAAACTCCAAAACATTTTCATTCTGGCTCCAGATTCAACAAAGATGTTCAACATGTTGGCAAACTGGATGAGATCCAATGAACAGCAGAGGTTTGTGCAAAAAACATAAACACAACCAGAGTTTCTTTTTTTAAGTCCAGGTGTCCTTGATGTTAAGTAATTGTCACAAGTCTTCATAAGCAAATTTCAAATCTTTCAGGTCTGTGAATGCAGCGACCAAGTTCTTTCAATGCATAGTTCACTGACTGTAACTGTCTTATTTTCTGTATTTATTTTCAATCATTTTACCTGGTCAGTCTTTATCAAGTCTGAATATCAGGTTTTACTCCACAGCTCTTCACATTTATAATCACAAATTATTACAGAGGAGCATAAACTGTCCAGTCACATTAGTCAGGTAAGATTTACAGAAGAATACAATCCAGACCAGATGTTAAACACTGCCTGTGTTAGGTTAGTGTCCCTCACTGCAGACCACCTGGGGGGCAGGGTGGTTGTGTATTGGTCTCTTAGCTCACTGAGCTCCACTTGCTCCACAGCTGAGCTCCTGATCCTGCTTTTCCTGCAGACTCGTGAAGCTGAAGTTTGGTCTCTATCATCAAGCTACTACTGCAACCTACCGTAAAGCAAAACCAAAGCACTCCCTCTTCCCCCAAACACTTCACGTGGTAAACCACCAGGATCCAGGCGACTTTAACTGAATTGTTAACAATATGGGACGCTACAAAACTTCACTCAGTTCCTGTTTGTTGTCCAGTCCTCTGGTTTCACTACTTACATGATATCTGGTCTGTGTTTGTGGATGAGGGCGCAGAAAGCCAGACCGTCCCTGAAGGACGTGGTCATGTTGGTGATGGACACATCCCGGTAGCCCTCACACTGGATCCGGCACCACTGCTGCAGCGCCTTCACGGCCGACATCCCGGAGCTCAGACCCGTCCACACAAACTGCTGCTGGGGCCGTGTGGTGAGCGCAGCAGCGCGGCTTTAGACTCACCGAGCTCCCCCCACCTCCTGTCTTTCTCTCTCTCTTTCTCTCTCTCTCCTCCTCTCTCCTACAAACTTCAGAAACTTTCCACAGCAGCTTGGACACGCTGGATCCGGGAAGTGACAGAGAGCAGGAGTGTGAGTGTGTGTGTGAGAGAGAGAAACAGAGTGTGTGTGTGTGTGTGGGAATCACCTTCTCTCTTCTGAGGAACTGGAAAGAACCTGGATGTGACACCTGTGAAAGGTCGACAATGACGTTGCATGGGTGGAGTTCCCACCGGCTCTGTTTCTTTTAACTCTTTGTGTGTTATTAAATGTATGGCTGACACACTGTTTGTAAACCAAACCACATGTAGACAAGATTTTACAGATATGAGGTCATGAGTCCACCACCACACAGTTTTTTACTACAGCCGCCAAAACCAGAATTTAAACATTTCTTATAATTAACTGCTAAATTATATTTCATGTTTATTTTATCTCACTGCTGTTTCAGAGGGTTGTTCAAACTGCCAGGACTATAATCCTGGAGGAGAAATATTTAATCAATTTTATTTATATTGGCTTTTGACTTGCAAGCGAGGCCTAGCTTAGAGCATGAGGAGTTGCAGACAAAACAATACAAAAGCGCACACATAAAACCTACCATATGTGTGTTTCATCAGTGCTTTGTGTGCAATTTTTGTGTGCAATTGTGTAACGTTAACTCGGATAAACTTGGATAAACTCGGATAAACCTGGATGTTAATGTACCAAAATATCAAAAACCTGGATATTAACATATGGAAGTATCAAAAACCTGGATAACAATGTACCAAAATGTCAAAACCCTGGATATCAACGTTGCAAAGTATCAAAAACCTGGATAACAATGTACCAAAGTATCAAAAACCTGGATAACAATGTTGCAAAGTATCAAAAACCTGGATATTAACATACCTTTGGCTTCCCATTGAGGACTTGCAAGGGAGGCTTGGCTTAGACGGGAGCATGAGGAGTTGCAGACAAAACATTACAAAAGCACACACATAAAACCTACCATGTGTGCAGTGCTTTGTGTGCAATTATGCAACGTAAACTCTACCTGAGGTCATTAAAAACACTAAACATGCAGAAACGAAGCAGACGACGCAACCTTACTGTCCTCAACACTGCTGAGTCACCTCCTCACTAAAAGTCCACAGTTGCCTTCACACAGGCGTTGCCATATTTACATGTGTGTGTTTGCTGTATTACTATAGGACAATGTAATATTTATTTAAGGGTTGTAATGTGTAGCTATTTTAGTAAATAGAGAATGAACTGTGAAACCAGTTCACCGGGTGTGGTTGTTGCTTGTGTGAGTCAGCTTGTCCTGTCCTGTCCACTGGGTGTGTTGAAGGAGGCGGGTGGAGTCTTTTCACTGAGTTACCTGACACCTGCACACATGCTCTGTTGAAATGCAACAGGCTGAAAACAAAGAGGAGACGTGCTTTGTTTTACCGACAAACACCTGTGTACGTCGCTGCGCCCTCTTCCCTGCAATGTTATGTTTGTTTTCCTCTTTTGTCTGTAGAATAATCTTCACATTTCTGTGAAGTCTGGTGGAAAGTTCGGCCATGGGCAAAAAAAACAAAGTGATTAGTTTGGTTATAGATAACATAAAATAATTCACCAAATTTGATTAAATGGCCAGTATGTGGGATTTTAGTGGCATCTAGATTGAAACCAACAGAGCATCCCTCCCCCCACCCTTTCTGTTCTTCTCATGGCCTTCGGGGCCTTCAGAGTTTTACATGAAAGGCCCCTCTAGACGTTTTGTGCTACTGTAGAAACATGGCGGTACAACATGATGGGCTCTGTGGAACAGGCACCATTCACTATATAGATATATAGGACTCATTCTAAGCTAACAAAAACACAGCGCTTCTTAGTTTCAGATGATTATACATTAATTAAAACATGATTATGGATATTTTAGTCCCACACATATTATATTAAATCTTTCACACTGCTCCTTTAACCCCTGAAAAGGTTTTTCATTTGTTTTTTTCATATTCAATCATTTTCAATTAATTGTCTTCCAAGTTATTGTAGGTGTTTAATATAAATTACATTCATGTTGAATGGGTTCAGTAAACATGTAAGCATCAAGCAAAATTTCATGGTATTTGGTCAAAAGGCGGCACCACAGCAATGTGATGCATTTAAATTGTCACAACTCATGTCACTTCAAAGTCGCACTAATCAATATTTTACATTGACAGTGGGTCAAATGTCATGTGTAATCACTTGTAGTGGCAAATTCTGACCTCAGCCCTATTTTAGTGTCTTTCAGCTCTTTGTTTCTGATTCAACATGATTTCATTAATCATGATGTTGACATCCTTTGCATAAACTTGTACTTAGATTGTTGTGACAGTGACGTTTCTAACCACATATTACTCCATATCATTTCCTCTCTATGTCATGAGGTCAAACTACTTCTTTCTACAAGTTTTCATGTTTTGGCACCATCAGACGTTACTTGTCTGCGAGATGCAGGCTGTACATTCTGGCTGGAAAAACTTACACCATCAGTGATGAATTAAAGCTTCAGACCATGGGTGTGAGTGTGTAAGCTGGGGAAATGTACTGGACTTCTCACCAAAACTGGATTCTGTGATGAGCAGACAATGATTAGGAGTCTTTGCACATCAGAAACACAAGCATAAGCATAAGCACTGTGTTATCTGAAGCAGAAGCAAAAGAGACGAGTGCAAACAGGAAAGTAAAAGTAAGAAAAGTAAATCTGATAAGGGTAGATGTTGGGCTGGTTGGGGAAAACCAAGCTCAAATCACTGTAGGTTTACAATCCAAATACTGTAGGTCAGAGAGTGAAACACCGACCGAACAACAAGAGGAATCCTCAATAAAGACTTTAAAAGTTTGTTGAAAGATCCAGTTTTATTGCAAAGGGAGAATGGTTTCTGCTTCCAAATAAACAATTATCATGTATTCACATTTTTTTCTGCATTTCAGTGGCAATATTTGTAAATGAAAATGGAAGAATTCCTTAAAATGTATTTTATTGCTGCTGCAGTGACATTGCCTAAATGTATCGCCATGCTAGCGTGGCTTTACGGACGGTGATGTGGGTCTGAAGTATCTCAAAAACTAGAGGATGGATTCAGATGAGACACTCATGGTCTCCACAGGGTGAATCCCAATAACTTGACTTTTCCTCTGGCACCATCATCAGGTCAAATTATATGAGTCCAATATACTTTGGTTCTGGGCAAATGCCTGCAAAACTAATGACAATCACACCAACCTCAGATATGTTAGCATGCTAACGAGCTAAACTGCAACGGTGAACAGGGTAAATATTTCACCTCGTGTCAGCATGTTAGCGTGGTGATAGCATTTAGCTCAGAGCACTGCTGTGCTTGAGTACGGCCTTACAGACAGAGACACTAAAATGGCTGGAGAGTCTTGTTTGTTGATGAATGCTGAGTCAAGCAAAGCAAATCCAAACTTTTTACTTATTAAACAGCTCGGAGAATCATCCGTGTATGATTACATGAGTTGCTCATTTGTGAAATCTAACTCTTATCACACAGTGAAACCCATAATCGAAGTCAGAACTCACCCAAAAAATCATTTAACTTCACAAAACTGGTGGACTGAAGAGAAGTTGGGAGCACGCACACACACACACACACACACACACACACACACACTTAAAAGGGCTGTAGCGTGCTGTGCTCTTTTTGTCAGTCCCACAGCACTAACTCAAGTGTTAAAGAAAACCTCGGGACAGAAAAGGAAAGCATGAATCGAACAAAGAAGCTGCTTTTAGCCCTTTTATGGCTCCCTAGACCGTCTTGCACAATAACCATTTGTAAAACATGATTGAATGTTACTTTATTTTAAAACATCAAATTGGTACTTTATTATACAAAAATAACAGACTTTTGTGTTTGTTTTGTGCAGCTTTCTGTATGAAATATGCAACATGAACATGACTAAACATGTCAAAACAGGCAACCTCAGAAAGCCCAGACTGAAACACTATCTGGCAATAATGGGTTTTTTCTCAGTTATGTGTAAACCATGGCGGTAAATCCCTTTTCTTTTTTTTTTGCCTATGAAAATCTGTTTTAGTTTTTCCCTAAATGTTCCCTAAAATTCCCTGAAAGTCCTGTGAAGTCCTGCGCTTCCTCCCTCTCTCCACATGCTGACACCCCCCACGTACAAATACTTAATCCTCCCAAATCCAGACAGGAAATGCCCTCGTCAGTAGAGCAGAATGCTTTTGACAGACCCCTGCTGTTCTTTCTCTTTCTGCCCCCCCCACCCCCCCACCCACTGAATGATATATGTGCCCTACACAAACTGCCATCTGGAAACAGTTAGCCTGTGAACGTTTGCACAGAGCCAAAAAAACATGTCTATCATGAGTTCATCAGTAGTGGAGGATAATTCAAGCCTGCTATCACAGGGGGAATATGGGACATGTTGTTTGCTTTCACTTTCAGGGGCTGATGTGTGTGTGTGTCTTCATGCGTTTGTATGTGTGTGTGGGTGTGTGTGTGTGTAAGACAATCAAATACTTGTTTAGTTTCATGACTCATGAGATCCAGTCTAAGTCTTGGCTCTGTGTCACTGCTTCTTTCACAGTTTACTTCGTGTTTTCTGGTTAGTTACTATGGAGAGCTGCACATACAATTAATTCAGTTAATTTTGAAGAGACCAACTGATGCAGCTCAGTCCTCAGACGACCCGCGTATCTTAATGACAGACATCCTGAGATTCTCCCATCTACTTACAAATGGGTTTTTTTTTTTTTTTAAATGTTGGAGACTTGAAGACCCCGGTCAGGAAATAGAAAAAACACAGTCAGAAAGAGGCCGCACATGGACAGAAAGATAAAGGTTACACTTCTCACATAGAGGAAAGTAGAGGAGGTGATAAGAAAGACCAGCTCAAATGCCTGATGCTGTGAAGACAACAGGAAGAGGGAAAAAAAACACAAATAAATAATAAAACATAATTTTTATATTATTATTATAAATATATGTATATGTCTGTTTGTATGTTTTAGTTTGAGCCAACTCACACCAGGAGTTCAACCTTTTTTATGACTCCGAGAGTAACTGTAGAAAAATAGATAAGATAAACGTTAACAACAGATTGTGCCGTTTCTTAGTCCACAAAGGTTGTAATTCATTGTACAACACCTGGCAACTAAAGAGAGGACAACCATAGTGAAACATTACAGTAAAACTGTCCATAGATTAACCTCAAACTTGGTAGCTCCAGCACTACAGACCTGTTGTTGATTAGAGGGATACTTTGATCAGACTTGGAGAGGAAGGGAAAACCATTTGTTTTTCACATTTCTCCCCCAAATTTTCTCCTGTGGGGTTGAACCCAACATCATCTTCTGCCTTTCAGCAATTTAAACTGATGAATATGCAAAGTCTTGCATAAAATCCTTTGTTGCCATGAGGGGAATTACACACTCATCTGTTATGAGAAACGATACCAACAAGGATCACAGCATTGAGAAACTGTGTCCTCTAGTGGCGCATGTTCTTCAATACTTCAGGTTCATGATCCAAATGCAGGCGAGATCAAAATAAAATTTATTCAAATATAATCTATTGATCACATCAGGGCTCAAAACATGACATTGTACATTTGTAACAAAAAAAAACAAACATGAAATTTCTTTACCTTGAATTTTAAGACATTAATTCACCAAATTTCCTTTCATTGTCGTGTTGCTGCTGTAGAAGATTTCTACTGTCATTTTAAATGAGGTGTGCTGAGATAAAAAAAACACCCAGTGACACCCTTGTAGTTTTCACGTTGTTCATATAACTACATTTAAGCAATTACACAAAAGTTAAAACACAATGCTTCATGATAAAACACTGCAAACTGTTAGTGTCACAATTTCAGTTACATCAACACAAATGACAGTAAAATATACGTCGTCTTTTCATGCGTAAAAAAAAAAAATGTTTTGGGGTTTTGCGTAGTTTACTTCACAACACACATGCACTGATGATTCCTTGAACAAATGATTCTTCAAAGTTGCATAAGGTGCAGAGACCCATCAATTCTGATTTCCACAGCATTAAGGTCAAATTTAGGCAGAATGAAAGTGACTGAGCATAAAAACTTCACTCAACCAGCTCATGAAACGCGTCTGGCTTTAGCTTTTGGTTGCCGTCTGCCTTCAGAGGCATCACAGTATGTCTACAGAAGACTTGTGGCTGCTTCATTATAACTTTACAGTTAAAGCCATCTTCAGGCAGAGCAGTACTACAATCTTGGAAAGGAACAAACCCAGAAACGCTCAAAAACGCACAAACAGGAATCATAAGGCACCTGTATCTACCTTTACAATGCTGCAACACTAATTAGTGCAAAAATGGGCTGTAAACAGCATTAAAGCACATACTGTTGATTACATCATGGACTACAGTCAGACTCCTGTCACATTCTCAGGAAGGTAATTATCCTCTCATTTATTGCACATCATCTTTCTGCTGATGAGATTTTTTTTTTTNATTCATTGTACAACACCTGGCAACTAAAGAGAGGACAACCATAGTGAAACATTACAGTAAAACTGTCCATAGATTAACCTCAAACTTGGTAGCTCCAGCACTACAGACCTGTTGTTGATTAGAGGGATACTTTGATCAGACTTGGAGAGGAAGGGAAAACCATTTGTTTTTCACATTTCTCCCCCAAATTTTCTCCTGTGGGGTTGAACCCAACATCATCTTCTGCCTTTCAGCAATTTAAACTGATGAATATGCAAAGTCTTGCATAAAATCCTTTGTTGCCATGAGGGGAATTACACACTCATCTGTTATGAGAAACGATACCAACAAGGATCACAGCATTGAGAAACTGTGTCCTCTAGTGGCGCATGTTCTTCAATACTTCAGGTTCATGATCCAAATGCAGGCGAGATCAAAATAAAATTTATTCAAATATAATCTATTGATCACATCAGGGCTCAAAACATGACATTGTACATTTGTAACAAAAAAAAACAAACATGAAATTTCTTTACCTTGAATTTTAAGACATTAATTCACCAAATTTCCTTTCATTGTCGTGTTGCTGCTGTAGAAGATTTCTACTGTCATTTTAAATGAGGTGTGCTGAGATAAAAAAAACACCCAGCGACACCCTTGTAGTTTTCACGTTGTTCATATAACTACATTTAAGCAATTACACAAAAGTTAAAACACAATGCTTCATGATAAAACACTGCAAACTGTTAGTGTCACAATTTCAGTTACATCAACACAAATGACAGTAAAATATACGTCGTCTTTTCATGCGTAAAAAAAAAAATGTTTTGGGGTTTTGCGTAGTTTACTTCACAACACACATGCACTGATGATTCCTTGAACAAATGATTCTTCAAAGTTGCATAAGGTGCAGAGACCCATCAATTCTGATTTCCACAGCATTAAGGTCAAATTTAGGCAGAATGAAAGTGACTGAGCATAAAAACTTCACTCAACCAGCTCATGAAACGCGTCTGGCTTTAGCTTTTGGTTGCCGTCTGCCTTCAGAGGCATCACAGTATGTCTACAGAAGACTTGTGGCTGCTTCATTATAACTTTACAGTTAAAGCCATCTTCAGGCAGAGCAGTACTACAATCTTGGAAAGGAACAAACCCAGAAACGCTCAAAAACGCACAAACAGGAATCATAAGGCACCTGTATCTACCTTTACAATGCTGCAACACTAATTAGTGCAAAAATGGGCTGTAAACAGCATTAAAGCACATACTGTTGATTACATCATGGACTACAGTCAGACTCCTGTCACATTCTCAGGAAGGTAATTATCCTCTCATTTATTGCACATCATCTTTCTGCTGATGAGATTTTTTTTTTTATTCAAACGGAGCTAAAAATAAAGTTAAAGTACTAAAGGCAAAGCTGAGCTTTTTGTTTCAGTCAGATGACACTTCAGCTAAAAATAATACATGTCCACACATATTTAAAGCAGTGTCTAAACTACTGTAGGTCAGTGGTTTCATGTCGTTGTTTCTTAAGCTTTTGTCCATTTGAAGTGTGCAAAGCATCTTTGAGACAATGTTGCGCTATAAATAAGACTAACACTCACTTCAGCGTTCTTACACTTTGTCTTATCCGTCCGACAAATGGGCAGCTTTGTTTTGGCTCTGTGCTCAAGCACATTAGACCTGAACTGAAGTACAACACTCAATACAGATGTGAACTATATTAGAGAGAAATTTAAGAGCTGCAGAGAGTTTTGGTTTTTGATAACCTCCAGTGGTTTAACTTCTCAGCTTGCTGCAGTGATGTACAGGTGTACTCCAGGATCAGTGTGGCTCGTTGTCAGTACACTGTAACATCACTGTCTTGTTTGAGGTGCAACAGGAAACAGTCCGGTGTTAAGTTACTCTTTAAAGTTTAAAATCAGCACTTGAATCTCACAATTGTTATTCCCATCCAATGTTCTGGATTAAAGAGCCAAAACAATGAAAAACCATCACTGTCCTCACACTTAAATATGTGTCTGCTTGTGACTTCAACAGTCAACAACAAGTAAAACCAATCATGAAAACATCAGAGTCATTACATCCAGCTGATGGTGAAGTTCTGACTGAGGTTGAGACCGAGATCTGCAACTGTTAACACCTGCAGAGGGAGAACGGAGAACAAAGGTCATTCAGTCGGGTAAACTAAAGGCCTACACTATGAAAAACAGGACGACAACACGACTGCACGAGTCATATGCTACACAAGAGATATCACAGGGGACATCTCTTTAATATCTTGAAGTGGGTCACTGGGTCTTCTTTTAATTAATTAATCAAATGTGTTTTAAAAATCACCCTGCTAGAAGGGTTCAGCAAGTAACTACGTACACTGAAGTACAATTTTGAGGGTACTACTTGCTACTTTATACTTCGACTTGTTGACGTTTCAGAGTGAGATGTGAAACCTAACTTCTACCTAACCTCATTTCAGTTACTTTTCAGATAAAGATTTTAAATAAAAAAAACATATGATCATGTTATAAAATAGGTTGAATTGTTTTAGATTAAATACCATAAAAATATATTAGCATTTAAAATTAGCTCCACTCAGACCAACTACAACATTAAAGTACTATTTATTTATATGTTAGTGTGTCAACAATAATGATCCAGTCATTCAACAATATAATACTAGCGTGGACCATTCTGTATGAAAAACTGTGAACGCAAGACTTTTACTTTTGCAGTATTTGTATAGCCTGGTATTGCTACTTTGACTCATGACAGCTGAAGCCACATGTGTATAGGTTTTGGTTACACAATTAAATACTGTTGTTGTAAAATGTAGAAGTAAAACTAACAACATCATCTGTATTTTATGTTTAATCAGATGTAAGACAATTGTGGAGCATGTGATCCGCCACTTCTGCCACTTAATTTTAGTGGCTAAATCCACCTACGGAAACTGCGTGACCTCCAAGTGATTCAGCATGAATAACAAGCACAACTACGGTTTCCCATTTTCTGTCTCTCCCCCCCCCCCACCTCTTGGCTCACCTGGTTGGCTCTGTAGGTGAACACTGCATCTTGGGAGTTCACAAACACTCTGCTTGGCTTCTCCTTCACGCCGTAGAAGGAGGCCGACTCCACAGTGATGTATGTGGCCTCCACGTTGTTATGGAGCACCTGGGACGTCATCACGTTCTACAAAATAAGACGATGGATGTCAGATCACATGGCAGCACATGTTTAAATGAATATTATGTCAAAAATAAACCTTCGAGCCCCGTCCTGTTTCACATTTCCAGGTTCATTTAATTACGTTTCTTACTTCTTGAGGTCAAACGTAAACAATGTGATGTGATAAGAATTCATGCAGTGCAGCAGCATTGCTGTTTAAAAGATTAAAGATCCCTTCCAGGTTTGTTTGAAGACATATAAATATACATTGCTTTAGATTATAATTTGTGGCTCCTTTTTCCACAAAAAAATTCAATTACCTGATTAAAACTTTTTTTAATTACATTTACTCCATCACTGTTATTAAATAGAGTCCAGACTTTATGAATATGCAAATATTATCAGGATTTTGGGAGACTTCTGCTACTGCACTGAAAAGTTCATTTTCAGTTTATGTGCACTGGAGTTTCAAATTTCCACGTCACACTTACTTACATATGTATTATATATGTACACAGGAATATGATTCCTGAGCAGAGCTCCCTTCAGCAGCTGAATGTGAAAACAGCTGTCAAGTGTCAAACTCATACATCATTCTGCAGAGTGAGGCTCAAACATACAGCTATAAAAATAAAAAACCTAGAGATATATTCGACCTCCGCCTGCTGTGTTTAAGTAACTCTCACTTTCTGACCTAACATTTCCTCTCTTTATCTCCACACATCACCCACAGCTGAATCAGACATGTTCAGACACAGTTTAAGCAGGTTGTCAAAAGGCATTCTGGGAAATGTGGGTAATCATAAATCTGACAAAGCAGGCTGGAATGAGGCAATGAGAGATACCAAAGGTCGTTTTTTTTTTTTTTCTTCTTCTTTTCTTTTAAGGCAAAACTAAACGAGTGTGAGCACCTGAGCGACGCTGAAGATGATGTAGGCGTAATGGTCGCTCTCGTACGTGTCGATGCTCTCTCCGTCGTCCCAGAACAAGTCTCCACTGGCTGAACCATCGTCAGAGAGAGAAGAGACCAGGTGGAGCGGCTGACCGCTGCTCACCCACAGGGTCAGGTTGGGCGCCTGTACACACGAATTGAAAGAGAAAAACAAACCATACATTATAAACTGCTCCCAGGTCAGATTCACAGAACCCCAACATCAGGTTTAAGAAATATTTTTGTATCTTTAGAAAAATCATGTACATTTGATGTGTGTGTGTGTTTTTAGGTTTTAGCCAGATCACTTAGAACAACTTAAAGGGTCAGCTCACCCACAATACAAATTATCCAATTATCTCTAGTTCTTATAAACCATGCAGACAAATTTGCTTGTATGTGCATTAACTGTCATGTAAATGTCATGTTGAAAATATAATACATATAACATACAACATTTTGCCAGCAACAAAGTCCTGGTAACTCTGGATAATATATATATATATATATATATATATATATAAATAACCAAACCTAAACTGTCTTTATAGCTCGATACCACTCTGAGTAAGAGAGAAAGTGTTTGTGTATTTGTGCTGAACTGACCATTTCACCTGATATGCTGCACATGTTCTGCACACACGTCTCTCTATTGTCAAGTTTGGTAAACACATTTTAAATCATCCAAAAAAAAAAAAAAAAAAGAACTTGAAAATGTGAAAGTGAAACAAAGATCCTTTTGTATACCTGTGTTGGTGTAACAGATCCTTCACGCAAATGCAGGTTGATCTTATCTAGAGGTGCATGGAGTTGAAGCTCTTCACCCTTACTGCGCACAGAGTCACCCTGGGAGGAAGAGGAACACACATGGGCATATTACTTCACTCTTTACTCCATTTCATTCCACACTCAAACAGCATAATGAGTCTGTGTGTGCCAGGCTGAATGCTGAGTATGGCTCTTACCGTGTAGTAGTCATACCACAGTCCCTCGGGGAAGTAACCGTCCACAGAATCCACTCCAGGATCTAACACTGGTGTCACCAACAAATTCTTCCCCCACAGGAACTGTTTGTCAATCCCGTAGGTTCTTACATCTTTTGGAAACCTGTTGAGAACATACAGGAATCATACAGTTAGGCAAAGCTCAAAATGTCAAGTCAAAAATAAGAATTTAAATGTATAAGAAAGTAGAAAAAAAACAAAAATACAAGGTTGTGTTTTTAAGCTCTACTTACTCGAACATCAGCGGTCGGGCAACAGTGTGTCCGTGCACATGTGCGTGATGAAAGAGAGTGTAGAGGACAGGGAAGAGAGAGTAACGCAGCAGCAGAGCCTGTTTCATGGCTGTACGAGCCAGAGGGCTGAAAGCTGTGGGATCCTGAGGCTGCAAACACGTTTCAAAGTCAGACAGTGTCAGAAAAAAGTCACATTTCTAAAAGGAGACAGGGATAAACTACAGCACTCCAAATATGTCTTAAATTGGTATTACACAGCAGTATTTTTCCCATGGAGCTCTAAGATGAGGTTGGAGCAGTGATGTTAAAGTATTACCTTCATGTCGATGGCGTTGTGGTTGCGTGTAAAGGGATAAAAAGCTCCGACCTGCGTCCAGCGGACACACAGCTCCTCCTGCGGCTCCTCACTGAAGCCGCAGATGTCTGCTCCCACCAGCGGGATGCCCAGAAGGTTAAAGGTCAACATACCTGAAGGACAGAAGGAGAGAGGTGGAAAATCTGAGATATAAAACCGACGTCAAACTATTCCATTGGTAATTTCAGACACAATTTTCTTAAAAATCTAAAGTAGTACAAAGTGTGTACAGATGAAAGTTTAAGTGCCACATGGAGCCATAATACAGAGTTTAAGCATCACACAACCTTCAAATTAGCAAATTAGCCATTCACAACAACAAAAATGCGTCATAAATGTACTAAAAACTGCTGACAAATCTGCATTTGCTGAACAATCTGGCAAAAATATGGCAATCACTTAAAGCCGCATTCATTTACTTTGACCACTTGGAGGCGGAAGAGGACCACAACAAACTGTCAGACAAACTGCACTGACATGTTACCAATTTAGAGCTGAAGTTGTTATGGCTAACATGTTAGCAACATTAGCATTCACTTGGTGTCATATTTTCATTTTGTCATCCACCACGCAGCTCTAAGTCTGTTTCACAGCTTCTGGGGAAAATATCCAGCTAACTTCAACTTTCTTCTGGTGAAAATACTTCGTCACCTGTTTTACTTTACAAATAGTGACTTCACTGTTAATATAAAAATGATAAATGGAGCTTCAGGAAAAAGAAAAAAACATGCATGGATTGTTGATTTAGATTACATCTGTTTTAAATGTCTGGATAAACACCAGAAGAGAAAAATTATTATAACAGAAAAGCAGAAATTACAATTATATGTGTGTGAGCAAGTTGGATATGGTTTTTGTGCACACCACCAAACTTCTGTTTTGTTCAGATATTGATAAGAAGTTGACAAAGTTTAATCTTGAAACGCAGCAGACAATAATATACTCAGAGGAAAAGGAATAATTGAAGTGTCTGTGTGATCGTACCTGCTATAGAGGTGTAAAGGTCTTTCCATTGGCTCCTGTTGTCTCCCAGCCAGTGGCCAGAGTACATCCCCTGACTGGGGAAGGTGGAGCGAGAGATCACAAAAGGTCTCTTTGCCACGATCCGCATCAGAGCGCTGGACAAGGGGACGGAGAGGAAGAAGATTTAGAGGACAGGAACAAGATTTAAGGAAGCAGAGGTGTGTGTGTGTGTGTGTGTGTGTGTGTGTGTGTACTTCAGTTGTCCTGACCTGGCAGAGGCTTTAGCTTCCATGAGTCCGTACAGGCTGTGCATATTATAGTGTATGGACTGCTTCTGCTGTGCAGTGGCACACACTGTTTTGGCTCTCAGCAAACCTCCTAGTATACCTGCAAGGTAAAAGACACAATTAGAATTTCTGACAATCATATAAGTGCATCTTTCTGTTATGTTTGTTGTGTGAGTTGTGCTTGAGATCTGTGTCTCCCACCAGGTGTATAAGGAGGATTTTCAAGACTGTTTGATGGACAGCCGTTAGTGGATCCATCCAGGAAATTAGACGGTTCATTCATGTCCTAATAATGGTGAGACAAAGGTCATGGAGAGGAAACGCTGAGAACCACTACAGCAATGCCATTTAAGTCAGGGTCAACGGTTTCTTTTTTTTTCCCCCACTGATCTCTCCCATTCTCATACTTACAATCCATAATCCATCAAATGGCACTTTGTCATGGAACCTCTTCAGGTTGTCGTACCACCACTCATGTGTTGCGTCATCAGAGAAATCCGGATAAGCCGTCAGACCAGGCCACACCTGGAGTAAAGGATGGGGAATTTTTATTTATCACTCAAGCTAAATGTTTCCTTCTGAAAACGAAAGACAACGGAGAGAGTAGAAACCAAACACACAGAACAGATTTGAAGGAGTATGGAGACAATGTCTGGGCATGTTTTATATCACATCACATCAGTGATGGGTTTGTAAACAGTAGCAGTGATACTTCTCACCTATATGTCAACATGACACAGTGTAGGACTTGCCACTACCATTTAATCTATGTTTCTGTCCCTTGCTCCTGATATCTAAATATTGTGAATACATTGTGAATGATGGGTTTTGTATGTCATCTTTTAAACCGTCTTATGTCTTTTAAACAGTATTTTGCAAAATGTAATTAAAATATTAAATAAGAAGAAGAATTTGTGATCAGCCAATGTAGTGTGATGATTCATGTCTCACCTTCCCAATGAGTGTTTTTCCTTCAGCATCCCTAATAAAAACGTCTCTCTTCAGTCCTTCATCGAACGGCCTGTATGATCCCTCTGGCTGAGTACTGCTGATACCCGGGTCCTGCAGGTTGAGAAACAACAGTCACACACACACACACACACATGAACACAGGCCACATCAGACAAAAAACACAAAGTACAAACTCCTGTGTACCAGGATCATGACATAGCGCTGGTCATGAGCGTGCAGGTCCTTGACCAGGTCAGGCAGCGTCGCGAACTTTGTCGAGTCAAAAGTGAAGTCCATAAATTGGTCCATGTAGTCGATGTCATTCCACTGGACATCCTGCAAAAAGAATGACACAATAAATAATCAAATAATAGACAAATGTACAAACATTCAAACAATCTGCTGTGCCCACTTTACCTGTGGTATCCCATAATTCCTCATGTTCTTGACAATTTCCCAGGTAGAATCACTGGTGTTGTAACCCCAGCGACAGAGATGGTATCCTAAAGCCCAGTAGATGGGCATCGCAGGGTATCCTACCACAAGATAGAGTGATGAGGAGAGAAAGGAGTGTGAGTGAAAGCAGGGGAGGATGTTATCAAAAGAAAAATGGAGGAACTTAGAGCGACAGAGGTGAATCCGTAGGACTGAGGTGTATACAAAACAACATGACACATGACACAAATCTTCTGTAATGTGCAGCTATTCACAAAATTACTACTTAAAGAATAAATCTGGCATTATTCCACACTTTTGTTATCATCAACAAATCCCAAACAAAGATTAAAACAAACTGGATCCAACACAAACATCACAACAAAGTTTTCACACTTGGCTGAGGTGGAAAAGTTGGTTTATCGATAAAAAGCAAAATGCAACAAAGTGCAATGGAAACGGACTTAGTGAATTAATCACGACTCCTATAGATGTAAATATTCAAAAACAATTCAATATATAGTTTCATTTCAAAATAAACTAAATAATTTCCTCTTCAAGCAGCTGGGCTCCATGCTGTAGTGTTGTGACTCAAACAAGAGGAAATAATCATTTGTGGGGACTGTTTTTAGCTGCTGATTAATACTCATTTGATGCTTTGGGGGAATTTTGCAGCAGCAGGACTGTGTCTGTTGGTTCGCATGAAAATAAACTAATGTGGACGATCTCTCAGTCTCTCTCGATCTCGATCTCAAGTTACAGCTGCAGTGTAATTCTACAATAACCTTATAATGTATGAGACAGGTATATGATGTGTAAGAAAATACATCAGACTCATATATTTTACACGTCGACACGCCCATAATCCCAGTCTCCTACTAACCTATGACGTCCACATACTGCTCAATAACTGAACCAGGATCAGGACCAAGGAAAACGTAAAAGTCAAGGATTCCACCAATAGTACGCCAGGTGAGGGCCGGGGCCGGCTGGAGGACCACATCTGACCAAACACATGAAACATCGATTATTTATAGGAAAATCATACTGAGCAAGATCAGACGAGATCTGCATTAAAACATTAAAGCTGATTTTCATCATTCTCTAGATGATGACATGATGACCTTTCAGTTAGCAGCGCTCAGTATTACTATTAGGAAATACAACATGACACTGGAAAGTTCCTATTTATTGTTGTAGACACTGAAATCACACTGAACAAGGTCATCACAGGAGAGTCTGTTAGGGACTTCTGCGTTTATATAACTGCTGACTGTTGTCAGCTGTTGTCACAAGAAAGAGTTGTGAAATCTACCAACTGTGAGCATCAGAAAGCGCCAGTGGGTATTATTGCATGACTAGGAAGTATGAGGGCGCTGAGCGGACTGACCCATTGCGTTGCTGTTCAGCAGGAAGAAGCCGTGTGCGTTCCCTCCTTCCTCCATTGCCAGGTAAAATGGATGAGCTCCGTACAGGTTTGTCTGTTCCTACAGTTCAGAGAGAAACAAGAATATTACTTCGGTGGCTATTTCTCCAAAATCATAATCAAACTTGAATCAAACAATCACTGATGCCCCGGAATAAATAAATAAAGTCCTTTGTCCAAACTGAGGTTTTGTGTTTTCCTGAGGTTTATACGTCCATTTCTAGCGAGCAAACAATGAAATCATGGCTCCTGCCGCCTCTCTTCCTCTGGTAGAAAAAACACAGACCCACCCAGGTGGGTCATATCTACTGTATAAACAGAGCAGTGACAATATCAGGAGCTTCCATACCATGGGAGGCACATCCCTGGCCCACATGGTGAGTGTGTTCCAGTGGACATCATGCAGAAAGGTGGAGCGATGTTCCCCCAGGCCATAGATGAACTGACTGGACAGGGAGGTGGAGAACTGGAGGAACTGATCCGCATAGAAGAGAGGAGCCTCTGTGGTGTTCAGACTAACAAGGAACCATTGAAGAGGGACATAGTATTAATACCCCAACATGGTCATTTTCTCAACTGACTTTCTGGTATACAACATCTGTGTAAGTGTAGCCAGCTCATGTCAGACTTACAGCACAGCTCCTGTAGAGCTTCTCTTCACGATGAGACCAAATGGCTCTTTTGAAAGCTCTACTATGTACTCTGGACTTTCTGCCTTCTTGGTGGCGGTGGGGACAGAGATTGGGACTTCAAACCTTGAGTTAGAAGGGTCCGTAATCTAAAATGAGATACATTAGACAAACAAACAGTTTGTATTTGAGTAACATACCAAAGAATCTGCGGCATTATGGAATAAAAACTTAACCAAAGTTTATGACAGTCCCTTTGAACCTGCTTGGTTTAATTAAAATATTGGCACAGACCTTGTTGACCTATTAACTGCTTTGAATGTGAACTGTGTTGTTTGCTAACATGTATAATTGGGGGTTAATGAGATTGCTCACAAGGTTTGTTCATTTCTTAAACATCTGTGACATGTATGGTTTAGGTCTGGAGGCCTGTGTTTGTACGGTTTTTCGTGGCATTGGTAAGTCAGTTCACCATATTATAACTTTATGAATTTATCATGGGAAGTGTTTCAGGAAACACATCCAGCAGACAAAGAGCAACATCACCATTTCTTTGAGGTTGTGTTTCTGGACACCTGATGAAAGTATTTTCAATATTCACTCAGTCTTTCAGCTCATATAACTGTAACCTTCTGCACCAGCTAAAAGTCTTAAAACACAGCACACAGCTGAGGGGAACAGCTGTCAGGGGTCAGGGGTTCTTTACTAAGAGTGACGCCTTTTGCATTATACATATTCCTTTGATTCACAGTTAATATAAGAATATTGATTTAGTGCAGCTTCAACTTTAAAATGTACCAGGAACCCAGGAAGCACTTTCTCATGCAAGGAAAGCTGTTATCCAAAATTACATCAAAGCATTTTAGTGTAAAAAAGTTGCTGTGAAATCATAAACAGAACCTTCCTTAAATACCTGCTAGATCATTTATGATGCTTCAAGTCCTCTGCAGAGATAAAAAGAGTAAAGTTCTTCTACACAAACGGAAACTGCATGCTGTATGACTAATGTGGGCATCCTCCACTCACCCTGACACGTAGCCGTGTGTCTGTCTCATGACGTATCTCCACCTCTAGAGTGAGGATGTCTGCTGGGTAATAGGTCTTCACCTCTCTCACGAGCGTACCTTTTTGTCCCAGGGATGTGTCGTTTATTGACACGAGCGAGTAGGAAGGGAAATCCGGAGGATAGAAACACCAGGGGATACCATTTCTCCCTGATGGGCGGGCGGCAGGGGAGGGGGAAGCAGGGATAAAGCAACAGTTCCTCGCCTCACATAAGTCTTTGGTCACGACCACTCCTCTTTCAGGGTAGCAATCAAACCTCCACGCCTCTGGAATTAAACTGCAAGCCTGACGACGTGAGGCAGACACAGTGTCGTTTACTTCTGTTTGCGGCGTTTGTGCCGTGGCCGGTGGCGGGGGTCTATGTGGCTGTTGGTTGGACGAACCGTGCAGCCAGAACATGGTGCCCAGTAGCCAGCCTCCACAGAGGAGCAGCAACAGGCAGCCAATAACCAGGAGGCCTGTGGTGACGGAGCATGAGGGCATCCGTGGAAGCAAGGAGGCCTCCTCTGGCTCCTGCAACTTTAAACACAGCAAGGAAATCAAATAAGCAACACACCAAAGTAGTCACTGTGCATTCTAATTAGTTAATTAGCTTTTTATCTATCCATCTCACATGGGATTACAAGACATAGCTACATCAAGAAATAATAACGGCCATCTTCCAGTAACACATACACGAACCAAAAAATACACACTACCAAATAACATACACTCAATGGCTACTTAATTAGGTACTTAATTAAAATATAATGCAATCCAATTAAAAGTTCCACTATAAAGTCTACCTTTATCAAGAAAATTAATTGATTTTTGATTAACATTGTCAGAAAGGGATTAATTTAATTATATGTCAATAAATGAGGTCTCTGTTAAACTGGACTAAATTAGATTTTACGGGTGTATGTAATAAAGTGACCTCAGCACTGTATGTACATTTAAGTGAAAAGGTTCATATAAACTGAGTGCCTGGTCGCCGAAGAAATAAAAATAAAATCTTAAAAAACTCAAATTTTACACTAATAAAGACTCCTGTAAATGTTTTGTATGTAACAGCCAACTCAGAACAGAACAGAATCAAACTCATTTTCTTCTTCCAAACTGAAAAACCATCCAGCGTCAATAGTGAGTGGAACAAGACCAAACCCTCAGCTGGGAACATAAAGATCTTTGCCTCTTGAATAAGTTAAAAATACATTTTAAATAAAAAAAAAAAAAAGGACCATAGCCATGGTTACGTTTATCTTATTCAACTATCAAAGCTACAATGAGGGAAAGGTTGTTATTATCAGGAGAGTCCCAGATTGGCAGCACTGACAGAGAGTTACAGACTAACAACATAAAAAACAGGTTCAGACTTACAATAATGCCAATGTAATGTCAGCAATTAAACTGGCAATAAAGTGACACCGTACAAACAGCCTGAGAGCTGTATAAAACCATAACTACAATAAAACAAACAATAAAATAATGAGACAAACACATCTAGATTGTGAAATATCCCAAAACATTGGCAGATAGGGGAAAGAGCATGAAGTTTCTACAGCAATGATTTGAATTCACACAGAGAGAGATCAATCCTTTGCAGTTTTAAGACAAACTGCAGAAGGTTCAAGGCTTGAACTCACTGAAACTTCTTGTTGGACAGTTCGAGGCTCCTCCGACAACACAGCATTGGAAAACTGAACATCTTCAGGGTTCAGGCGCTTGTATGAAACCATCCTGACAGTGTGTGCTTGTCAAAGTAAGAGACTGAACACATGTAAGAGAGATAGAGAAACAGAGACAGTGGGACAAAGGTCAGTACAGTGACAAATGTGAGTTCCGGCTGTTCGGAGTTGGTTGGAGAAGTGTCTGCACAAGACAAGGTGTAGTGATCAGTTTCTCTGATTTGATAGTTGATTTAATTGGAAAGCAGAGGATCTGAGTCAAGAGCAGTGATGGAAGAAGTATTCAGATCCTTTAGTTAAGTAAAAGCAGAAATACTCCATTACAAGTTACAATCCTGCATTCAAAATGTTACTGAAGTAACAGTACAAAAGTATAATCGGAAAAATGTACTAAAAGTATCAAAAGTAAAAGTAGTCATTATGTGAAAATATTTATTTCATAGAATTGTATTATTAATGATGCATTGTATTATACATTATTATAATAATACATTACATTCCACCACGAAACAATTAAGAGCACATTATGGTGACGAAAGACATAGAAACACATAGATCACATAGAAAAAAAGATACCATAGATGTGCAATTACACAGCTATTTGTCAATTAAATATCTTAAATAACAGATGAATATTGAGATCATGCTGCAGTAAGTTTAGGTCTTATTTAAGTCTTATAAATTACGGTTATAAATATGAAATTAACGTGATCTTGACTGGGTGACGGTATTTTTCAAACACAACTCTCTAGCTACATGTCAGGTTTTTACCATCTTAGGTTGAGGTGTTATGAACGCTGACATGAAGTTTCTGCACATTTTGGCCACAGGACATGATGTTGTGGCTAACTTCAGCTAGCCCCTGCGTAGAAAATCATGTAAATGTCAAAGTTCACCTAGGAAACATTGGACCGCTTAGTTACTGGAGTTAATCAACGGACTGGATGACTTCACCTGGGGAATTTTGGTCATGAGAAAACAAGGACTAGTCGGCCGGGACCGACGGACTGTTTTCTGTACGTTACTGTTGCAAAATAACGTTTATTAGCGTTAGCTACAGTTAGCAGCACCGTTAATGTGAGCTAATGTTAGCCACCCATAGCTGACACGGGCGTTTACATCAACATTACTCACCTGTATGAGCTTTGAACTTTACACGCACAAAAATATAGTAATTTTTAATTTTAAATGAATGCTACGTTGGCGAAGTAATTCGTAACGTTGATAACCTTAACTGTCTGGACGGTGTGGGTCTGTTTATCTCCATGTCACATTCGAAGAGCCTCGTAATTTCTAAAACTTCCGTTTGAAGATGTCGGATTCACGATCTGTAAACTAAACTCAAGATGTCATTGTCGAGATCTTATGTGATAATGTCAACGACGGTAAAGTATATAAGGATGATTAATTCATGGTTGGTTACATTTTTTTGACTAAAAAAGTGAGGAGTATGTTTCTTTGTAATGGTGCTGCCTTCAGGACCAGCTCTGGGTTTTTTTTAAAACCTGTAAATTACACAGCCAACCTGGACCTGTGTGCTGCGCCAATGCAGGTTCAACAAGAGAGGTGCAGGATTTAACAATAAAGGTGTTCTTAATAAGATAATGGTTACCACCTGTAAATGTGCTTTGAATTATAATAGTTTTTGTCTGAGAACATATAGTTGTCGATTTTGAAATTTTTCTCACCTGACAGACTTTAATCCTACTTTAAAACACATTAAAGATACCCTGTGGTTCAAGAATTTAAATAGATGTTTCCTCAATATTGGTTTAAAGTGTTGTATAAAATAAAAAATATACAGTATATTAATATATTCCTGGCACATGCTGTTTTATGTATGGTATATGACACACATCTCCTTTTGCCTTTAACTACAATATACATTGGTTTTCCTTTTCCACATACCAAGAATTTGTTTGTTCCAAAATATAAAATATGTATATGTATATTTTTATATATTTTATATGTATATATATGTTTTTGAAAATTTTTAAGAGTCAACCATTGATGCCTCTTAATAGTGTAAACCACAAAAATATTTTTTAATTATTTAAATATGACTTTTTGCATATTGTATTTGTACCTCTCGTACATTAACTCCAGCAGATATAACTCCTCAGGCAAAATTTAGTACTTTTACTTTTATTGTTCAGTATAACATGTCCCATACAATTAGACAGAGGCAGCACTGGGCAAAATTTACCATCTACATGGCTTCAAATTTTTGCCTTTTGTATCGTAGCCTTTAATTCACAATGGTTTCTTGGCCTTAAAGAGCTGTTTAAACCAGGTGAACCTGAATCATGATTTGGTTCTTGAATAACTACTGTACAAAACAGAGATAAAAATTTATCACCACTAAGGCAAAATGGTTTTGGCAAACACCTGATGTAACCTCATGTTCCCATGGTTTTGTTACTGGGTACATTTCCCAAAGAATGAATTCCAGTTTCACCTGATTCCTGGACTGCTCATTGGCCACCGTAACATCTGATACAAAAACATAATTACTCTTCAATCCAATTTCCACATACACAATTAGTTGGAATGGAAAATACTGCATGGACACAGTGAAATCACAAACCTTAAATGACTCATTTGCACTACCTTAAATACTATGATTTTCCAATGAAACTAACATAGTGATAAACGAGCAAATACGACCTCTAAAATTTATCGTCTCAACAGTTTCCAAGATTTTACAAAAGTTGCGTTTGTAGCAAATATTTGTTTTGTCATTTTGTTTGAAACTGTGTTGAAAGTCGCTGAACATCAACTGGTTTGTGTGATTGTGTGTTAATTTGCACGTTTCCGGGAGATAAATATCTTAGTTGTAATACTTTTTGGGTGAACCACCACATAAAGGTTTAATAACGGTCTATTCACAGAGGTAGTCACTTACGTCTCTTTCAGTTCACGTTCTACTGCCTAAAATCTTGTACTGTTATAGCACTACTGGCACATACCTGTGTGGTTTATATAAATACATTATAAGATGTTTTTGTCTGTTATACACATATTAATTGGAGAGTTATCGTCACTCTGTGAGAATTCATCATTCTTCACATTGAAGGCAGACTCCTCCTCAGTCTGTATCAGCTCATGTTTTCGTTTGTGGAGCCTCAGGCTTTGTGAGCGGCTGAATCCTCTCCCGCAGATGTCGCAGCCGTACGGCCTTTCTCCTGTGTGAAGCCTGAAATGGTTCTTGAGGCTTGAAGCTCGTGTGAAACTCTTTTCACACTCTGGACAGTCAAACTTCTCCCCAAAGTGGATTTTCTCGTGTTCCCTCAAGCGTCCGGACTGGTTGAAGCTCCTGTCACACACGGAGCAGTGGTAGGGCCTCTCTCCTGTGTGAGTGAGCCGGTGTCTGTTCATGGCCCCCGAGTGGGCAAAGCTCTTCCCGCAGTCCGGGCAGGAGAACGGTTTCTCTCCTGTGTGGACTTTCTGGTGACCTTTGAGTTGACCTTTCTGGGTGAACTGCTTCCCACACAGACTGCATTGATAAGGTTTCTCTCCCGAGTGAATTCGCATGTGGATTTGCAGCGCAGACATCTTGTGACAGTCTCTTCCACAGAGCCCACAGCAGTAAGAGCTCTTTGTGAGATTGTTGTTAAACTCTTCCTGCACTGGCGATAATGGAGGACTGTCTTTTTCACTGTCAGCAACACAATCAGGATCCTCTACAGTCACTGGAAACAAAAATGGGGAGGGTTGAAACATGCTATTTAGCAACACTGAACAAAATAAACAACTAATGTGAACATTTTCACTTGTTAAAACATTGTTATTTACGGAATACAACATGGTGTAGGATTGACAGGAACCTTCAGCCTCTCATGTTGTGTTTTAGCATTAGCCTCCAGACGATGAGCCTACATAAGTTCATGCTTAAAGAAAATAAATGCAAGCTGCACTAAAAGTCTCACCCCACTTGTGTAAGGAACCTTCCTCCCATCTTAACTGTTCACAGCAACATTATTTATTTCACACAGCTGTTCAAAATTCCTCTTTATGGGTACAATTCAGTATTCCCTCAGAAGCATGGGCCTCAATTATCAGGACTTTGTGGGATTATCATTATCTTTAATGTGTTGAGTGACATCTGCACACTGTCAAGTAATTTACTTACTGTTGACAGGTTCCTCTTCTTCCTCCTTCACTGTAATCCTAATTTCTGTGTTGCTTTCCTGCTGCAGCTCTTCACTTTCCTCTGACATGGTGCAATCCTCACCCCTGGACGCCTGGTCAAGAGCTTCTTCTAGTGGGGAAAACCACTCGTCACAGTTAAATCATCATCAAAGGCATTCATGTTTCTTTTAAAACACACACACACACATATATATATATATATATATATACAAGAAGGAAATTTGGAATCTTATTATGTTTATGTACCACA
>NW_019174290.1:978562-1092202 GCF_002260705.1 Seriola dumerili
CAAATAAGTTTCCTCTTCTTCCTCCTCTTTCACTATTACATTCATTTGTGGACTGGAGGTGCCGCTGTCCTCCTGCCGCGTCTTCTGACTGTCTCTGGTTATTTATTCACACTGAGCTGCTTTGTCACAGTTAAGGAGCCTCTGAAGAACGGGGCTCGACCGAACTGGGAAAAACTCTGTCTGCAGACACCTATAAAAAAAAGTTTCATCAGAGCAAATGGAGGCAACAACTGTTTGTGAGGTTTTGAAGAACTACATGTATAAATTGCAGAAAGAAAATAAAATTGAAAATCTCAATGAAACTTCCACGAAAAGCAACACAGATTCCACTTTGAGATTGCTGGTTATTGTCACTACCTCAGAGCTGATGTTGTTGGGTCAGGTCTTGTTGGGATGATTCACCATCTGGAGCTTGAACTGGCCTGAGATGAACCTTAATTGATCCATTTTTGTTCTGCGTACACGACCGTTTGTGGTTCTGAGAGTTTCCTGCCAGTGAGAAGTGCCTCCACAGTCCGCCAGGTGTACGGCTTCTCCCCAGTGTAATCCTTGTTGTCTCCGCACAGCTCTCCGGGCACGCTACGAAACGAAAACTTATCGCCACTGCTGCAAGCTGTACGGTTTTTCCCCCGTTGAATTCGCATGTGCGTCGTGCGTAGGCGGTCCACTGCTGTGCAAATGTCTTCCACAGTGGTCAGGAGCAGTGTTAGAACGGTTAAATATGCCCGTATGGGACCATGACGCTGTGTCTCACTAGAGTACCCGACACAGGCAAACCGTTTGTCACACGATAAGAGCACTGGTAGTGGCCTCTCTCCAGTGTGAGTCCTCTGATGAATCTCTCAGTTCGGCTCCGAGTTACAGCTCCTTATCACAGTCGCGAACACAGGAAACTTTTCCTCGTAAAGCCCGCAACAAACCTCCGAGTGCATGGCCTCTTAGTGTGTTTTCAAGTGCCAGTTGACGTGAAAAAGCTCTTCAGGCAGATGGAGCAGGTGGTACGGGCCTGCTCGCCGGTGTGTGTGCCCCCGGTGAAGCTCTGAGCTCCCCCTGACTGGCAAATCGTTCTCTCACACAGAAAGTGCATTGGGGAAAGGCTTCTCCCCGATGTGGACCCTTTCATGAGAATCATGAGAAATGCCCCCTTGCTCTGGACAATCTGCTGATCCTCACCAACGATGGCATCACTGTAATCCTAATTTCTGTGTTGCTTTCCTGCTGCAGCTCTTCACTTTCCTCTGACATGGTGCAATCCTCACCCCTGGACGCCTGGTCAAGAGCTTCTTCTAGTGGGGAAAACCACTCGTTAAATCATCATCAAAGGCATTCATGTTTCTTTTAAAACACACACACACACACACACACACACACACACACACACACATATATATATATATATAAAAGAAGGAAATTTGGAATCTTATTATGTTTATGTACCACACAAAGGTTCCTCTTCTTCCTCCTCTTTCACTATTACATTCATTTGTGGACTGGAGGTGGTGACCTCCTGCCGGTCTTCTGACTGTCTCTGGTTATTTTCACACTGAGCTGCTTTGTCACAGTTAAGACCCTCTGAAGAACGGGGCTCGACCGAACTGGGAAAACTCTGTCTGCCAGACACCTATAAAAAAAAGTTTCATCAGAGCAAATGGAGGCAACAACTGTTGTGAGGTTTGAAGAACTACATGTATAAATGCAGAAGAAAATAAAATTGAAAATCTCAATGAAACTTCCACGAAAAGCAACACAGATTCCACTTTGAGATTGCTGTGTATTGTCACTACCTCAGAGCTGATGTTGTTGGTCAGGTCTTGTTGGGATGATTCACCATCTGGAGCTTGAACTGGGCCTGAGATGAGACCTGTAATTGATCCATTTTTGTTCTGCGTACACGACCGTTTGTGGTTTCTGAGAGTTCCTGCCAGTGAGAAGTGCCTCCCACAGTCCGCGCAGGTGTACGGCTTCTCCCCAGTGTGAATCCTTGTGTGTCTCCGAAGCTCTCCGGGAGCTACGAAAGACTTATCGCACTGCGTGCAGCTGTACGGTTTTTCCCCCGTGTGAGTTCGCATGTGCGTCGTAAGCGTCCACTGCTGTGCAAATGTCTTCCCACAGTCAGAGCAGTGGTAGGGGGTAATGCCGGTATGGAGACGCTCGTGTCTCACTAGAGTACCCGACAAGGCAAACCGTTTGTCACAGAAAGAGCACTGGTAGGGCCTCTCTCCAGTGTGAGTCCTCTGATGATCTCTCAGTTCGGCTGCCGAGTTACAGCTCTTATCACAGTCCGAACACGGAAACTTCTTCCTCGTAAAGCCGGCAACAACCTCCGAGTGCATGGCCTCTAAGTGTGTTTTCAGGTGCCAGTGACGTGAAAAGCTCTTCAGGCAGATGGAGCAGTGGTACGGCCTCTCGCCGGTGTGTGTCCGCCGGTGAAGCCTGAGCTCCCCCTGACTGGCAAATCGTTTCTCACAGAAAGTGCATGGGAAAGGCTTCTCCCCAGTGTGGACCCTTTCATGGATCATGAGAAGCCCCTTCTCTGGAAATCTCTTCTCACACATGGAGCAGGGGAAAGGCCTCTCTCCTGAGTGAGTGCGTAGGTGGCGCTGGAGTTTAGAGGCGTAAGGGAAGTCTTTGCCACACACTGAGCAGCTGTGAAGAGACGGTGGCTTTTCATTCTCAGTCTGGTCAAACGTCTTTGAGGGAGGCTCTGCTATTCCGATACCGTGGACGGCGCTCTCTCCTGTGTGAACACAAAGACAAAGACAACATTTTATCGATGAAAACGAAAAGAAGAGACCTTTTTAAAACAAATTCCTTGAAAAGACGTGTAACAGAGTCACGTATGAGTCAGTGCAAAAATGCTTTTCTGCCATAACACATTCAAGCTTCTCATGGATATACAAATATACAGATATACAGATTTTAAATTGGAAAAAAGAAAAAGAGCACTCATATTGAGACATGGTATTGGCCAATACGATATTTAGGTAACTGAGCTTGTATCAAGAGAGAAAAAAAGTAGGACCGCTGTTATCTCTAGTCTTAATAATTAATTAAATATGTTGTGAGACATGGTGCATTCAAGTACTGCCACACATTCACAGTCTAATCTGATACAGGATTGTCAGCCGGTTTAGCTGGGAATGCCTGGAGATGGTTCTGGATGTTTATGCTGACTCTGTCGTTACATATGATTAATACTACACTAAACAGGCAGCACACAGTAGATTGTCTTGTTTACAGCATCTGAACTTTGTGTTTAAAACACGCTTGCCTTTAGTCTACCTTCACTTACTATGAAGAATAGCTCCTGAAAATATTCAATCATGGGTGTCAAATGTTTGGCAAGTAGTAGTACCAAGTCTACAACTCAAAAATATGAATTTGCACTATGTTAGAATTCATTACACGACTGCTGTATTGGACTCCATTACAATGAACAGGGGACTCTATTTTCCCTTTCGCTCAGTGAATTGTACTGTTGCTGTTGCAATTTTTTATTTACTCACCGAGATCCGAGAAATCAACTTCCTCCCCATCAGAGTTGATCAGACCTCCTATTTCTTGCTGCTCTTCCTCAGCGAGGAGCACAGCTGGTCCAAAGTCGTCTGGGTTTTCAGACCCCATCTCTCAAATATACAACCTTGTAGAGGTAAACAATCATGAGTCAGTAAACAGACATTCAATAAGAAATTTATAGCAAGTGACTGAATATATATCAGAACACATGGCCAAAAGCTTCCCGGGTGTGGCAGACGAGTGGGCATCCACTGCTGTTGTGGACTTGGACCATTAGTACATTATAGTGCTAACACTAATCTCACATTGGCCGGTTTGGCTGTTTTGCATTTATGAATTTAGGGCTGAACACTTCTTCGAAATATTATTATCAAAAACACAATATGACCAAGTGTAATATCCAAATTGCAGGAGCTCCAATTTTTTTGATAAAGGTAAAATGTGTCACAACATGCCACTATAAATAAAGCATTGTGGTGCTACAGATTTGCCCCAGCTTACAAATCATATTATGCAGATGTAAGGGGACATGCTTGTTTGGTACAGACCCCTGCAAAAATCACATCATCTTTTTATTTATTTATTTTTTTTGTGAATATGACATTTTATAATTCCCACTAAAATCTTGACTCATACCACAAAGGCAATCTCTGTCAAAATAATCCCAATATGATTTTTTTTGCATATCGTTTAGCCCTATGCAGCAAGAAATAATAACTGTGTTAGTACTACACTACTAGGATGTACCAAATTCATTTAACTGCCTTTACTAGTACTACAATTTTGTGCTAAAATGTCTGTGGTCTGAACAACAGTGGTCCAACTCATAGATTTACAAAGATTTTAATCAAACCAAATGATTCAATCAGGATCTTCACACTCATTTCAGTTTTAATATTCTTATTTTGTTTCATAGCTCCTGAGAGGATTGTCAGAAAGGCTAATTAAAAACAGCAAAGAAGGCACATTAATTACAAGACTTTAATATAATGGAACCAATCACACTTCCACAAGAAGTAAGTAAGTCAGGAGACAAGTGTTATTTGCAATATTTACAAACATACAGTGTGTTATATGATAAGTATGTCAATCATAGTCCTTTTACAGATGGACTGTTATATACAGACTTTGTATTTTAATAAACTATTTCAAATAAATCAAGCATTAAACAAACCTGCCTTGATCTGACAGACAAAGAGATACAATTTCACTCTCCTTTATTTGTCCATATCTCCCAGATATCATATTTAAGGTTCTAGTAATTAGGATTAGAATCTAATCAGAATTATTTTGGTCATAAAACTAGCAATTTCAACCCATCATTTTGGGCTTTGGTAAATTATAGTAGTATTATCACTATCAATTAAGAAAATAAACCACAGATTAAGCCATAATGATAATTGTTATTTGCAGCTGTAGTGTGATTTATCTCGTGCGTTTAGGACCAGTTAGGAAAATAATCTCAAGGATTCATTCAGCGACTGTCTTTTTTTATTATTATTTCATTCTTGCTCATATTTTCAGCCTCCAGCTGCAAATCTCTATCGGGAGGGTGAGGGGGGGGGTATTCTTGTCACTTGTCCCCCTCTACAGAATGGGGTGGGGGGGGGGGGGGGGGGTCAGCTACACAACAGTGCTTCCACCCTGGAACACATCCATTGTCCTGCTCAAGGACACTTCAGCAGGGCGGATGCTTTGTTGTGACAGGGACTTGAACCTGGCTGGGCCTTTAAAGCTGAAGGATAGTCCACCTTAAAAAGGAGTTGTCTTTACAATTTAGACACACAACTAACAACTACTCAAGGGCAGCATTTATTATTATGAAATTATGTTGCGGTGTATACTGTCAAAAAAATTTCATGTGCTTTCAGGTGGTTTAAATGTGAGTGAAACCCCTTTGCCGTTCATCTACACTGAGCAGTCCTGCTAGCTCAATAGCGTTAGCTAAGAGGACTAATTTTTGCTCCATGCATTTAAGTCTAATTATTTGTAATTTAAGTTTGTCAGCAGCCTAACTAGCTAACCTGTTGGTAACCATGGTGTATTAATAAAAGCAATTGCATCAGGAGCACACGCAGTCCACAGCAGACATCAGTACATGACCTCTGAATGAGTCTCAGGCGTGCTGTGACCAGTGCTCTGGTCAACGGCCACCTCAGTGAAAGTGTTATTAGCCAGCTAGCCACAGACATGGCGTTCACCAGCTCTGATTATCTTAGCAATTAGCTAACGATCAACTCCCCTAAGCTACTGCAACAAATATAGAACAACAGNGTGTGATTTATCTCGTGCGTTTAGGACCAGTTAGGAAAATAATCTCAAGGATTCATTCAGCGACTGTCTTTTTTTATTATTATTTCATTCTTGCTCATATTTTCAGCCTCCAGCTGCAAATCTCTATCGGGAGGGTGAGGGGGGGGGTATTCTTGTCACTTGTCCCCCTCTACAGAATGGGGTGGGGGGGGGGGTCAGCTACACAACAGTGCTTCCACCCTGGAACACATCCATTGTCCTGCTCAAGGACACTTCAGCAGGGCGGATGCTTTGTTGTGACAGGGACTTGAACCTGGCTGGGCCTTTAAAGCTGAAGGATAGTCCACCTTAAAAAGGAGTTGTCTTTACAATTTAGACACACAACTAACAACTACTCAAGGGCAGCATTTATTATTATGAAATTATGTTGCGGTGTATACTGTCAAAAAAATTTCATGTGCTTTCAGGTGGTTTAAATGTGAGTGAAACCCCTTTGCCGTTCATCTACACTGAGCAGTCCTGCTAGCTCAATAGCGTTAGCTAAGAGGACTAATTTTTGCTCCATGCATTTAAGTCTAATTATTTGTAATTTAAGTTTGTCAGCAGCCTAACTAGCTAACCTGTTGGTAACCATGGTGTATTAATAAAAGCAATTGCATCAGGAGCACACGCAGTCCACAGCAGACATCAGTACATGACCTCTGAATGAGTCTCAGGCGTGCTGTGACCAGTGCTCTGGTCAACGGCCACCTCAGTGAAAGTGTTATTAGCCAGCTAGCCACAGACATGGCGTTCACCAGCTCTGATTATCTTAGCAATTAGCTAACGATCAACTCCCCTAAGCTACTGCAACAAATATAGAACAACAGAACCGATACGATCACCCTCGAGTCCAACGTGAAATGAATAATTCTGCTTCAAATTTCACCTTCGCTCGTACAACACTCGCTAACTTAGCTAGCTAACAACAGACAATAGACATTTTGACCAACCTCAGCATAGATTTTTCCCTCAGGTAATAAGAAGTCGCTCGATAGAAGTTTATTGAAAAGACTTGGCAGTGTTTCTACTTCTCTCTCATTTTCAGTCTCAACGTGCTCAGCCAGCGTATCTAATTAATGTCAACCAACTTATGAGTTAAGTTAAATGATCGTTTGGATCTGATGATAACCTTTCTAGCTTTAGCTGCTAGCAACTTACAGTAACATAGGAACTTCCGGTTGGCTTTTACACCACAATAAAAGCCCCGCTAATATAAAGTCTAGCACTGAAGTTTTATTTTCTACAGGGCACAGACATCAAATGAATAATGCTCACGTAAAGTACTCTACATTACTCGCTTGTTTAATATACAAATACACGAGGATAACATGTATTAACGTCAACTATAATTCAACAAAATTATAACTTATGCTCATCAATAATGAAAGAATAACCACTTGATTATTATGTTTGTACGTGAACTTACTCTGAAGCAGCTGTACTTTTGTTAAAGTAAAAGTAGCAATAAGAGTATATAAATACAAAATCCTATTTCAGTATCAGCATATGGATATGTAAAGTACCAAAAGTAAAAATACGGTATTCATTATGGAGAATGGCCCAGTATAATAAACAGTACATAACAATACTTTTTTGGAGTTATTGATGCATTTGTTTAAGTCTCTCTTTAATGTTGCAGCTGGTAAAGGTGGGACTAATTTCAACTACTTTATATACTGCTTGGTAGTTTAATCTATAATAATTTATATAATTATAATTAATTATTAATAATTTATTATTCAATTTATATACTTAATAATTTGAATATGCAAATTAACTATTAACTTAAGATATCACATAAGTGTAGTTGAGTAGAAAGTATACATTAGCACAAAATGGAAATACTCAAGTACAGTAGTTGAGTAAATGGACTTAGTTACATTCCACCACAGTCCTTGGGTCAAGCACAGTAAAAGAAGCAGCAAAGTTCAAAATATTTTATTTTTTTCATGATACTGGATGCCTCCCTCTGAAGATCTATCAGGCACATTGGACTGGTATAACACTGGGCAGAACCTATGGGCAGAACCTATGGGCAGAACACACTGGGGTATGACTCAGGATCCCCCTGGAGAATACTCTGTTAACTGACACCTAGAACCAAGTATGATACTAAACAGAGGTGAATGGATGGATCATGTTCTGAGACTTAGTCACTGGTTCCTGGACTGAGGGGCAGGAGGTGCACATGATCAGGAAAAAAATGTGGCAATTAGAAAATACCTTTTCACAGCAATAACTGAGTTGACAGAATTACCTGGCAGAAAAAGTTTGGGAACCATCAGACCAAATGCTTTAGATACTAAAATGAGTCCCAACAATGAAATAGGTAACACCAACACTCTGATCCTGCTGCACAACCATAAAAAAATAAAAATCCAATGCATAGAGAATCTTATATTTATGTATTAAGATACAAAAATAAAAGTTCTGACTAAAACAACAAGTGTATATTAAGTAATTAGATGATGCCTGTAAAATATACTTAAAGTATAACATTTTAAACTGTGGAGTCACATTATTAGATAAAATCAAGTCTGGTCCTGGTTTAGGCGAATCACAAAGAAAAACACAAAGAAAAACAAATAAAACTAACAATAACTCACAATATGGTGATTTATTACTACTTCACTGTTATCCAATACAAATAACAATAGAGCAGACTGTACACCACATACTGTAATATTACATATGATTCCTACCATATTGCTTGGCCAATTAAATCAGTTAATTGAAAGATGTTTAACTTCACATGATAACAGATGGGAAACTGTAATATATTTACTATTTCCTTGTATGTCCATTCAGATTACCCAGATGACATTATTGATTATTTACCACTAACAGCTGCTGTTTTGGTCTCCCCAGAGGTTTTGTTGGCGGTTTTGGCTTCTTGTTGTGAATCTTCAAATGCGCTTGATAACCTTGAGAGTAATAAAAGCACTTGCCACATTTCTCACAGGTATACGGTTTCTCTCCGGTGTGAACTCGCAGGTGAACTTTCAGACAACCTGCTTTGGAGTAACTTTTACCACAGATAGAGCAGAGATGAGGTCGCTCTCCAGTGTGAGTTTGGAGGTGCATGCTGAGGTGGGAGGACTGTGAAAATGCCCTCCCACACTGATCACAATGGAAATTCTTCTCTCCAGTGTGTGTCAACTCGTGCGTTTTTAGCGAACTTGCTGTGATGCAGCTCTTCCCGCACTCTGAACAGAGGAAAGGTGACTCTCCAGAGTGAATGCGCTTATGCAGTCTAAAATAATATTCGTTTTTGAATGTCTTGGCACAGTCAGAACACGCGTAAGGCTTTTTGTGACTCTCTCTGTGTTCTTCCAGCTGTTGTTTCTGAGGGAAGTCCATTCCACACTCTCCACACACATGAACTGTCACAGGAGATTCCTCAGGACGACTCGTTTCTTGAACTAATGTCCAATTTGGTAACTCTCCTGTGAGAAAAACAAACACATCTGTAGTCATTTATCGTTGGACAGTTCTGCACAGTGAAGACACAGTCACACCAGCTTTTAAAACAGAAAAACAAAAGTCAAGAAAAAAATGTATGGGTGGAGTAAAAGTTATAGTGTAAGACAACACTTTTGAGCATAAAATACAGTAGTAGAAACACAAGATTAAATCTACATAACATATCTTTCACTAAATCAGGGAAAAAAATTAAGATACAAGTTATTATTGAGGTAAAGTTGAGAAGATTTTACTAAAAAACACATGACCACAAACATATGCATTAAAAAGAAAAAGCTGTCACTTTGTTACTTCTGACCTTTGTGAACTTTCATGTGTGTTTTCAGGTTTCCACTCTGGGTGAATCCTCTTGCACATATGAAGCACTTAAATGGTCTTTTTCCTGAGTGAATCACAAGGTGTCGCTTCAGAGCGGAGTTGTGACAGAAAACTTTTCCACAGGTTGGACAGTCGTACTTCTTCTTTGGTCTGCGTGGCACTTGGTTCTGTTTTGGCTCTGCAGACACCTTTTCCTGAGGCTGTTTATCAGAGCTAGGTTCATCCACAGGTTCTGGCCTTCTTGGAGCTTCTCCTAAAGAAAAAAAAAATCACAATGAGGCTGATGTGATGCTTTTATTAATTCTGTGATTTCTAAATCAAACTACGCATCTCTGGTGGCTTCTGTCCAGGGACTATAACTAACTCACCCTTAGGCGCTGGGCTGTGGTCCTGGCCTTGGGTTGCTGGTGTCTGTTCTTCGTACTCAATTTCCTCTCTAGCCCTCTTGCTCAGATGCATTTTCTTTGATGTGGAGTTACGTGGGTGATGTGAGCAGAGACCCAGCTCTGAGGGTGGTGCTACAGAGGCAGTCCCAGAAGGCCAGGGGGGCTGCTCTGCTGGACAGCCCTCCTCAAAGTGCTCCTTTTATTGAATAAATAAAACCTGGTCTTGATATGGGAGGTGTAGTTGATGCTGTCATCTTTTAATTATACCTAAACATACCTAAACTCAAGAAAACAGTGCACAAGGATAAGTGACACATGCTCATCTTTTTCTGAATATATTATTGGAGTTCCACACAGGTCGGACCAATTCTATTTAGCATATACGTTAATGATCTGCCCTTGACTTGCCCAGAGGTCCACATCCAACAGATAACACAGTTAATGACATAATAATGTGCTCTCCACCACCATCACAATAACACCATATGAGGCAATATCTTTTGGAAGAATGGTGTTCATCCCTAAAGAAGACCTGTCTGTCTGAAAACACTGATCCTGTGGACTAGGTGTCAACCAATATGTTTTTATCAGGGCCATAACCGATTATTAGTATCTAAGATGTCAGACAAGCAATATTTGGAACAGATACATTTGCAGTAAAAATTAAAATTGTGGGAGTCAAAATTAAGAATAACACAAACTCCAACACAAAACTACTGCATAAAGTCTATGGACACCAACTGTGGTGTCCAGGTGCTTTTATTATTTTGTCCACCACATTTATATAAATGAAGGTAGGCTAAATATGAGAAACACCTCCCATATAATGCAATACAGCTCAAGGCCACCACACACTACATCTTCCAAAATGATCATACAGTTGAATCAACAACTCTCTAAAACAATTTTAATAACATCTAAACAGTATAACCTTCATGAAAAGAGGATGTATTGCAGGACTGTTGTATAAGACTGCACTAATTTTAGTAAGGTGTACCTAATAAACTGCAAACCGAGTGTGTGCAAGAGATAATTGTAATTATTTATTATTTAATTTCTTGTAAGTGTTTTGATTTCTTTTAAGTAGTGAGTGAGTTCACCTGCTAACGTGTGTCGTCTCATTTCCAGTTGCAGGGGAGACTCTGTGTCACTGGTAGCAATTGTTGCTGCTCTGTGTCAACCCAGCTAATTTTGCTATATATGTTTATCACCATAGCAACCAAACACCCGCCATACATTTACCCTTACACCGGTTCTGTTCAGGCACCCATAGCTCTCCTTTTAGTGACTTTCTTGCTAACTCCACAGTTGTTTACAAGCTATTCAGATCTGCTAGTAACTTTAGCTTAGCAGCTAGCGATATGGCTTCTCTCTCTCCCTCCATCTCCTGCTCTCTCTTGCCGGATCAACAAATGAACTTGTTCATAAGACTGTGGTGTTTTTTTACAAGTTCAGCGTGGAGGATTATGATGTTTATTATAACTTCGGCAATATCCGCTGCCTTACCTTCTACACACAGCTCCTTTCGCTCACCCGAGCTGCTCCAGCCTGCATTTGTGTTCCTCTGTACCCGCGGTGTGTGTATACAGTAGCCTTCAGTGTCGATAGGCTACTACTAGTGACGTGTAACCAAGGTAACGCCTCACTCAGTCCAACCATGTGTCTTGCCCTTTCCTCGTGCGGACACACGCGGGATGCGATCGAACACAACAAAACGAAGGGTTAACATGGCAGAATTACCCCCCCCCCCCCCCCACACACACACACACACACCCCTTTCCAGTACCACGGATAGCGCCATTCAGCCAGGCCAAAACACTAACTTAGAAACTAATATGAAAATGATCTCAAGATGCAATGTCTTCGAGACCCATATGTGGTAAGAACTCTGCCTTTGATCCAACGATTAAAAGGGGGAGGGAGGCATTAAATATTAACTATCCCTCCAACTAATTTAAAAGAAGATATATATTTGGACGGACAACTGAAGATTGTTATTAGCTAAGCTCAGCTGTTATTTACAGTTCAGTTTTTCTTTAAAAAGGACCTGATGTCTTAATTCACTTTGGGAATTTTTTCGCCTCACAAATTAGTGACCACTTAAACACTGAAATATAAATATAATATAAACTGATGTTAATTTCGTCCAGTGAGGACGTTTTCAATTCTGTGATATCTGAAACCATTAAACTATAAATACTTTCATCAACTCTCCTACTGCTCCTGCAGCTGGTCAACAATGTGTAATGCAGTTTGAAGATGGGGGTTGCCAGATCAAAGTCCAGTATCCCCCATATTCATCATAGTCTTTCACCCTTTATCATTATAACCAACATTTTGCAGAAAACACAAAAATCTGACAACTGGTAGCTGCTGCATAGATATTACAGGTAACACAGAGGGGAGTTAAAATAACAAGATTGTTTGAGATGGGTAAATATACTGGTGGGGACAATTCAGCAGCACATGGACATTAGTAAGATGTCCCTACTGTCCAAACCCAAATCTTCACACAGTGGTCTGGACCAGTTGTTTAATGATCCTTTATGTGGTCTGTGGTGTATGATTTGTGGTATTTGTCTCCGCAACAAAGACAATGCATTAACAGCTAACAAAAGTGTACCACACGGTCAAAGGAGAGAGAAAAGAGAAGAGCCACTGAGCAACTGGTCCAGGCCACAAGGACCTTAGTGGTAGTAACCAGTGATCCCTGTCTGCCACCATGGTCAGTAGTGAGACCGGACAGGCCGCTGCATTGGCTATAACCTTCTCTCCAAAGTAGCACATTTTTAAATTAATTAATTTCATTGACGACCGAAAATAACGTTTCCAATAATCAACAAATGCTGATATTGGATACCATAATCAGCAAGGCCCATAATTGGTCAACCCCTAATATAATATATATATATATATATATATATATATACACAATTATCACACAATGTGAGGCACAGTCAAACTTGACAATGCAGATGTTTGGTACCATGGAAGTACGCTGATTTACGGCAGTAACCTAGTGACATAATACATTTAAGTGAGATCAAGATATATCAGATGGTTGTTTGCTTGAGATGTCAAGGTAACAAAGATGGGGGTGATTTGGCAACACTTACCACCGTGCCCCTGATGAGGGCACTGAAACTACTGCTCCCTCCTGCTGGGCCACAGTAAGCCCCCTGCCCCTCCGCTGCTCTCCAGTTAGATGTGTTGGGGATTTGGTCCCGAGAGCTGACTGTTGTGTAATGACGAAAGTTCCCCACGGATGTCTGAAAAATATAAAGTAACAATGAATGTGATGTCTGTGAACAGGCAGTGAGTTCATCTTAACGACTACAAGATGCAATTTCTCTGACCTGGTTGTCGTTCTCTGCAGCATGAGGGTCCCTGTGCCCGAGTTGATGATGAGGTCTGTTTCCTGTTTCAACAAATGAAATATTATAAATATCATGAAATATTAGAACCACTAGTTAGGTTACACAACAAATAGTTTATATTTTAGTGATTAGTTTAAAGAGTCTGTGACTTTTGCAACATTTCATCACTTGCAGCTGATATAAAACTATAAAACAGATTATCTCAAGTGAAGTTTAAAATACACACCACACTTGCCCTGAAATTAAAATGTAATTTCTATTTCTTTTTTAAAATTTACACATTTTTAGATTCACAATTTAACTAAACACACTTTACATTTAATTTGTTTGCAAGCAAATACTGTATATAAGCACATGATCATGGAGGGAGGGCTCTGATTTAGAAAGGTAAGTCAGTTAATCAACACACCTACCAAGGTCAGGAGGCTCCCGGTTCAGGTCCTCTCCATCTGAATCAGGCCGAGCACTTTGTGAGATCTTCTTGGGCCTCTTTGACTTCCTGGGACTCCCCAGCTGTCTGGGTCTGCCGAGCCGCCTGGTGGGTCCTATGGGTTTCGCATTGTGAGTTTTCTTATGGTTGTTGAAGCCTTGCCTGTAGTAGAAACTCTTCCCACACTCGTCACACTGGTACGGCTTCTCTCCTGTATGAACTCTGAGGTGAACTTTAAGCTCTTCAGCCCTGACGTAACGTTTCCCGCAGATGGAGCAGAGATGTGGTCTCTCTCCAGAATGAGTCACACAGTGTGCTCTCAGAGTAGATTCCTGCTTGAACCTTTTTCCACATATAATGCACGGGAACGGTTTCTCTCCTGTGTGATCGCGCATGTGGTTCTCTAATCCTTTTGATGTCTGGAAACCTTTATCACACCGGGAACACTGATAGGTCTTCAGACCCTCGTGCCCAGCTTCATGTTCTTTTAATTTCTGGAGATGCGTGAATCTCTTGCCGCACTGTGTGCAAAAAAATGGTTTCTTTGATTCATGGACATGCCTCACATGTTCTTCTAACAGTTGTTTATCGGAAAATTGTGTCCAACAGAAGTTACAGAAGCAGATTTCCACTGATGACTGAGCCTCTTCAGGTTCAAGCGGACTTTCCTGTGATGCTGGTGTGTTGCTGAATTTCCCTGTCGGAGGAAAAAGAAAATTAAGTTAATAAATCCTTAAAGCTGGAATTATCAATGTTTTTCGATTAACAGTTGATCAAATTACCATATGTAATTCACAGGTGGTCGCCTAAAGTGATGAACCCACAGAGAGTTATCACGCCACTCTGCAGTTCCCCTCAGCTCTACAGAGGATATTAGCATCTCTCAGCCACTTGTTATGGTTTTACAGCTCACAACTTTACTGCTTTGGTTCACTCTTGACACTTTCATCAAGTTTACTGGAGATCAAGGTCTCATCAGGTATTCAGCAACAAAAAAAGCTAAATATTATTCGGTAGGAGTTGGTAGAGACAAAAAAACGAAGATAAAAGGAAAGTTATAAAAGTGCCAGGTGGCCATAAACATGATTCAAAATAAATGCTAATGATGCTCTGTGTTTGCTATGTATTTATTAGACTGTTGTTAGCTAGCATGCTGCAGATTAAGCTTTTTGCGCTGCCCCCCCCCACCCCCAAAAAAGGAGAATATACAATAACAATAATAAAAACAATTAATACAGCTTAAAAAATAAATCCTTATGTACTTGGTAGATATTTTCTTTTTAATCTGAGCTTCATTCTATGGGAAAGTAGAAAATTCTTCATGTACAGATATTTCCAATATAAAGTTTGAGTTCAACTCTGTCATAAATAGACACGAGAACTGCCAAGTACAAATAATGTGGAGCTCAGTGTTCTCACCTTTATGAACCTTCTGGTGTGTCTTGAGATTTCCAATCTGTGTGAAACCTCTACCACACAAAGTGCACTTGTACGGTTTCTTTCCTGAGTGAATAATGAGATGCCTTTTCAGCGAGGCACTGGTAGGGAACTGCTTCCCACATGTTGAACAGATATACGTCTTTGGAGCTCTGCGCTCTTCTTCACGTTCCACAGCCGCTGTAGGTTCTGGATGGTATATCCTCCGGTGAACTATCAAGCTTCGGTTGGCTCTAAATGTCTGTCCACAGTCGCAGCACTCGTGAAGCGGGTGTTTGCCATGTTTCTCTCTCAGATGGCGGCCCCTGGCGAACACGCTCTGGAACTCCTTACTGCATTCTGTGCAGCTGAACAGCTCCTCAGTCTCCGTTTTCTTTCCACGTTTCCTGGGTGTTGTGTTCACAGATCGGTTAGTTCCAGGTTTGCTTGGCGTGGCTGTGTGCAGATCAACAGGTGATGTGACATCAGGAGCATTACCTGCATGTATGGAACAAAGAAACTGGTAGGTGCACAAAGCAGTAACACAGAAACTGTCACTCTGTCTTCAAAGTTTGGAGCAAATTGTTAAACAGTTTGAGAAATTAAGAAAAATTAATGAACAGTTTCAACTGACAACTATTTATTCTTGTCTTATATTCTCCTTTGCCTCTTGGGTCTTGACACCTACATGTTTGTGGGGTGAGGTATTAAGATAAGATAAGATAAGATAAGACAGTCCTTTATGCGGGCCACTGTGTTACAGCAGCAAAGTAGACAGAACAAAAAAAAAGACAATATTAAATACTAAAAATGTAAAAAAGATCAACAATAATAATAATAATAATATAGTATGTACAAATAGTAGCATTAATATATTGTCTTTTTATTTTAACTTTGGCCATTCTTGTCATTAAAGGGTAAATTCACCCAAATAACAGAAAAACACATTTTCTCGTTTACTACCTGTGATATTTAGCCCTGAGTTTAATTTTGGTTTTATTTGCTGAGACTTCAACCTCTGTGGTTTCTGCCTTCATCGCAACACAATGGAGATTATCTCTGATGCTCACAACATTGAGAAATTACATTTCAAAATGTATAGCAATTTATTCCAGCAACAGTGGCCCTGTTAATCTGGATGATCCAGAGACCTTGCTGTCAGTAGTTCTCAGTGGGACATTTTTTACAGCTTCGATCAACACAAACCAAATTACAGTACATTGACCTGTTTGGCTCAATGAGTGAGAAAATATGATTTCCTTAAAATCAGAATCACTAATTATTATTTTAACAGATCTGAAAATATTTATAGTCACATCACTCTCTGATTTTCAGGTCGGATACTAAGACTCCACATTATCTTTTCTACAGCTGAATCAACTTACCAGCAGAATTCCTCTCCAGATGTGATGTGTCTGAGCTGATCGGAGCCAGGTGTTCCTTCAGTCGGTCATCGCGAGAGAATCTCTTGTCACACTCTGGGCGGGTGAGAAGTTTTTCTTTGGTGTGGATTAAAAGGTGTCTCTTCAGTCTGTTCGGGAAATTAAAGCCTTTCCCACACTGTGAGCATTCATGAGGTTTGGTTTCAGTGTGAGTCCTCTGGTGTCGCTGTAGAGCTCTGCTGCTCGGGAATTTCTTACCACACGGAACGCAGAAGCAAGACGGGCCCATGCTTCTGTCCAGTTGTTGATCATCAGTGTGGCGCACATCATGAGCGTCTCCTACAATACAACATGGAGACATTCACCTGTTAGAGAGAAAAGACAGCTTATTAAGTCAAAAAGCAAAACTATTTCCACTTACTAGAGTTGGCAGGATCCCATTCTAACTCTTCTCCTTCTGAGTTGATCAAACCACCGACTGTCTCTTCTTCCTCTCGCACCTTCGTCATGACGGTGGTGTGTTTTCATATGAGAGTTGACACGTCTCATCAGAGAAAAGTTCATAACACTCACTTAGTGTGGCTTCATAGGTGAAGAATTAGTCTGTTATGCTCTGATCTCCATGCAAAGGATTACGACCACAGTCGCATCAATTGCTGTGAGGACTGATGTTGTCATTTTTGGGCTGGTTTCCATCATTATATGTTACATTACTGGCAAGGCTGTGCTGCTCATGGCCGGACTCAGGTCAGATGTGGTTTCACACTGACAGGGGGGGGGGCAGCTTGGCGAGGGTGTTTACAGGATGATTCCTAAACAAGAGATAGTAAAATAAAGTAAATAAAAAGGGCTACTTATACTTAATTGCTAGTCGACAGATTTGTTTCGCTTTTTGGAAGCAAAGTCACACTTTTTTAATTTTAATGTTCCTCATAGATGACCATAAAGTTGTAAAAGAGAATCTCACACCTAAAATTTCCTCTTTTGTCTCTGTTTATATTACATTTCTAATAATCTAGTATTAAGTATTAGAATACCAAACTTAATGTCTGGAGACTACGGCTGAAACAGTTGGCCATTTTCCAAATAAAGGTTGTGAAATAAGTTGTGAAACAAATTCTCAGGCACCAGCTTGTCAAAAGGCAGGATATGCTGCTTCATGTATTTATATGTAGTTAAATGAATAACTTTTGGTTGTGACATGTGCAAAGCTGTGGCTGGCATATTTTACTATTTACTAATTAATCAAGAAATTAATTGTGAGACTAATCAATACTGAAATTTCTTTTTAAAGATCTCCACACATTTTCCACAAAGGTACCATGATAGGCTACAGTGCAATAATATACTATAATAATATATGATAATAAATTCAGCATGAGCACGTGATGTGAACGTAGCTGTGCTGCATCACATCATGTCTAAAATTAAAATTATATCTCAATGAAATTGTTTTTATTTGCTTTAATGACACACCCCTGCCGAGCCAGTAAACCAGACAACCGGATGACGTATTTCCTCTGCTCAGCTGCTTTCGTAGTAAACAAACCTGAGAAGTTAACACGCTGCTACTCGGACATACACACTTTGCTATTGGTCGGCTGGCTAACGGCTAGCTAGCATGTTGCACTAACTCGACTTTTATGGGCAAATTAACAAAACTCACCTCCCTCGCGGTGGATAAAAATCACCACGTGGGCTTCAACTCACGTCCCCGAGTGTCAGCATCACCACAGAGCACGTGTGGAAAGGTCATTCACGTCTTTGCACAAGCTGAGGTAACAGTTAGCATGTAGCGCCATTAGAGTGGGAGGCGAGCTGGGTCCGGGTTGCCAGGTTGGAGTGCACAAATAAGTAATTCAAGCTGTCAATTAGTGTCCATAACAAGATATGTGAAATATTCCTCTGCTTTTAAGATTTCAACAGCAGCTTTAATCATTCTAAATCTGATTCCACCCAAGGATTAAGAGCTAAATGTTATTTTCAGAAAATTAAATGTGGATTTTTTTTTTTTTTTATAAAGCCACTAAATGCTAAATACACCTGAAGGCATATTTTTACACTGAAGCAAACTTTTGTTGAGTTGAATGGAGATCACCTTTGGGAATTCAAGGTGTAAACCAAGGTGAACACAACTTTATCAGGCTGATGAAACAGAGATAAGAGAAGATGGGCAAAAATGACAGATGTGATGGGGATGAATCCTTCTGCATTGCTTTTACTTTCTTTTATACGTGACATCAGATTGTAGAGATTCAATTTCAATTTGAATTGATAGCATCACTCATCCACCACTGTGATCCAGACTGAAATATCTCAACAACTGTTTGATAGATTACTGTTAAATTTTGTGCAGAGGTTCAAGGACCGCAAGGGATGAATCCTGATGACTTTGGTGACGCCATGACTTTTCGTTTAGAGCCACAATGAAGTTCACATTTGTTGTTCAGAGTTAAGATATCTTGACAACTGTTGATTGGATTGCAATTAAATTTGCTGTAGATATACTTTGGTGGAACCTTTTGACTTTTCCTCTAGTGTGACCAGCAAGTCACTCTCTTAGTTTTATTGGTTGATCAGTGTGGTCTATAAGATGATTATAGTGAGACTTATACCCCTCAAATTTCATGAAGTGAGGATAAATTATTTCAAATGTAAAATAAAATAAAATAAAAATCCAGACGTTACTGAAAAATTTCTGTATTTCATGGATTTTAAAATAACAAGGATATTGTGCATAATTTTTTAACATTAAGTATTAGTATTTGGCATGCAGGATACAAAGGCACTCAAATTGTACAGATGGGCTACTAGAGTAAACATTAAAACATGATTACAAAACAAGAATACAGGAAAGACAACACAGTAAGCTTCCAAATTATTCTTGGCATTCCACGCCGACTCTGCAGCGCAAATTTTCAGACACAGTAATCGTCTATGCTGTAGGTGGGAGGAATGGAAGGAAGAAGAGCAGGGAAGAAGCGTATTTTACTGCAATATTTTCAAATGCAGTTAACAACAAAAAAAAAAAAAAAAAAAGAAAAAAAGCATCATTAGAGCAACTGTTAAATGTCCAGCCTGGCCTGTTGCTTCGGTCGACCGAGCTGTCTGGTTGGCCCGATGCGTCTTCCAGCATGTGTGCGCTGATGCTGCCGCAGACCCTGGCGGTAAATGAAGCTCTTCCCGCATTCTCCACACTCGTACGGTCTCTCTCCAGTGTGAAGCCTGTGGTGCACCTTCAGTTCCTCGGCTCTAGAGTAGCCTTTCCCACAGATGCTACAAATGAAAGGTCTGTCTTTAATGTGGGTCTGGTAATGTGCTGTTAGGTACGAGTTTATCCGAAACGTCTTCCCACAGATGGAACATGCGAACGGCCTTTCCTCCGAGTGCTGCATCTCATGCAGCTTGAGCGATGAGGCCGTGTGGAAACCTCTGCCGCACTGGGAGCAGAGGAACGGTCTCTCTCCAGTATGGATGCGCTGGTGGACTTGTATGTAGCTCTCATTGATGAACCTCTTGCCGCAGTCGGGACACGAGTAGGGCTTCTCCTTGATGTGGGTTTTCATGTGCTCTTCCAGCTTTTCTTTTTCACTGAACTGAGTGCCACAGCGGCGGCAGAAGAGAAGCTGTGATGTGCTGTGCTCGGCTGTGTCTGACTCAGGAGCTGTCTGTGTGTGTGTTGTAATGTGGTGTGCTTGTAGAGCAGACTGACTATCACAGTCTTTCCCACATTCCAGGCAACGGAGGGATGATCTGATCCTGGACTCCCCCGGCAGAGACTTCAAGTATTCTGAGAGTTCTGACGCTATGGGATTCACCTCATCGTCAAAGTCCGCAACACCCTTACGACCTTCACAGAGATAAAGAAGAGAAAAACCATGTTTAAGCCTGGGTCCTCTTCAGGAAATAACAACTTTTGCATTGTTCAGATCGTCAAACTTTACTCCACTTATGTTTTACTTTTACTTTCAAATGATGGAATTTGTGCAAAACTAAAATTTATATAAATAACATCACTATTTTAACAGATATTTACATGAATGAATACATGGGCAAAGCAGGGTTTGAGGAAGAGCGAGCTACTGCAACAATATGTCCAGTTACAACAATCATCCTGTGTCCAAAAATAGGGCTTTTTTAGATTTTAAAAGTTGCATAAACATCCATTTTGTTGAGTTGCCAAACTACAAGATTAACTGTTAACTAAGTAAACATGCATTTCAAATCCCCCAGACTTGTGGCTTTTTGATGCTGATAAAGACCATCAGAGTGATGGTCGGTCAATAAACAATCTAGTGCTGCTGACCGACGGTGCAAGTCCTTTTCCAGCCTCGTATGTTACAGCTGAGTACTGACCAACATTCAGTGCTAACAGATAGTTAATAATGCTCTGAATCCAATAGTTATACTTTCACTTTAACCAGAATCTCTTGACATTCAGAGCTAAAGTTCACGCAGAGCTGAGACTGCACAATAATATCTTCAACTAAGGCTGTGATGGTTTGGATTTTTTAGAACCATGATGAAAAAGCAATGTATCCCCACAGTTTGGCAGTTTATTTATATTATATTATTATTTATGAATGTAGCCATTTGACACACTCCCAAAAACACTTGGCTCAAACAGACAATGGTTTGAGCCAAACGGTTAATTATTATCCAGTTTTCCTGCAACAGCTCTCACCTAAGTGAACTTTGTAGTGAGTTTTGAGATTTCCCTTTTGGTTAAAACCCCGACCACAGATGGAGCAGCAGTAAGGTTTCTCTCCTGTGTGGATCAGCTCGTGCCTCTCCAGTTTATAGGCATGAGGGAACTCTTTGCCACACACTGAGCAGTGGTACTCTATCTTCTCTTTGGGCTTCTTCAGGAGCTCAGGAGGTATTTCTACTGGTAGACGAACCATCTTTCTGCCAGGGCGCTTCTTCCCTGTGTGGTGGAAAGAAAACATGAAATTACAAGGTTAGGCTGGTAATTCAAAGTTCACAAAATAAGGTTGCAGAATTAATAAAATGCAGTCACATATCAACCAGATTCTCCGTTAATATTGTTAACAAAACTATTTTTTCTTTTAGATGCTAAACACTGAATGAAACTGGCACGTAACACACAAACTCAAACACACTCCATGTTGAGCAAAATGCTGATTGGTCCGCAGCACCTGCAGGCAGTGTGTTATAGCAACATGTTATTGTTCCTCATGTATGCTCTTTCTTTTAGGTGTGAGTGAGTTTTGAGGTTTTACACAAACAAAGATTTAAAAAAAAAAAAAAGAAGAAGAAGAAATGTTGCAATATGACTTTAACTATTATGGGAAATATTGAAGCATTAACATTTTGTATATTTCCCTTTTCAAAACATGACCTGGATTTAACATTTTACTATGCCTTACATTAGCAGGTAACTCACTGGTGAAACTGAGCTGACCATGGGTAACATGGTATAAGCCAACTTAAAGAATGAAGGCAATTTAAACACAGCCACCTTCTCTTTCCTCAGCAAAGGACATCATACTGGTTCCACAGTGTTGTGGACATTTTATTTGCTCTCACCAGATGAAACACCTGTGTTTTCTCCTTCTCCTTCAGCACATGGTTTGGTATCTTTCCTTCTTCTGTAAGGTCGCTTTGCTGTTAGAAGAAAAAAGAAAACTGTTTATGGCATTGGTCAACAACATAAACCTGATGTTAAACTCTCATATGGGTTTAATATCAGGTTTCGAGAACCAGTTAACAATTGGATTTAACTTCTTCAAGAACCAGAGATTCAGAGTCGACTAAATCAAAACCCAATCCTACTTGTGAAACAAATTTTTTTCTAGTCTTACCAGCGGCACGGCGGACACTTTTTGAGTTTAACTCTTCTGATTCCACTACAGTGGGGAAATTGCTTTTTCTTCGGGTTCTCCTCGATACTATAAGAAAAAAAACAATGAAAAATAAACCATATAACATCCAATGACATACAAAATTATTATTTCAGATTCATTCAATCTCCATACAAACCAGGAGCAACACTTACTTCCAGGCTCTGCCTCTAAGTCTTCTCCTCCAGACAACAGAGGAGTTTCTGAAATCTTTCTTCTGCCCCTTCTCTTTACTTTGTGACATAAACAGAACGGTAGCAAATATTTCAGTGTGGAAAGCAGTTACAGTTACATTATCCGTTGAATTCTCTACATGTACTTCTTGAATCGATATTGTGAATGTTGTTTCCCAATCAGTCCACTCACCAGGATTTGCAGGAACTTCTTTCTCTGCATCTGAGACGTCCAATGATGCCACTCTTATTTCTGGAACCTTGGTCCGTCTTCTGTTTCTCTTTCCTGCAAAGACCATGTGCATAAAGATAACCTGAGAACTGAGACATAACTATCATTTACAACCTGAACACTTTTTATTTTTTCTTTTGATTTCCGTTTACCACGGTACAAGGGTGCAACAGTTGTCATCTTTACTACTCTCTCTTTTTCCTCCCCTTCTTCCCTTTCTTCATCTTCTCCCACAGACACAACTTCCATGATGAGCGTTGGACTACTGCTGTCTCTCTGGTTTTGGCCTTGCAGCTGAGACTCGGACAGGCCGATACCCTGTGATCATAATAATTAAAAATCATCAGAAATATACCCCTGAAACCCTCCCTGGGCAACAGAACTTAAATCTGCAAGCAGAGCAGAGATAAATGCATTTTTATTGCAGTTACGGGGGCTAATCCAAACCACTCTGTGGAGCTCTGCTACAGTGGCAGTAATGATTAATTAGTAATCTTGCCTTATTATCTACCCTGCAGTGAGACTGAAGACGCTCTCCTCTGGTGACAAAATTTTGGTTCACAAGAGAATTTTGATTATGGACATAAAGGTTAAATCGACCATTGTACAGAAGTTGTGCTGTTCCAGTAATTTTGCTCGGTCGAAATTTAGACAGCTGCTCTCCGTCATCCCTAAACAAAGAGCTGATTTTAACACGCACCTGCTGCAAAGACCAGAAGTAAAATTCTGGGGGACAACTATGACAATTCAGTTCACAAGTGAATCTGGTGAATTTTGGTGTGCCTTAAATCTCATTGTTTTCCAATACATTCTCATCTTGTCATTTCTACCTGTCCATTTGTCAAAAATGGAAAAGCTGCATTTCGAGTTTTGCAAATTGACTCAACTCTGAGGTCATTCTGGCGGCTGTATATATGTGATGCTGTTGAATTGTGTTATATGTAATATGCAATATAACTATATGCTATGTATGGAATCAGATGTTTCAAGAGCTTTAACTGTCAAACTGATAAATTATGTCTTGACAAATTACCTTGCTAGGCTGATGACTTCCTGTGCAATCAGAGCCTCGGTCGGGACTGTCTCCTGTAACAATCAACATAGATGTCTCAGGTTCACATCTACCTGACAGGCTGAGTTCTAGATGAAGAATTAAGTCAATGTGGTGATGAACTAAATGCATATTTTACTAATGTTACAAGTTACAACCACCGATTAAACTGTAAATCTGAACATTATGATGACAAAAAACAAAAGAACTAACAATCAGCTTTCATAAATTTAAGAAAATGTTTTGTTTTTGGAAATGCATTGGGTTGCCAGTTCCCAGAATGCAACTTTTTATCAGCTGTTACTTAAAATAATCTCTACCAAATAAACTCTAAAACTCCTGTGGGAAACTGAAACAAGAGCCGTCCCTTGAGTAAATGAATGTGAGGTGCTTGCAGAGGTCTGGGCTACTCAGTAAACATGTTGTTGTGAATAACTTACTGGCATCCCACTCAACCACCTCTCCATCAGAGTTGATTAAACCTCCAATTTCTTCATCTTGTTCCTCCTCCTCATCCTCCTCCCCTGCCTGCAATCTAACAGTCAAATGGAGTGTTTGGTCCGCTAATTTTGCAGATGCCATCTTCAGTCCATGTGACATCAGGGGCTTGAGTTCAGGAGAATCCTAAATACAGAACACAGTGTGAAAAAGTATTGCTTTTCTTCATCTTTTGGGTGTCTTCACCCACCAACTAAATCTGACAGGAAGAAGTGACACCAGATTTTGAAATTTTTCTCATTTGATTGGAAAGCATAGTTAAAAAAAAAAGTAATCAGTGACGCTTTAGAAAGTTATCTGCTTCCTTGATAATCCCACTTTAGAAAAAGATGCTAGAAAGGCTTTAATCAAAGAGCTCCATTACTAATACGAGGGGCAGTCAAGGCAGATGTAACAGTCAGAGATATTAGACAGGAGAATAATATATAAAGTAGCCTACAGCAGGTGATGTTACACACTGTCAGATGTAAACAACTAAAGTGCCAAGCACCTGCTTTCTGTACATGAGTCGTTCATACCTATGAGAAAATTCTACGCACGAGAAAAGTGATAAATGCCACGTTTTCTTAAATCGCATACATGCAACTTAAGAACTAATCTACTTATATGAGTAGTCCATGCATGAACCCCATTGTGTCATTGCTAACATGAAACCAAAGAGTGTCTAAATTTCAGTCCTTTAGCTGACCACATGAAACCATTACTAGATGACTAGAAAAACAAGTAATGAACAATGTTTGCACAATGTTATTTCATGTATTGCTACAAAAGGTATTTCTACATACTGTTTGGTAAGGTGCTGATCTTTTGGTCTTGTGCAGTTCTTCTTCTGTTGGTGACGATGTGCTTTGTTTTACGTCAAGGCCGCGGTCCGGAGCATAACACCCATCCTCAGCATGTGTCGTCTGATGGGAATTCACGTTCCTTTTATGACTGGGGGACGTCTCACGTACTGGGCAGGAGAAGGATTTCTCTCCTGTGTTATTGCACTGATCCACAGACGCATTTCCCAGCGCTTTCCCACGAACACAGGAAATCTTAGGTTTCTCATCAGAGTCCATGAGCATGTCTCTATGCCACCCCTCTCTGGCAGAGGAGCTCTGGCCATAGAGAGTGGGGCCGCCGGACTCCTCCGAGCATTTCTCCCCCGAATGAACTCTCTGTTGTCTCTTTACTTCATGTGAAATGGAGCTCTCTTTGCCACATGCTTTGAGGTGGGGCTGACAAGTCTGTGCAAAAGTGTCCTCTTTTTCTCCCTCTGAGCTGAAGCTCTCATCTGTATTTAACAATACAAGGCAAAACAACAACATGACAAATCACAACAGAGTAACTGTGTGTATGTCATCTAGTAAGGTGATGCTGATATTTAAGATTTTCAACTCACGATTTTCACTCACAATCCAGCCGTCCTCTTCCTCTTTGATGATCACTCGAATCTCTGGTGTCTCACAATTATAGTCGGGACTTGCCGGTGCCTTTTTTTGATCAAGTGTCAAATTCTGGTCATCATAATTTTCATTTAAACTCAGTGACAATGGATCTTGGAGTTCAGGATCCTATTAAGACATAAAAACAGACACTTGTGCTCAATAATAAGTGCCTGCCAGGCATACAGTAACAAACCTTAGAAATCTTTAAAATGTGCAGCCACTTCATTAGGGTAGCAGCAATGAAGGGAAAATGCTGCACAATTATACAAGTTTAGTCTGGCAGAAATACTTCTGAAAACATGTTCGGTAAAGTCTGTATATGCCATGAATGGCATCTTCAACTTGAATAAAGATCAGGCTAGGTGAGTAATGCCACATTCATGACAGCAGAATGAAACAGCAACCTATTGTTACAACTTGCGTGCATTCAAATATTATTCCAAGAAAGTGACCCACATTGCCGGTCCTGCAGTCTGACATTTTATGCCTGATTTAATATTGTCTAATGCACACTGACACACAGGTGTGTAGGAGAAGTAGGCACTCCTGCATGCTGTCAGCACTATGTTTATTAAAAAAGTAATGATAGATAGATAGATAGATAGATAGATAGATAGATAGATAGATAGATAGATAGATAGATAGATAGATAGATAGATATTAACACAAGCTTAATTATTTTAGAAAAAGAACTATCAATCTATCGCGATATTTCTTGAACTGCTGTTTAGTGGTAGCTTTGCTTATATCAGAAACATAACCCCCCTCCCCAGCAGATATGCAATCATTAAATAGCATAATACTACAGCACTATTACATCTGCGCTGCACTGAGACACAACAAATATATGGCATAACAATAAATAGAAACCAACATGAAATTCATTGTGAATTATGTAACGCCTCCAAGTTTTAAATCACTGCAAGCTGTGTACCGTCCATACACACCAATCAAAACAATGTGCTAGAAATGTCCCCAAGTATAACACAGTCAACAAAGTTCAACAGCTATACAAACAACAGCCTCCAAAATCACAAAAAGATGAGTCAACACATCTGTTTCACTATGTATCATTTCAGTACAATGATCCCATTTAATCAAGTGTTCAATTGAGGAAATAATCAGCAGATTAATTGATAATGACAATAACTGTTCCTTGCAGCCCTATTTAAGAACAACCTTTCCCTTAACAACCAATAACAAACTTTGATATGTTTTGACTCCTTGCAGTCACTTCAAATTTTCTGCATTGCTACATACCTGCACAACACCTCTACCTGAGTAATGTATTTACTACATAGTCGATGTTCAGTTCAATCTATTTTACTCTATGCTACTATCAACCCCACACTGGGTTACTGCAGGGTTCAATAAATTTAATTTTAGACTTTTTAAGACCGTTTTAATACCACACAAAATGCAACTTAATCCCCATTTCCAGATTCATACGGGTCAAAGAATGACATAAAAACTGATCATAACCTTCATGAAGGAGGATTTATTGCAGGACTTTTATATTAAAATTCATCAGTTTTAGTACATAATAAAAATAAATGAATTAACAAACTGCAAACTGAGTGTATATTCTAGGCTCGGTTTGTAGTCTGATAAAATTACTTTTTTTAAATGTTTTAAATGTAATGTCTATTATTTAAGGCCTTCTTACCTAAATACCTTCTAAGTGTTATCTCTCTATCTGTTGGGCTGAAAGTCTTACTATGTTTATTTATAAGTAAGTTGCAGTTTTTGTGCACTCTTAAAATGAAAGATGTTGATATGGTGACACCAATCTTAAATGCATGACTATAGTGATGTGACAGTGGGCTGCAGGCTTACATAAACTTATGTTTTGTTAAGCTCGCATTATCCTTGACACCTAGAGCTAACATTATGTCTGATATTTTCTTCACAACCTTAACACTTTGAATTAAAAGAAGAGTTTCCTCGACAGTCAAGAGCAGAGAATAAATAATTTATGTTGTATATTCTTCTAAATGCAACGCTAGTTAGTTTATAACAAACGCCACCAGCTAACTAGCTAGCATTCAAGCTATTCTCACAATATCAATTATAGCTGTTGCTAAATGTAGGAGCGAAAGGGGGGTAATTAATATTTGAACCAATGTCACGCCAGTGGGCCCATACCTAACAGGGTACTTCTTATTTATCTGCAGGGTAAATGAACTGTATGTACCTAGCTGCAATAGTTAAGACACATCCAAAATCCCAGCCAACGACAGCGGGCTGTACAGTGTAATAACAGCCCGGATAGCAGCAACGTTACCTCGAACATAGTGCGATATGGCCGCCGGGTTTGAGGGATGTCATAAGAAAACGAGGATGAAGACGACAATGAAGCTAAGTTGCTGCGTTATTGAAGATGGAGCAGCTGTCATGAACTACACCTACTGTCTGTGTTAGCTAAACTATGTTGCGCCACCACTTCTTCTTCTGTTTTTTTTTTTTTTCTCCTTTTCTTTTTCCAGTGGCTATGGTAGGTCACCAGCTGGAAGGCACATACTGCCCCCTGTTGGACAGCACACGGATCGTACAGTAGGTGCTGCAATATAATATTACACACTACTCAAGAGCTTTTGTCGTTTTTTCTTTCTTTTCATGGAGGTAGATTCGTCTTAATATTATTGGTGTTAACGGATTGATAATCAGTGTGTCAATGTGTGATCTGTAAATATAAAACACCTTTCACAAACACAAAAAATACATTTGTAAACTCACAAAAATGTTTTGCAAATATAAAGCGGATCTGCAAGTACATAAACAAATTCCACGAATACAAACATATATGTGAATACATTAAAGTAATTTAGAAATAAATGAAACGCATTTGTGAATATCTTCCTAACATTTCCGCTTTTCAAATTAAGAGCACGCAGTCTTCTATGAGCTGTTTCCCTCCGAAATAATCGGCGACAAGTAACGTGCGACAAGTAACGTGCTCTACGTTAATGGTTGTTTTGTTAAGAAATTACGAATTGCAATTTCATTGTTCATTGTTAATATGAAGGCTGAGCTAACTTTAACTACTAAAAATTATACATATTAAAGCCATTATAGAAGGCTATTGGGGATCTTATTCAAATGATCATGTAAACATGAAAAATGCAAATGTAATTTTCCACACATATGTGTTCTAGGATTATACTGGTTTTGACGTGATGAAATGAGCAAAGCAAGAGAAACAGTCAACAGGTTTCATTCTTTTGCTAGCAATCAGTCAAGTGTGAGTAGTTACAGCTGTGTGGTTATATTTCTACAAATAAAAACGCACATACAGGTCAAATTCTATCATATTATCTTGAATAAACAACAACAATTAATTCTAATAAATAAGTACATATCTAAATCTAAATACATTCTCAATTTAAATATATATGTGAGAACAAACCAAGGAGATTAGACTTACAACTTAACTAACAAACAAAATAAACATCACTTGAGAAAATATAATGAAATAAACTCACAAAGGTGAAATGATAGAGGGAAGCAGCTCAGCTGATGGTCAGGTCACAATTTGGCATCAACAGCATGAATCCATGGACCCAACCTCTAGGCAATCTGGGGGTGTAATGGTGTGGGGAATGTTTTCTTGGCACACTTTAAGCCCCTCACTACCAATCCCTCATTATTTTAATGCAGCCTACCTGAGTATTGTTGCTGACCATGTGCATCCCTTTATAGCCACAGTTAACCATCTTCTAATGGCTAATGCCATAATGCACCATGTCACAAAGCAAAATTAATCTCAAACCGGTTTCATGAACATGATAATGAGTTCAGTGTACTTTATCGGCCTCCCCAGTCACCTGATCTGAATCCAGGAGAACACCTTTGGGATGTGGTAGAACTGGACATTGGCACAAACTATGTGATGCAATCATGTCGACATCTTCAATTGTCTACACAGGCAAAAGAAGTCAATTGTCCAGTCTTCAAGTTTTCTTGAGGTTTATTTACCAAAAGCAAGCAAGCAAATGAAAGAAAGAAGCAAAGAAAATCTCTACAACACACTCAATATGTTGACCTTCCATGAGTACTCAGTAGTTATTACACGAGTGGCCTGTAGTCATTACTACTACATTATTGCATGAAAGTGGAGGCTATATGTGTACTATAGCAGAAACCCCATACAATTATATTCTGTCAGTAAAATAACATTAGGTGAGGGGCAGAGGTGCTCTTGCTCTGAAGGAGCTCATCAACAATGTATAATTATCATTATTGAAGGCCATTATTGAAGGCAAACTCAATGCAGGAAGATAGGGGTTAGCAGTGTGGCAGTTCAGCGAGGTAACCATCGTACACAGGCTGGTCAAGTTGACTCCAAAACGACCCTCAAGCTACCTGGCTGTCCACCACCACAGAGACTGTACCATGCACGGTTGTGACGGTGGCAACATCTGTCCACATGCAGACAGATAAACATCTGCCAAAGTACTCAATACCGCCTGTGTAACAGTACAGTAGGTGAGTCCAGGACCGCATTTTTTGCCATTATGACACACACACACACACACACACACACACACACACACACACACACACACACACACACACACACACACACCACACACACACACACACACACAATATTTGCTGGTTGGATTAGCCTTCTTTAACAATGAAGTGAGTGTTATAAGACTTTCTAAAGATTTCCCCTTGGGCTCTGGGAAATGGTGATGGTCATTTGAGCTATGTGCTGGCATTCTGTAGCTCAACTGATACTTCACTTAATTGAGAAAAATAACTGATAACATTAATTGATAACAACAATCATAATTAGTTGCAGCACTTCTGTAAAATGTCAAAGGTTGGCACTGAATTTGTGGTCAGATTTGCAATCTTATTTCTTCTTTACTCATTCATAATCAGCCGTATATACACACACACACACACACAAACACTGGTAGATATTTATAAGTCAACCAGTTTCTGAAGTTGTAAACAATTACTATTATCAAGAATGGTCAAGAATAAAGACCCAGACTTCAGTCCTGAATCTGGTCTGAACTTTGAACTGAAGCAGCTTTTAAAAGCCACACGGCTGAAAAACAGTTCTATCTCGGCTTTTACAACATCACTGTGGACGACGCAGGACGACCTCGTGCTCTGTCCTCCTGTACACCAGGTAACAGGAGCCTCACAGGTCATCAGGTGACACACTGACGTACGCGTATGTGTGTGTGTTTGCTTCTATGTGTGTGGGGCTTTCCATAGCAGCGAGGATGGCGGCAGCTACTCAACCTGAAGCATTTACTTGTCCTATGGTCGGTTTAATTTGAGTTTAAATATCAATAAGAAACTGTAAGCTGGTTAACCATATAGTTATGTCATTCTCCAACTGGTCACCTGTCGAAGGACATTCCTGAGGCGAGGTAAGACTGTTTTTGAATGGCGTTTCTTAGCGGTTACTAACTTAGCAAACAGAACTTAGCACTTACTCTTAGCTATCATTTAGTTACTGGTTAACTAGCACTATGACTCATAAACCTTACGTTTTGCTATCTGTAATGTCAGTTAAGGGTCCCTTCCTTCTGCTTTACGCAAGGGTAATAACGTTATAGATAAGTGTTGTTGTTGACCTAGCTTGTAGCTAACGCCTAGCTAGCCAGTTACAGCTAACGTCCGGGTCACTATTGCGATAAGTTAACGTTTCCTCTTATCCACGTATAAAACATGTCGGTGCCCAAACTACGGTTACTTGCTGCTTTCTTTCTGTTTCATGGTTTGACCGGTGGTGACCGCTTTACTGTCTGCTGTCCGGTTGTGTGTACACTAGCTTATTTGGTGCTATCATGACACGCCTTCCTGCATACAAAACACTACAACTGGATTTAAAATGAATGCAATTTGGTGCTAAGATTATTCAGTTGTTTAGTTTTATCCACATGCACATGAAGCCACAAATTTGTAGTGGCTGAAGGAGGATTCAGATCGTTTATTTAAGCAAAGTGCTAACAACAGACTGTAAAAATTACAAGTGAAAGCCCTGCATTCACAATCTTTCTTCAGTAAAAGTACATCAGAATTATCAGCGAAATGTGCATAAAGGCTTCACTGTGCAGTAAAACGATCCTTTACTGACATTTTGCGCAGTATATGACTTTGCTAGATTGTTAATACTGATGAATCAATGTGTAAGCAGAATTTTGACTGCTGTAACAGCCACACAGTTGTATGCTACAGTTCGGGTAGCCCTGGGCAAATGACATATTTTGTTATTATTTTTAGGTGAAAAGAAATAAATACAACCCCTGCAGCAAACAGACATTACAATGAGCCTCTGTCAATGTTGATGTCACTTTTTCTTTCATGAACTGTTAATAATGAAAAAAATCAAACAGTAATTGTGGCATGTGGAAAAGTTTGGGCATCAATAACCTCTTCTTTGCCAATTGTTAAGCATGGGGGTGGAAATATTCTGCTTTGGGGGTTTGTGGCAGAGGAAACATTGCATAGATAGAGGGAAGAATTGATTCCTCCAAATATCCGTAATTATTCTGGATACAAATGTACTGTAGTCAGTCAAGAATCTGTGGCTGAATTGAAGCTGGCTTCTACAACAGGACAATGATCCAAAGCAGTCTTCCAAATCCACCATGAACTGCTTCAAAAAGCATAAGCTGAAACTTTTGAAACAGCTGTCACAGTCCGCTGACTTGAACATCATTGGAAATTCTTGAGTAGATCTTAGAAGTGCAAGACAGCCTAAAAGTATCTCAGCATGTAAAGTGATCTGCAGAAGGAGTGGGTGAAAATTCCTAAATCAAGAAAAGAAAGACTCTTAGCTGCTACTAAATGCGAGCATGGAGGGGTGGGGAGGTTGCTAAGTACTTCATTTGTAGGGTGCCCAAATGTTTGCACATGCCACAATTACTGTTTAATTTTTTTTTTTTTTCAATTTTAAGTCAAATACATAAATAGTCACTTCAAAAGTCACTTCAAAAATCAACAAAATATGTAATTTGCTCAGAAACTTTTGCATACAAATTACCAGCTGTCTCTGAAAAATTTTCAGAGACTGCACTTAATTTAATCTTTAAACTTATGCCATTTATTCCTTCCTTTGTAACCTTGTTTCTCCTCTTCTTCAGTTGTGAATATGTTCCACCACATGGAGTGGGATTCAACAGATGACGGTCTGGAAGCATCAATGGATGACTCCCCTCACTTACCTGAATCTTCTCAGTCGATGTCCTCGACCACCAACAACATCTCAGAACATGAATTCTCATGTCACTGTTGCTACGACATCTTAGTGAACCCCACCACTTTGACTTGTGGCCATAACTTCTGCCGCCACTGTCTGGCTCTGTGGTGGGAGTCCTCACACAAGAACGAGTGCCCAGAGTGCCGGGAGAAGTGGGAAGGCTTTCCTAAAATCAACATACTGCTGAGGTATGATTTTCACATCAGTGAATTAATGTTTGTTTCTCTCACTTACAGTACAGAACAGAGGAGAACTACGGACAGTATCTGAGAGAGAGAGAGAGAGAGAGAGAGAGAGAGAGAGAGAGAGAGAGAGACTGATTATGAATAAAGAAGAAATAAGATTGTAAATCTGACCACAAATTCAGTGCCAACCTTTGATATTATTGATATATATTATTGGTTTTGTACAGAAGTGCTGAAACTAATTAGGATTATTGTTTTCAATTAATATTATCAACTATATTTCTCAATTAAGTGATTTATCATTATCACTACAGAATGCCAGCACATAGCCCAAATGCCCATCACCGTTTCCCAGAGCCCAAGGGGAAATCTTTAGAATGTCTTATATCTGAGCAGCAATCCAAACCCTAAAGACACTCACTTCATTGTTAAAGAAGGCTAATCCAACCAGCAAATATTCACATTTGAGAAGCTTAAACTAGTGGTTTTATACTGTTTTTGCAGAACAATTTACTTCAATGATCATATGAGTAACAAAATAGTTGCAGATTAATTTCCTGTCAGTTAGGCCTTAGATGATGCCTCATTAATGCTAACACTACTGTGCTACAAGTCTTTGTTAAAGAAGCTGTCTACTATCTCTCTAATATCTCTTTACAACCGCCTGGTATAAACACTAATGAACTCAGAATATGCTGTTTACATTAATCATAGAGAAACCGGTTTATTCAGCTCCCTGTGTACATGATTCTCATATAATCCTGATTCATGAAAAGTCTGCAGTGGAGCAGGCATGTTTTTGTATTTCGCCACATACAGCAGATCTTCCATTACTGTGCCAACTGAGTTACCCCATCAGTTGAGGATGATTTGAGTTTGGATCTTAGCTAACTGGATGCTTCTGGAGCACCACTCTGCTGGTTTTAGCCTCTGTAATTCATGATGACAAATTGACAATCCAACATGTGCTCCACATTACCAGGAATCCTTTCGTTTCAGCATGTGGACTGTCATTAAATCCTTGTTTCTCAATGTGGTAGTCCGTTTCCCTAGTGCAGCATTGTTTCACTTTCACACTTCTCTAGAACGATTTTTGTAAACACAAGTCACATGAAATGTATTTTTTTCCAATGGGGAAGAAGAAGAATAAAAAGTATGAAGCCATGTACTGCTGTCACACAGATAGTCGTAGTGTGATATCAGAAATGACCATTACTTCAATTAGTGAGAAACATTTGTCTGTCTTCATATTGATTTCCCTTTTTACTCAAAGATGAAACAATTTCTGCCAGTTGACACAAAAAAACATGAAATGATGCAATGTGGTCATAACATCTTGTTAACCCGTTTACAAGAAAAATGTTAAAAAGAGGCTAAAACATGTACATTATTATGACAACTGAGGAGAAGGAAATGTTTTTGTACACTGTCACTGGCATTAGATTATCCCTACACAGTCGATGCATAGTGTGCACAGTGTTTTAGTGTGAACCAGAAAGACTTAATTAGGGTTTTTTAATCGAGTCTGTGCATTGTACCAAAGAGGAAAATTTCATTAAAAGGTTTCACAGCACAAAGCTGAGAGGAGGCAAAGTGTGAGGGAGAAACTTTTATCAGAACTCTGTGTGCTCCTCTGGCCGAGAAAAATAACAACACCTTCCCCTTCTGATTATTATCTTGTTTACATAATCCTGTTCTTCATAGGGATGCAACTGACAAGCTGTTCAGTGATGTCGTTCAACGGAGGAGAGCAGAGATCCAGGAAAACCCCAAAATCTCCCGGAGCTTGCTGGCCTTCCAGAGGTAGTACAGGATAATACATGAATACAAGTCATTGTGGTGTCAAGCTTTGGAGTGTGTCTGCTTAACATACACTGACACAGAACTTTGATTTAGCATTACACTTCTGTAACATTGTCAGGCTTAAGATCGACAGTTTAAAACAAAAAGGATCAAAATCGATGTAGGAGAGTCAGAGACCTCATCCACACGTTCGTCTTCCTCATGAACACTTGGTGCCTACATTACCCACAACGCAACAACTCAACAGTTTAGTCACATAGTCAGGGATGTTATACTAGTTGTGGTTAATGTTGTTTCAAGCTACTACCCTCAAGGAGAGATGAGGAGCAAGCTACAGAGGTTGAGTAAACGCACTTATTTAGTCTTGAGCCCCAGACGACGCTGCCTAGGGTTACATCACTTCATTAAACTGATCAGACTTCATGCAGCGCTCTCTGCACCCACAAAAAGCATTATACGATATTTAAAATCGTTGTTGTTCCCCTTTGACAATGATTACGTTATTTATGTGAACTTGCCTGGTGTCTGATTCATGTTCACTTTTATTGGATCCCTTTGTTGTTAAAGTGGCCTGCTTTCATTAAATATCTACATCTTTTTAGATATGGTGACAACTTGGGTAGATCCAGGACAAACCAGCACAAAGGAGCAGGCTTCTTCTTCTCTGGTGTCCTAGTTGCACTCACATGCGTGGCTGTAAGTATCCAACAGCAGTAAAAACCAAATTATCCTTTGTAGTAAAATGACATCCTCAGTATTGATGCTAATGTGTCTAGCTACTATTCTGATCTACCTATCAGGTGCCGACAGAGCTTCAGTCAAGTCTTGAGTTGCCCTTTTAATGGGGCGATGATTTATTGTTGAGGTACACAATAATTTAGGGGATAACATGTTAAAGAAAGAACACTTAGGGGCCTAGCAAAATTTGTGTTATTGTAATTTGGCTTTCTTATTGGCCCTGGCTCTTGGCAAATGATTGGTATGAACCTATTTTTTTCTGTGAAACTCATTGTACTCGTTGTGGATAAAGGTGCCGTTAATACCTACAATTTTAAACAATTTATTTGTTTTGTTTTTGTGAATAAGACTCAATAAGATACAGCAGTTTAAGGTTTGAGCTACTACTGATTTTCATTATCACTGTCCTGTATCTGCCAAACAATTCGTTATACATAATGTCTCGCTACAGTTTTTCCTTGTGCCCAATACTCCATGATATTGCCAAATGTGTCCTTGGATGAAATTTAATGTTGCACTTACACTTTTTATTCTTATTGTAGCATTTTAGATATTTTGTCTTGTATCATTCAACAACTGTTTTTAGGTTGTTGTGTATTTTAACCAAAGGACTTTCAGCAACAGTAGTATGTAATATTTAGAGGTTACCACAGTAGTGGACCAAGGGGTCGATGGTTCATATCATGTAGACAGTACATGTTTATTTTGTCCATGTGGCACTTGGGAGCAACGTCACTGTGTGTCTTGGCACGTGGCAGTAAATTTGTGTGTGTGTGTGTAAACAGATGACAGCATGGTCCTGTTTTTGACCCCGGTTTGTGGATGAACATCATTATTGAATCAGGTCATATTAGGAAAAATGAAAGGAGGCCTGGGCCTGTGTGTTGTTTTGGATGCTTTTGTCTTTGTGCTTTCCTTGGCTCACATGATCGTTACTGGAAAAATAACATTCCATGCAAACCGAGATGGATACAGTTTTATTATTAAGTAACTGATGAATGAAAATTACTTCATTATGATGGGAAAGCTAGGACAGTATGAAAATACCTGGTATTATTGTTTTAAGTAGACATTAAGCTTCAATTTAAACAATATTTACATTTTAAGGTAGGTTAATGTGACTTCCTACGCTCAGCTGACCCTTGCTAGTTTGGGTCCCACTTCTCTCCAGTCTCTTGCCCTTTGATTTCTAAAACTCCCACTTTATAACTTAGTTTTGCAGGTGAAATAAACAACTTAAGAAGGACATTACACTGTTATTTTCTGTGGCAGAGAATATAAAGTATGTGCATGTAGTTGTGTTGTTGACCTTTCAAGATTTGATAATTTTAACTATATATCACAGTGCTAAATGTACACTTGCAGAGCATGGCTCAACAACTAGCCACAAGGAATATATATAAATCATATTTATTTCTTCTTTGTTTTATAATGACTTTGTTCTTGTTCCATTACCAAATGACACAAAAAGGGGGGGGGGGGGGGGGTAGTTGAACATAAATTAGTGAAGAGGACACATTATGTGCTTACTTCCATTCCAGATGGCATACAGAAATTGTTATGGAACAGGAACACAGGTGATGGAAAACTTGTTAAAACACACATGTAGTTGCACTGCAGCCTTACAGAGCTTGGCCTAAATGAGTTGTTGTTTACAAAACATGTTCAAATCAAAGTCAAATTTAAGAGCAAATTTATATGTTCAGTAATACTTATAAATCATGACTCATATAGTGACCTCTAGTGGCGATGGGTGATTCCTACAAAACACAGTTACTGGGTAAGACGGTACGTGTGGCACCAGTCAGGCCTATGAGGAATTCCGGCCACCATGCAAACCTGTTAATCCCTTACTCCTAACCATCCACAACTTTGTGAACTAAATCTTTGCTTTGCATCTAAATATGTGAAATATCCTGCTGATGTATAAGCAGTGTAAACAAGGAGTCACTGTGCCTTGTTTGTCATTGTCTGGGTGTTTTCAGGTGATGGTTTTGGTGTATCACTGGAGCAGTGGCGTGGTGGAGCAGCATGACCTGCTGATCAGTAAACCAGTGTCCCATTGGACGCCAGAGGAAGTGGTGTCGTGGCTGGAACAGTTGGGCCCGTGGGCCCAGCTTTACAGAGAACCCTTCCAACAGGAAAACGTCAATGGAAGGTAGAAACATAAAACAGATTTTTTTCTTGGGGGGGGGGCAAATTAAACTGCAGATCTGTTACACCGTACAAAATAAAAACTGAATTGAGCCATATTTATTAAACTTTGTGTCATCTTTCAACTGCACTGCTTTCATTCATTTTTTTAAGCAAAACTGCCAAACATTTTCTGATTACAGTTTTTACCATGTGATGTTTGCTGTTTTTGTGCTTTATATTATTGTTAATTGTTAGTTAAATAAAACAAGACATTTTCAGATGTCATCTTGGATTTTTCACCATTTTCAAACATTGTACTGACAGAAAAATATAGATTTGTATATTACATATTCATAATTATAGATTGATTAAATATTATTTAATCAATAATGAAAATAATCATTAGTTGTAACTCTTTTCTATTAAGGTTTAGTCTTGCAGAGACCAGTTTAATGATACAGAGTGAAACAAGGATTTCTTTGCTTCAGGCTACTGTTGATGCTGGGGGACGAAGAGTTGTTAAAGCCGCCTTACAGCATCGAGAATCAGGCTCACCGACGGGCTGTTCTGGCTGAACTGGACAGAGTTAAAGCCCTGGGGGTCAAACCTCCGCAGAACCTCTGGGAGTATAAAGTAAGAACTCTGCTAATTCCACAATATGTTCAGGTTTGCTGAGATATGCACTAATGTAAGTTAGAGCAGATTTTACTACTTGAGTCAGTGTGTTTTTTCTTACATGTACAATCAAACAACTGTCCTTTTACCGTGTTTACTTGTGTTTCTGTCACTTTCTGCCAGGCGGCTAATGCTGGGAAGTCTCTGTTCTTGCTGTATGCACTGAAGCGCTCCCCTCGCCTCACACTCTTCTACTTGTATTTATTCGACTACTCGGAAACCTTCCTGCCCTTCCTGCACACCTGCTGTCCGGCCATCACGCACATCGACCAATCAATGGAGAGCAGTTTCCTCAATGCACAGGTGACACTTTGAAAAACCAAACAGACCACGAACATAGTATCGTAAAATCCAGTAGTAATGGATAGGTACATTTACATGCACATTATGTGGTTACAGCTAATAATTAGATTAAGATGATGCTGTGAGCGTTAACATGGCTGTCAGTATCGCACTTTGTCAGATTTTCATTTCAATTACACCAAAAATGGTGCCAGAACAGTATGCACTGTGTGGTAATTAATTTACTTTTTACTTAGTGATATCACTTCAGTGATAATTATGACTGCAACTAGTATTGTTAAATTAAACTCTGTTCAAAAATCTCCATATAAATAGGCCTATTGTGCGTGCAGATTTTTTTGTATGATTTTACTGTAAAAAAAAAAAAAACTAAAAAGAACTTTCTCTTACACTAATACCTGTTTTAATGAATAAAAAACATTTGTAAGTGTTATTTTTTTGTTCTCCATGATGTTCTTGTGTTAGTTGGAGCCCAGCTGGCGACAGTGGGGAGAGTTTCTTGTGAAGTACCTTCTGCTACCATACCAGCTGATAGCAGAGTTTGCTTGGGACTGGTTGGCCGTCCACTACTGGACATCTCGCTTCATTATCGTGAACGCCATGTTGCTGTCTGTGCTGGAAGGCTGCGCCCTGTGGAGACTCTGGACAGCAGCGAGGATCAGGTACACACTGTGGGAGGGCTGGTTGTTTTCTTCCTGATCCTTTTTTTTCTCTTTATGACACAAACACACACAGTAACATAAAAGTATTTTCTGCTAGGGGAACTTAACAACCAGTTTTAAGAACCTATAAGACTCCAGTGCTTGATTCTGCCTTGAACTTGAGCTGTGTTTTACAATCTGGGGTGTTTCAGATACATGTAATTGAGAACAGGGATGCTCCAGTCCAATGTATTAGTGCTGATACTGACCTTATTAACTGACCTTATTATCTTTCTTTAGGACTCTGCCACGTAAGATGTGGAACCACTTGTGGAAGATGTTATCTCAGGGGTTTGCCTTTGCCCTCCTGTGGCCTTTTGTCCCTCAGTTTGTGTGCAACTGCCTCTTCTACTGGGCGCTTTACTTCAGTCCCATCATAAATATAGACCTTGTGGTGCAGCAGCTAATGCACCCAGAAACACAGGCACTGTAACAAACTGCATGTAGTCAGTGCCCAATTAATGCCACACACTTCACAGCAAATAAAGTAAATAGCCAGACATCCAGTTGCTGAAGAGAAAGTGTTTATTTTCAGCATTAAACTCATATGAGACTGGCTTTGTTTGCTGTTGGAAAGGAGGTTTTCTCGCTTCCAGTGTTGTCTCTCTGATGGATGGTTGCCATGAGGAACAAGAGAGGCTTTGAGCTATTTTAGGAGAAGCAAAACCAACCAGATAAGGAACAGTGAAATATCTGTGATCTTATTGATTCGGAGAGATTACCGCAGTGATCTCTCTTTGCGTGCGCAGTGCATTCACAAACCACATTGCCTAAATGGTCCAGGGGGCAGTAATGCAAATGATAAGTCATGTTCAAACATTGGTGGCAATGAGGATCGGCTTCATTAGGAGTTTCCTGACAGTTGATAGCTTTGTAGCACTGAGATGGCTGAAGTCCAGTTAAAGGTGAGCATTTTTTTTTTACAGTCCTCGCTAATGACAGTGGAACAAAACAAGTATAATTGAACTTTGTTGAAGTTTTATTTTCATGTGTCTTTTGGCATGCAATTAGCAATCACTTAAATGAAAAGCTGTTGCTTTAAAAGTATCAGTTTGAATTAAACAGTGTTATAAGTGTGTATAAATCCTCATTCTACATAAATTTCAGTGCACTCTGGGTCTTCATTGTGACTCTGGCTGTGACTGTGATCTTGGTGCTACAAAGATGTCCACAGATTAATTCTACAAGGTTTGGCAACATGATTGTGAAATGTGTCATGTGACTTGTTGAGGCTCATAGTTCTGCAGCCTGTTAGGAACCTCAAGCTTTAGCATTGATTCAAGGGAAGAAAGAACACAGTCATGGTAAACGAATGTTCAACATTGAAGTTTGTTCCAGGAGTTCCAAATGTTCCTTTCATGAGATTTGTGGCACTTAGATTGGAAATAAAAATTTTGTTCTTCATGTTTTTTTAAATACTGATGCAAATCTTGTCCAATTTTTATGATTTTAAGGAGAAACTATTTGTAGCAGCTTTTATTTGCTTGTACTGCTGAGAAAGATTGTGTTGCACATTTTTTTTTATTGTTAAAATAAATTCTGCTTCAGTATACATTTACATGTGGTGGGTGGGTAGAGCCAATCAAATACATTCTTTTTTACATTGTTCATTTGCACTTCAAAGTTCTACACTGTGATTTTGTTCTTCAGTGTTCTCTAATGACCAAGGAAAAATAAAGATTTTTAGATAATGTTATCCTGTTGTTGTTTTTCCTCATGATGTCGTAATTTGAAAATTACAAAACATAAAGATCTATCTATCTAATTTTGTTCTGTTTGAGTTCATGAAATAAAAATGAACAGTGTAGTAACATTTGAAGAAATGCTAATTTTTAATATCTATTTTCTTCAGGAGTTGCATTGAGATCTTTTCCCTTAAAAGAACAATAGAAATCATAATGTGCCAATCCAAATGTAAATAAAGTTTAATTGAGCATTCAAGAACGACCGCCCTCTAGCGTTCTACGGTTGTCGTGGCAGCAACGGTTGTCACCATAACAACGTAGGAACTGTCTCAAAAGAGCACGTAAGACTCAAAACGCAAAAGAACAACTAAGACAAATTAAAACACGATAAATATTTAGACCGGCTTTGCTCCACCTTAACGCGAGCCAGTATAACTATCAATCATATTTTTTTCAATCTACGTTTCGATCACGGTGTTAAACTTACCGCGCGTTTTTTTTAACCGCCGACAACATTTCATAGAGGACCCCCCGACGTGGTTGTTGCGGAAGTGAAAAGTCTACGTGGGGAAGAAAGGTTGGTCTGACCGTGTTTGAATACCGTACACACGAGCAGCACAGATGTCCAATCCAGGTTAGCTCTGTCTCTCGTCGAACCAGTCTTCCTCCCAACCCACTCCCCCCCCCCTCTCAGTTAGGCAAATGGACGCGTTGAGCAGCCGGGGCGTATAAATGGGACTGAGAGCCGACGACAGGCTGTAATGCTGCGCCGGGTGCGGCAGTCTCTCCGGCAGGTGCTGTTTCTGATGGCCCGGAGACCGGATCTACTCTGCGGGGCTATCGTGCTCGGCGTCCTGCTTATACTGGCTGTCAAGTTCACATGCAGGTAAACTAGACCGGCTTCTGTTAATTTTCTGTTAGTGTGAGCTTGTTTTTGTTGAACGAGGGTAACATGAAAACTACTGAACAGTATAACTGAACGGGTCACTGAGAGATGTTGTGGGATTAGTAATCTGAAAATTAGCTGCTCATTATTATAATCTAGTCATAACTAGGTCTTTATTAAGTAGTTACGTTACATCTGACAGAAACTGACGTGTGCTGTAGGACAAGAGGATTAACTGATGCCTTAAACCGTTTAAACAGACGGTGTACTTCCATAGAGTGTCACTGTACTCCATTAATTATGGATTCTCGTGAAAGGTTTTGGCTTCTGTATTTGTAAATGACCTTAAAGACAACAGTATAACGATCAACTCAGCCCTGTCATTAAGAAAATTTGCAGTTGGGGCCCCACTACTGACCCCTCCACCTATCACCCTCTGAATATGAACCCTGGCACCTCCAAGTTCCCATTGAGTCTTGTACAACCAGACCTCATGTGCTGAAGCAGTATACACTAAGTTGGCAGTTTATTATGAACACAGGTAAAACTGATGCGGCCAAATACAACAGTGCAATACATCCTACATCCATGAAGGATTCAGTCTTCTGTTTCTGTATGAATGATTGTTTTGGATGATGTAGTCTGCGTTGCTTTTGAACTGCGTTGTATTATGTTGACAGGTGTTTCAATTATGAGTCCAACCCATTCAAATCGATAAGGGTAGGCTAAACAACACACACGCCTCTTTGTATGACGCAGTACGATTCAACAGCATGACAACAACATCTAAATCCAAGTTCACTCCATGTCATTTGGGTCTACATTATTTGATTAATCACATTTGTCAGAAATTAGTACCACCGAAGCTCAAAATATCCATATGGGGTCCTCCATCTTCTGTCCTGTGGCTCTTATGTCGTAGAGGGACCCTGTGTCAAAATCTAGTTTTAAGACCTTAATTGTTGTAGTTTATGTTGAGCTGCTTTGTTTTAAAGTTGTGTTTTATCAAATTGCTTTTGCTTTTTCTGTGTCTCAAATAATGAACATACAGAAAGTCTCAGGCAAGGCTGCACTGTTCCACCATAGGGAGAACTGTAAGGCTGCACCAACAATTGTCTTTGTACTCGAGCTGCAGCTTTAAGTCAAACAACAGAAGAATAATCTCTCTTTGATAAATGATTTGTGGTTTTGATTTTTTTTTTTTTTGATTTCTTTGGTTTCACTTTTTTCTTTTATTTGAATATTTTCCGGTTTCCTTTGTTTTCTACAATAGTAAACTGAACATCTTACTTGACTGTTTATCTCTCAAAACAAGACATCTGAAGACATAAATGTGGAGTTTGGGAAGTTGGAATGGAAAGTTTTCATTTTACTGACCTTATGACTTATCAGTCAAGTAATGAAACTGCCATGAATAGTGGGAGTCAAAAGGGGCCCAACAACAAATCTTTGCCCTGTGGTCCCACAGGAGATTAATCTGACCAAGGACAAGAGGATTAACTAATGCTTTAAACCATTTACATAGATTGTTTATTTCCCAAGAGTGTTACTGTACTCATTTAATTGTGGATTTTTATGAAGATCTTGGATCTTGGAGATCTTTTACAAACAAGCTACTCAGCTCTGTCATCGTTCCAGTGAATCCAGCTGTGGAGTTTCAGCTTGAAACATTGAAACTGAAACAAGTTGCAGACAAATTATCACAGGCACATCCTGCCTCTTTATCCTGTTCAGAAGAGGTAGAAGTATTGCAATCTTTTAACTTAGGAAAAGTAGTAAAATTATTTATGTCTAAAATATAGTACAAATAAAAGTTCATTCAAAATTAGAGCTGCAATGATTAACCGATTGAAAACAAAATGAATCAACTAGACTGAAATGGTTAGCAGACTGACAAGGCTGAACCAGAGTATGTTTGGCACTTTTGCTTGATAAATGACTTAAACAATCAGCTGATTATCAAAATTTGTCGATAGACTTATTGATTGAGCGGCTCATTGTTTGTGGACTAAACGCACACACTCACTCGGTGAACCCAGCTATGGAGCTTGCTGCCAGAGAGCTTGAGACTTTAAACAAATTGCAGACAAATGAGTTCAGGGAAATCCTTCTTCTCCCGTGGTTCAGTGACTGTAGTTGTGGCCGATTTTATCGTTGGAATAATTTTTTTTATGTATGGTAACACTGATGCCAAATGGTGCCAATATTGTCTCAGGATGTATATTGCCATACCCCATATTGTTGGTGTCATTATGAATCTTAATTTACACTAAAATCTTTTCTTTTTCTTTCTAGCCGTGCCAAGAATGTGGTGGCAGCGGCTCGGCCTCCGGTGCGGTTCTTCTCTGCCGAGGCCCCGGTAGTCGACCTCTACTTGGGTCAGCTGGACCAGGTGAGAGTCAAAGACATAGACACCTGATACTAAATATGTTTTTTTTTCTCAGAGCATTTAAGCTACAAGTCTTAGTCCCTGGTAGTAATAAATTCAAGATCATGAACACAGACAGAATTGCAGCGATTAAGTCTAGAACATGTCAACAACATGAACATTTTCTCTCCAGGTGGAGCGTCTGAGGAGTATGGCAGAGGTCTCTCTCATCTTCTTCTATGCACCGTGGTGTGCTCACTCGATGGCTGCCCGACAGGAAGTGCAGCAGGTTGCTAAGAAGCTGGCCAGACAGGTACAGGGCACCTGAGGTCACAACGAGCACCACTCTGCAGGATTATTTAAATACCAAATAATAACCTCAAGTGACTGACAACGTATCAGAAAACAAGGGCTTATTGTAGTAACATGCTTGTCAACTTACAGAGACACGTCAGTCATCTGGAGGAGTAAATATAACTTCTAGGATTCCATAAAGTAGGGGCTTGTTGTCTGAAGTGCTTATGCAGAGTGGTATTTAATTAATAATTATACTGACAAAGAGCAGCGTAGAGCTACTCAGTTTATGTGGGGTTTATACAAATCTGTTGGAGTTATAAAATCAAATCAAGCCTTAAATTCACAATGAAAAAGTTATTAACAAGATAAAGCCTTAACTCATACATGGCTGAGAATGGAATCACAACATACTCTGTCTGGAATTAGTTTTGTTTCTTTAACCCTGTCTTTCTGTCTTCCTCACACAAACACAGGTGCAGTTTGTGGCTGTGAACTGCTGGTGGAGTCAGGGGAAATGCAGGAGGCAAAACCGCTTCTACCAGTATCCCATCATCCACCTGTTTTATCGAAGGTGAGACAGAGAAGACTTTAAACATTCGTAGTAGATGGTAAAGAATTGTGGGAAATGTGCCAGACCAGCATAACTGTATTCTACATGCATGACGTAATAGTTATGACTGCTGTGACTTTTGAGAATATTTTCCCTTCACGGCTCAGTAATGGTAACTAGCCCATTAACTGAAGTCTGTCACCTCCGCAGTTTCACTTGTTGGTCTATTCTGTATTCTGTTTCCCTGTTTTGGGAGGTTTTCCTTATCTGACAGGACAGAGGGTGTGAAGATTTTGAATTGAAAATAAAACTTTTGCAAGGCTGATTAAACTCAAAAGTTTGAAAACTGCATTGTTTACTTCCATGTTCACTTTGCTAGCAGTCTTATCTTTCCTGCCTTTATTTAGTGGATTGCTGCGTTTCTTGTTGCGTTTCCCAACCCTAACCCTGTAGATCACTGGAATAGCTTGAAACTACTGGCAGGTGTATGAGTCCAAGAACAAATGAAACAGGAACACACACTTAAAGCTTTGCTCCATAAGACCCATATATGGTCAGAAACTTCCCAGGGTGCCTTTATCTCTTATCTTACATTCATTACTTTTACTTCTAAGATTTTTGTTGTCTTACCACTGTTTTTGTTATAACATTTGTAGAATGGATTTTCCGGATGTTTTCCTGGCTTTAACTGTTTTAACCAATTTTTTAAAAAAGTGGCTCTTCAGTCGTCGTCAATGTGATATATAGACCACCAGAGTATCTTGGTCGACTGTAGCTAACTTGCTGATATGCTTGAATTGTTTTTATGACAGCTTATTTTTTATGTTCATTTTCCAATAGTGCAGGAATAGAAGTACAGCATTAACCCTTACATGGGTAAATATAGTTATGAACATCTACGGTCTCCATGGAGACACCAAGAATAAAACTAGGACTGATCCATATGGGCGGTTGTACAATTGATGCAAAGCTGTAACTAAGAAAAGTTTTAATTATTGATTCAACTGCTGATTTTTCTTTTTGAATAATTGTTTAATTATTTTGTCTTAAAAAAATAAATAGTTTTGAATTAATAAGAAATACAAGATTTATCAAAATTAGCTTCCAAATGTGAAGAGCACAGAATTCTGTTGCCTTTCATTTAATCATTATTTATACAGTTCATGACAACTTAGTAGAAGTCTGGGGTGATATCTTCATCTTGTTTTGTTGTTGTGAGGCCTCCACTGTGAAGCACTTTGAAGTGCAGCATGTGTAGTCCAGTCAACTTCATTTATGTAGTCCAATATCACAAAAACTACCAAAGCACATTTGGGAAAACTCCCCAAAAAACCTTTTAATGGACCCCAGAAGAGCAACAGTGAAGGGATCCTTCTTCCAGGGAGGATGGATATGTTAAACATGTCACATGCACAGAATAAAGTTAGTAAATTTTCAATATGGACAATTAAGATGACAAAATTCTAGATAAATTGTAAGCACAAGAAGAATGTGATCCAGAGAAAGTTAAGCAACTTTCATGGGTATTCATGTTTTAAAGTGTAATTCCAACATTGATGTTTAATAACATCTTAACTTGTAGAAGTGAGCTGTTAGTGGAAGATGACCTATCTGATCCATAATGTTGTTTGTCTTGGTTTCTGTGCTGCAGGTTTGGGCCTATAGAGTACAAAGGTCCATTTGTGGCTCCATATGTGGAGAGTTTTATCCTGAGAGTCATCACACCGCTCACTTACCTCCCATCAAGAGCCACAGTTGAAGAGTTCCTCTCCTACCACGAGGTATTGTTTGGCGTCAGGCCATCTGATGGAGAGTTGGCAGAGAATCACCCACAAACTTTATGCTGGTCGATTTTTGTACTATAAAGAGTTGTAGTTGTGCTTTGATTTTTACTAAGTCTCTTGAAGAAACGACCTGAATGTTTGAATTTCTTGGTGTTAAAAGTGTGTTAGAAAATCTTGGGTGTTTTATTTGAATGAAGCTATGTTACCATGTGATATCATTTGATATATTCTGTGTGTCTTCTGTATTTCTAGCCTCGAGTGGTGGGTTTCTTCCAGTTTAACTCCTCTCCTCAGCCGCCTGGGTACATCACATATTTGTCCTCTGCCCTGCAGGCCCTCAAAAGGGGTAAGAAGTGATCATACAGCACTGAGACCAGCTCTTACTTCTGAAACAGTAGTCGATGAATCAATTAGGCGATTGGCATTTGATAAATCTGCAACAAATAAAAATGCAATGAATGTGCTTAAAGAAAAAACGACTCAAAACGATTGACTAATCAATTTATCAACTAATCATTGCAGCTATACTCTCAATATACTTGGTTTTACATCTCTTCTTCACACAAAAATAAATACTGTGGGCAATGTCTATGCAGAAGTCCTGTGTGTGTTTCAAATATACTGTAAGTGAGGATAGAAAGGACAGAATGTTTTCATTCTTCTCTCCTGAACTTTGCTGTTTTTCTGGTGCAGATTACCGTGGAGTTGTGCGTTTTGGGGTTGTGACCAACAAACAGGTGGCTGAAGCCATCTCGCTAAAAGAAGATGAAACAGTTTACCTCCACAGAAGACTTAACTCCTCTTTGGTAAGCAATGGCATCAGACTACGATGGACCACAAAAAATGGCTAGAAAATGTGATTAACCATGGAATAAATTCTAATAGAATTCTGGATATATACTAAGGCATGTCACCGGCATCGTGCTGTACGTTTTTCTTTATTTTCAGATTTTCCCCCGAAGGGAACGTAACTTCACGTCAGAGGCCATCTGTAGCTGGGTGTTTGAACACCATGAGACCGTCCTCCAGTGGATGCAGCCCCCAGGAACAAAGTCCCGCCTCCTGGAACACGAGCTGACTAAAGGTCCTGCATTGCTGCTGTTCCTGCCACACAATCCACTCGGGTCCAAGCCCAATCCCATACTACAGCAGGTGAGCAGTGATGTGATACAGTGCGCCAAAGCATCTCATTTAATTTCCTCAAGATAGGTAGGTTTCTTTGATACTGGTCTAATCTGGTTCTAATCCTACCTAAACCGTAGATCGTACCTTACTTTTGTTGGAAATGCTTCATCTGCTCATCTCACTTGTGGTGTGCTACAGGGCTCAGTTTTAGATCCACTACTGTTTTCTGTTATAACGCTTCTTCTTGGGGACATTATTTGCAACTATAATATTAAATTAAATTTAGAATTTTACATTTTTATGCTGATGACAACCAGGTGTTTGCATCAATAACACCTGGTGACATTGTCTTGTTCGTCTCATCAACTGCTGTAAGAAGATTAAATGCTAGATGTCCTACAGTGTCCTATAGCTAAACAATACAATATTCGGTTCATCTAGCTTCATTCAGTTTCCATAATATCCTTGTCAGTGACTTTGTTAATAAATGTTAAACCTGTAGCTAAACATCTCCTATTCCTCTCCAACCTCAGTTTTGATGCTCAAGAAAACAAGGTTATATGTCCTCCTTTCTCTACTTAAAAAACATTCCACACAAAGGTTTCCTTTCCATTCCTAGTACCAGGTTAGTAATTAGAGGTTACTAACTTGGAGGTTACTTGAGGTTGTCGTGTGATTTTTATTTTTTATCTTTTCCTTTTTTCTGTACATTAGTTTAATTTACTTTGTTTTACTTTACTTTGTGAACCACAAGTAACTCTGTACATGTTCTGTACAAATAAAATGAATCATTTTTTGTTGTTTTTTGCCACAGTTTGTATTGTTTTTATTATTTTTATCTTATTTCCTTTGTTTTGAAAAGTGCTATAGAAGTTATTATTATTATAATTATTATTACTGTTGTTGTTGTATTATGTAAAACTCTCATTATTATACTTTTTTTTGTCTTTCAGATTGCTGACATTGCTGTGCGTTATCATTCCTGTGACAATATTAACCACTCCAGCTTGGACAAAAACTCACTGTGCTGCCAGTCTGTTCTTCTCCCAGAGTCCAGTACAAATGTGTGTGAGGTGTGTCACAGCTTGTCAGGACCGAGTCTGACCAGCTCTTCCATACGCTGCTCGTTCCCCTCTGCGGCTCAGGGAGGAGACGTGTTGCAGTTTTATCTCAGACACTGCTGCCTCCACCAACTACCTGCCCCCATGTCCATAAAAACTTCGACCTCAGAGGGCTGTAGCAACCTTCTGAACAGCTACAGCCCGTTTAGTCAATACAGTGCCTGCTGCAGAAAAGTAGAACCTCAACTCAATGAATCACAAGCCAAAGAGGGGCCAGACGTACAAAGAGTTCCCCTTACACCTCCTTGGTCGTCCATCCCTCCATCTTCTGTCCCTCAGCAGGGAGGAGATGGCATCACAGGGCTCCGCTGTCAGACCAACAGGACGCTCAGGTTTTATGTGCTGGATGTTGCTCTCAACTGGCCTCTAGCGGTGAGGCTCGGGGCAACAGGCAACAGGACTGCTTCTCTTCACCAGGAGGCCGGTACACCAGGTGATGGGAGCAGTGACAGGTCGTTTGCAGCTATTGTGAACCTGAAGGATGAGGTTCATTATGTTCTCCATCGCAGCCCAGCAACCACACTAACAGAGTCTCTGGGTAAGACGAGGACAGAATCATATTTACACTCAGTGGCCACTTTAAAATCTAATGCAACAGCTCAGCCATAAACTCTACCTTTACAAAGATAGTAATGTTCATGTTAATGTTTTGTTTGATTCTGTAAGAGAGGTTTTAATAATAATCGTTCGATGGGGTCAACAGTGTACATTTCAGCCAGCCTCTCCTTAAAAGTGTTCTTTAGGTGCATTTCCACCACAGGAACTTTCCTCTAGTAGCAGGAACTTCTGAGGAACTTAGTTCCTCAAACTATGTTCCCTAGTGTCTAAATTAATTTTTGGGGAGAAATTTTACCCCTCAAAAAGTCTCCGTCCAGGGGGTTGGTACTTTCTAAAGGTTCAGGTACGCTACCATTTCCTGCAGCATTGTTTTACATCCAGTATTTTTAAATGTTGTTTTGCTTGTAGTTTGTTGCCGACAATAATGAGGAAATGGCAGCCCAACAACTGAGTCCAGCCTTTGTTGTCTATTTTTGGAGAAGGTGACATTACATACACATATAAATGATGTGAAAGTGGCCATCGCGCTTCTGACACATCAGCAGTCAAAAATCTATTATCCAATAGCTTAGAATACAAAAGTGATCTCCAATGAAATTATGAACTTTGTGTTGCGCCTGTTGATGGTTTGAGTAAACTGTAGTGAGCACACTTTGTGCCTGCTGGGAAGTTGAGGAGTAAAATCACTGTCTTCGTCTGGCTTGAGTTACTGATTCTGTAAGCGGCTCAAGGTTTGCCACAATTTCAGCACATCACCCAAGAATTATGTCTGAGGCAAACAACCGACTTTCATATCAGCAGATGAGCTGACAGGCTTAGTTTCATGGTGTTTTGCATACTGTGCACATATAGATGCTTTCAGGGAAGAGTCACCACAAATTTGCATTGAAAAGGATACAAGGTATTGTGACCTTTTAAAGTATCTATCTGATGACTTTTTTGTCGTCAAAATTTTAACTTCTAATTATGTTGTTTTAAGCTCCTACAGGATGTATAATGAAGTCACGGCGAGCTGCGATTTATTGTTTCTAATGAACAGTACAGCACAGCACTTGATAACTGTCTAATGTCACCAAAAAGGCAACAAACTGCAGTTGTGAGTCCTGACCTTCTGTTCATGCTGCTGCTGTTGTAAAATTGTGACTGAAATCACACGACCTTCATGTCGTCCATTTAGACTGTATTTTATGTGGCTCGATTTTATACATTTAGTGTGATAAGTCTGGAAACAGCAATGCATAGAGACTGAGAAGAACAGTAATAATTTAAAGTTATAAGAATAATAAAAGCTGATTCACATTTATTCATGTCTTTAAAACTACAGGTAAAGGCACTGTTTGAATATGATCCTTATAGTAACTCTCTGTTTTCATGGTGTGTGTGTGTGTGTGTGTGTGTGTGTGTGTATGTATGTGTGTGTGTATGTGTGTGTGTGTGTGTGTGTGTGTGTGTGTGTGTGTGTGTTTGTCTGTGTTTGTCTGTGTTTGTCTGTGTGTGTGCGCGTGTGTGTTAAAGAGGCCTTCATCAAGAACTTCAGTGCTCCCTACAGTCTCTTGCAAAGACACTTAGTCGGAGAGGAGAACAGGAAAGGAGGTGAGGAGGAAGCCAGGCGTCCAGATGAACGCCAGCGGATATCTCCCCGCCCCCTCATCACAGAACTGACCACCTCCTCCTTCCTGCCCTCCGTCATGGATCTTCAAAAGGTGAGAGAAAACTCTACAATATCTGTCTGGCCATTACACTCTCATCCCGTCCGCTCTGTATCCATTTGTGCATTTGTGTGAAGGAATTTAGCGACCGTCCCAAACCAGTTAAAAGAGAGAAGAAGAAGTTTATCATAATACACTCGCAGTGCACCTGCATCATTTCTGACACATCATTCTCCAGTATATGTGCCAGAGAATGGAAGAAGCAAAATTTACAATTAAATTTGAATGTTTTTGTTAAATTAAATGTTTTTGCATTATCAGATGTTGTTCATGTCAAAGACACAAACACACACAAAAACCCAATTCATGAAGTTAAACTAAAGAAAATAGTTTAACTAATAGTTTCACTACCCATTATCTTACACTTAATCTTACAATCACACTCAAGTTAAGTTAACGTTTATTGCCATTTAACAAACTGTTAAAAAATCTGATAAAAACAATATATATTGAGTGCAGGAGGTGAAATAACCTTAACATATTCAAAAAGAATGAATCACAAAGACAAATATAAATATGTGTGTGTTCTCCTGTAGGATGTGCTGCTGTTCTACTACACTCAGTGGTGTGGGTTCTGCTCCGTTCTCAACCACATCATCATCCAGCTGGCCAGATTACTACAGGGAAACAGCACCATCACTGTGGCCAGGTGTGTTTGACTGTTTATGAAGGAGTTGTGGCACTACTCTGTAGGAGTAAAAGGAAAAGTAAAAATAATATAAATATATACCCACAATTCTCTTCTGCGTAGGGTGAATGTTGCCCGCAATGACCTTCCCTGGGAGTTCATGGCTGATCATGTTCCCTCTATTCTTCTCTTTCCCAGATACAGGTGAGAATAATCTCTCTGACACACACACACACACACACACACACACACACACACACACACACAGACACGTGGATTTTCAAGTAACACCTGGTCAAAATTAGAGGACACTGCATACAGTATTCATTCAGTTTTGACTCATGCTTGTTTGTGTCTTTGTTATATATCTACATATCTTATTATTTATATGTTTTGTTGTGTGTAACATTCATTTGCTGTTTATATTGTTTTGTTGTACTGTATTTATTGTTGTCATGTTATTTTGCTGAGAACATCTGTCTATTTTAATCTATTTTACCTGGGATAAATATAGTAAATATTAATAGATATGGTAATATAAAAAAAGAATACAATAAAATGAATAATGTTATAACCCCCAAAAGAAAACTGATCAAAAGAAGAAATAGAATTTTACAAAACCATTTCATCAAGATATAAGATATTATTATAAATAAATTCTAGTAGAATTGTTTTCACCCTTGGTTTCCCTCTTTCTTCTTCTCTTCAAGAAAACATCTGAGTGTGAAGTTTCCAGATGACCTGCCCATCACGTTACCCAACCTCCTTCACTTCATCCTGCAGCACTCTGGCTCCGTGCATGATGCAGACAAACCGGTGACATCATCCGTCAACGCCAACGGTTCAGGACCCAGCGCCATCCTCCGCGCAGAGTTCCTGGCACTCAAGCGCGAAGTTCAAGCGCTGCATCACGCCCGCGAACGTCTTTCCCAACAACTGGCGCAGCTGTGGCGCGACAACCGGCGCCTGACGTTTGACACTCGCAACTTGGAAGCCGAGAACGGCGAGCTGCAGCGAGAGATGCAAAGCTTAGAGGAGCAGCACCAGGAGAAAAGCCGGCAGCTCGGGGAAGCGGTGAGACGACTGCAGGAGCTGGCAGACACCTCAGAGAACCTGCTGAATGAAAACACGCTGCTCAGGATCCTGCTGAGGGCGCTGAAGGACAGGACGGAGGCCAGAGAGCAGGCGGAGGTGGAGAGGAAAGAGGCAGAACAGAAAAGAAGCCATATGGCCTCCTGACCACAAGTCTGCAGGGAATCCTGAGAAAATATCACAGAGACGAGGAAGAGAGAGGAACCAGGGCCAGGAAATGAAGAGAGGACGGAAAAAAGCTGTGATCAGACCTGAGATGTGGTGAAACAGGACAAAATGAAGCTGAAATGAGGAGGTCATGTGAAACCCACAGGGCAACGACCAAGTAGATTTTGTCAAAAGAGAAAATGAGGATGAAAGGACAGTCGTCAATCTGTCGTAGAAGATCAGAAGGAAAATAAAGGCTGCTGCCAATCACGACAGAAGTGAGGAAACGTAAGAGGAAGAAAGTAGCGAAGGAATCAGCAGAGACAGAAAACTCCAAAGTGCTGTGATGATCGTGGGCTCATCCACTCTTAGAACAAACAAAGTGTGGGAATTCAGTGCCAACCGTTCAGTTCAAACGACTCATTTCTGAAAGATGTAATGTCTGTTGACGGGTGAAAACGTAACCAGAGTTAAACTTTCTAAAAAGACTCTGCAGCCAAATTCTCTACGTTCCCTGAATGAACATAAATCCTCATATAGAAAACAATATTCATGTCATGGCCTTTTCTATGACCAGCAGCAACAAATATAGTCCTGTCACTAAAAAACATTGAGGGAGGTGAACTGACCTGTAGCCTACTACACATGGTAAATGTAGTATAATGTACATTTCCACAGCATTAATTCCACCAGTCCAACAACAGAGTCGTGTTATTCTCACCACTCCGCTGCTCACTTTCTCTTTTTTTAACAGAAATAATATTTTCACACTCCTGATCCCTGTTGTTTCTTCTCTGCCCTGCTCCTGATCAGTGCTGAGCTACTCTCAATGCTTCCCCGAGTTTTTTTCACATTAAAAGCCTAGCTATGAAAGGAAGGCAGCCGGACTTTTAATGTGAAAATTCTGGAGGTGTTGAGGTAACTTCTTTTTACAGGTCCATAAATTCCAGTTTGGTTCCTGGAAAGAATCATATATTTTGGTAAGCTAGATGTAAAATGTCAGTGATCAATTGGTACTTCCTGTTATTTCTAAATGCTAAGCTAGCACAACCTTGAGACTTTTATTCTGAAGGTAAGAGGGGAACTTCACATGCAACATGTCAAATGTGTCTAGAAACTCACAATTCAGTATGAATAAAGAATAAAGTATCTAATAATAAACAAATGAGTAATACATTTTCAATGGGGTTTGAAGGGTACAGCTTCTTTCATGGAAATCCATCTGAAAATCAATAATAAACTCAAGTAATTGAACTAAAATAACAGCCTCAGAACTTTGTCTCTATATTTCCTGGAATTAGACCAAACTACATGTTTTTTTTTCCCAGGAAACTTGAAAGAAATGATTAGGAAAGAGCAAACCTGTAAAATAAAGTTCAAATCATGGTGGCTTAAAAACATTGCTCAGGGGGAAAAAACAAAATGGAACGTCTGACATGACTCTTGCTGTAGGAATTAGTGCTGTGGAAATGTTAATTATAGTTGAGACAAGACAGAAGTAAACACGGAGGAGGTGTTGTGTTGGCGTTGACTGGGGAGCAGGGAATCTTGGAAATAAATGGTTCTTCTCTGCCACTGAGGTAAATATAAAAGCCACTATTTGAGAATTAACAGTAAGCTCTTTCCTGCTGCTTTACAATCCTTTAAATTAATGCACAGTAGAAGCTTAATGCGTGACCATAGGTTAGTGATGTAGAGTTTGGCTGCAGGAGAAAGGGCTACTAATGGAGCTGAGATTTATTTAATCCTGAAGACATGGCACCTGCTCATCGAGCAGGAGGTGAGCTTATGAGCACTTCCTTTGTTTTGTTTTTTTGTTGTTTTTTTTTTGAAGGGGATAAAGTTCTTTTGTTAAACTGATCTATTTTTACAGGAATCCTTGAGTCACTAAAATATAATTTCTGTGTAACTATTCAGGTATTAAGAATGAGATGCTGCAATTGTTTACATGTGAAATATTGCACCTGTTTTTACTGATTAAAAATCTTTCATCTTATCGCTGGCCTGTTTATATTGCGGTTGACATGCAGGATTGTGCATTCAAGGTTGGATGGTGGGTCCAGGTGGGCGGAGCTTGCAGACGTGAAAGAGTGGTGACTGCTTTGTTGTGACATCACAAAGTTACAGAAGTCCTTACAGCTCATTTTAAGACAGTTTCTGAATACAGGCTGTGTGAATTTCTCTGTGGACTGAGCACTTCAATACTTTCACAGTGTTAATATAGAACCTAGACCTGATCTATAATCGAAAAAGGACTTCTACCTTTACACTATAAACGACCTTTAAAACAGCTGCTGTGACTGGAAAACGTTGATGAGATTAGTGACATTGAACCACACAGTTAAATTTGATAAATGAGCTCAAACTGTTTCGATGATGCCCCCTTCGGGCCCAAGAATATGAATGCAGTTTTATCCTTTAGGGAACGTAGAGTGACAACAGACTGGCACTGTGTGACCATGAATCCAGTTCGACTGTGTTCAGCAAAGACGTAAATGCCAGAATCTAATTTGGAGCAGCAGGAGCATGTGCTGTTAATTTAACTCTCAGTGAAAGGTCGTCTTCAGTTAGTGTCATGCACAGTTAACCTCTCACTTACAGAGATGTTTCTGTTTCCTGTTCTTAAAAATACCTCAAGCTGCACTCACTGTTTGTCTTTATTCTTCAGTTATATTTGAAAATGGTGATTTATATGGTGTTAGCTGCTTTGGACTGAGACAATACAAAAGACAACAGTAGTAATTATTTCCCTTGACAACAGGGTAATGAGGGTAATGGTAGGCTGGATTTACATTGAAGATTTGTAGGTTATTTTTACTTAAGCATGTTAAAGTTTTAAGTTTACTTTCATTGCATTAATGTAAATCTACATGTATGCATTGAACATTAAAGTAAAGCACAATAGTGTTTCTCCCATAGGCCACTTCAGTGAAAGAGAGGGTTAAGAAAAAATCAAACAAATGTGAACCCAAAGTATAAATATAGAAAAAAATAACGTACATCAAAATCCCTCTCATGCACAGATCTGGAAAACGAGAAATCTAAAATACATCCTTGTTTTGGGATAGGGTTGGGTCAGTGAGGTTTGCACAGACGATTCAAGCCGATCTCATGACTTCTGTGGAAGTAAACGAGGTTGGCAGAGAAGGTGTCGCCCACACTGTGGGAAAACTGTCCGATCTGCAGTCACACATTCTTCTACACAAACTGTAAGTACATTTAAATAAGTTACGGTTGATTTGTTAAAGTCATTGTCTCAGTATTTATAGGATTTTAGTAGATATTTTGCAGATAGTTGTCCTTGTTTTATTGTGAACTTGTTTGCCCTACGAATCAATGATGCTTAATCCTAATATACTGTGCATGTGTATATCTCTGTTTCATGATACAGATAAAGAAGATTTACACATGTATTACTATTTATAGTTATTATAGTTACTGTACATATTAATTAAATTAAAATTAAGCATTTATTCTACATATACATATTCATTTTGGAGTTCAAATGCAAGATCATTTCTTTAAGGTTTCAAATTATTATGTTAAGGCTGTAGATGATAAAACGCATTTATGATCCCTATAATTTATTTACAAATCATCCACATTTGTAAATCAGTTTGTTTTTTTTTAAAAATGTATGCATTTGTGAGTGAGTTCATGTTGTGGCCTGTTTTTACTGTCACCTTTGATATGAATTGTTCACAGGGAAAATGGCAAATGTACAAGTGCCTGTTGGTGAGTCTCTACTCCTCCTCACATGAGCAGCCGAGCTCTAATTAATCTAAATTAATTCAATTCAAAACGAATGTGCCTGCCCTCACCTCTCCCTCCTTGTTTCGTGCAGTGACAGTCGGCCCATTGGGAGACAGTCCGGTTCAGATTGTCTGTCCTAAGTGCAATCAGACGGTCCTCACCAAGGTGGACTACAACGCCGGTTTGCTCACCTACATATTGTGTGGAGGCCTCTTCTTCTGTGGGTAAGAAGGCGTCACTTCATCACACTATTCACCAAGAAAGAAATAGTTGGATATTTAATAGTTCTTTTTCTGTTAATTATTATTATTTTAAACTTTAAAATAACGTCAATTTTCAAACGACATATTGAACATGTTGTCCTCTCCAGATTTGTTTTAGGTTGCTGTCTCATCCCGTTCTGCGTGGACCGGCTGAGAGATGCCAAGCACACCTGTCCTACCTGCAAGACTGTTCTTGGCGTGTATAAACGCTTATAACTGATGATAGAGCTGCAATGATTAGTTGGTTAATTGATTAGTCAATCAACAACAAATTAACCATCAATTATTTTGGTAATTGAACATTTATCAAATATATTTTTTAAGCATTGTAGCGTACATGTGTGGCCTGGCATCAGTCACAAGCCATTAAGGAAGTTCATTGTAAGGACAAGCAGAGTTACGGACCCACAAGTGACACTTTGTGACTCTTCCCACCATCAAACTATCAAATTGATAGAAAACAGAGACAAAGGACCCCTCTTCCACAAACAGACCATGCTATCAGCATGTCCGAACGACACAGAACCAGACCAAAGGTCAAAGGGTCAGCTCCAGAGGATTAACCAATGGACACCAGGCAACTGGAGAATATAGGCAAAATCTCCAGTTTGTAACAGTAAGATTTGTCTAATGATATTTGATTGTTTCTTGTATAGGACAAGTAACAACAAAAGGATTGATTAACACTAAGGTGTGAATCCTGGCCTGTCTGTGCCATGCATGAACCCACACACACACACGCACACACACACACACACACACACCAACCTCCCTTCCTCTGTCCCTCTCTAGATAAGAGTCATAAACTACGACCCACATTCCAATCCTGGGTAGTGACCAGCAGAGCTCTCTTCATAGACATGTGTAAAATTAAATATCTAGCTGTTCTGTAACTCATGAGATGTTCCTATGCAATAGTTTAATCCCAAACTTCTGTCCCATAGAATGTTTGATATGTAACATGTAGATTTTAAGACAATGTCCTTCATGTGACCGTACTGTCAGCATCCTTCACCCGAGGTAACACACACTACATGACATCCAGCATGTCCATATTATTATTATTACAGTCAAAGAACTGCTGTGTAATCCACATGTATAGACTATTAGCTTTAGGAAATGTTTATATTGTTGTTTAATCAATTAATCACTTTTATCATGATTAATTCCAGGTTTGAAGGATGTAATATGAAATCAACACTCCTATTACTCCTCTCTGCCATTATTACTGCAAGTAGTTTTCTGTTATTTCATTTAATGTTTTGTGGTCATGGTGGAAGACGGATGTACGAGTTTATAAGTAAACTCTAGATTTAAATTATTCCAAAGTTCAGTGGAAAATTACTCTCTTCTCCAAGTGGAAACACAGGAGAAGATGGGTGACGCCCCTGAAACATGCGCCAGCCCCCAGGGGATAAAACAGTCGTGATCAATTCACACATGTCAGAAAAAAGAAAAAGAGGAGAGAAACCCAGATGACAAGAAGATGCGAGAAGCGAGAAACGAGGCTAAAAGCTAGAGGCTGAAAATCTGAAGCTAGAAAACAGAAACTAGAAGCTGAGATCTTTGCTCAAAGCTCAGAGTCCCGGCTCAAAGCCCGGCTCTGTAGCCATGGAAACCCTTAGCTCTAAGCTGCTCGCCACAAACTCATGGCTCTTAGTCATTTTTGCACTTTTCGCGTCCTTTATTTTTCTTTGCCACAAGCTCCAAGTAACATCATTTTTGTCTACATGCGCAATCTTTTACTTTTATAAGCCAAGTCAAGACCAACTGAACCGAAACAACAGAAGTGCCTCAGAGTCATTTTTGTAACTTTTAATCATCATCAAATTTTCCTTTTTGAAGGTTTTGACAACTTTGGAGTCATCTGGTTAACGCCAGTCTCCTCTAAAGTTATCCAGCCAAAGTGAAGAGCATTAGAGTTTATTTCGCATCAACCCGCAAGGGACACGCATGAGTTTGTGGCTAGCAGCTTAGAGCTAAGAGTTTACATGGCTACAGAGCCGGGCTTCTCTCAAAGATCTCAGCTTCTAGATTCTGCATCGTTTTCTACTCTCTAGAAGAGAGTAATTCTCCACTGAACTTTGGAATAATTTAAATCAACGAGAGTAAATTCTAAAATATGGCGTTAACGCTACAGCATAAAAGCCAAACATTTGCTGGTTTCGTGCTTCTTAAATGTGAGAATTTGATGCTTTACTTTGTCTACATGATAGTGAACTGAATAGGGCATTTTCCACATTTTCCGTTTATACATAACAATATTAATCATGAAAGTAATCATTAGTTGCATCACTAACTGATATGGTTCCCTACTCAGGGTTAAACTTATAGCACATTCACCGGTCAGCAGTTTCCTCCCGAATGAACCAGTGTTGAACTCAGTAAATTGAATTATGCTGAATCTGACAGTAATAAAGATTTCCACTGACACTGTTATATGTCGACTCATGCCTCTTATTCAGTTGTTATTTGCAGCATTAAGTTTTGCAGTGTTAGAGCGAAGACTTCACAGCTCAAACTGTGTGTTGGTGCAGATGAAAAAATAATGTGACCCTCTCGTAACTTATTCCCTTTTCATCCGTGACAATAATAAACTGTGACCGAGCGAATGATGAGCTTTGATGATTATGCAAAGATAAACAATATGCATTTATTATTGATCTCATAAATCTCCAGGCAAACTGTTCATTTTCGAGGTCAGCCTGCTTAAACAAAGTGCTATGTCAAAATGGAAATGCAGCGTTACAGTGAGACGAATACAGTAGAAACTGTCACCTTCATTTTTCTTCCTTCATTTCAACAATTGAAACAACTGAAGCTTCAGGAAAAGGGATACTAACTGACTGAGAATATATTATTTACATCTATCATGTTGTTATTGCACCATAATATATTTTATGCATAGTAAGCAATGTAATGTCGTATGTAGCCATTATATGTCACTTATGGTTTGAGGTAACCTTGGCTGTCTGCATCACGTCTCTGACATTATTTCCTTCTACTAGAGATAAATACAAAACAACATTATTTCTTCATCTTCTCCACTTAACGATTCAGGACGGTGTGATTAAATAATTCGCCATGTGAGTCCTATTTCTTCACAGAGCGATGTGCTGAGAGGTGATGAAGAGCGTGAGGAGGAGGAAGAGGAGGGAGAGGCCAGCGTCTGCTCGGATGCGGACACCGTCACCTAGAAAACAACACGTAAGAGATCAGTAACACTATTTTCTCCATTATTTAATTAATATATCACATTTCTAAAGTATTTATCTAACATCAATGCATCTAAACTATTAGAGAGTCCATGTCCATTAACCAAAATAATATAGTGTGAAACTCTCTTTTTTTCTCTTGCCTTTCCGTAGACGAAGGGTTTGGCTAACAGGAAATTGTTTCCTCAATGGTCAATGCTCACCTGTGGTGGTAGAAGAGCTCGCTGTGGATCCAGACCCAGCACTAGCAGTGGCTGATGAGCTGCTGGCAGCAGGAGCGTTGGTGGTGGGGTCAGCTCTACCTCCCACGAGACCCACTCCCAACGTTTCGAGCTCCGACTGGAACTGCCTGCTGATCCAGCTGCGGACCAGCGTTTGGTTTTCATAGGACTTCAAATCTGCGAGGTTGGTGCCGAGAAGACCTTTAACCTCGTTAACGGTCAGGCTCTAGGGAGAGAAGAGCAGAGGAATGTTAAACTCATGCGCAAAAAACACACACACACTTATTTTATTTTAGTCCAGCAGAGCATAAACTGACCAGTACAACGTTCTCCTCCAGGCTGGTGAACGTAGCCAAGTCCATGCTGACGTTTGAGACTGACAAACTTCTGACAAAGCTTGAATTTGCTCCCCCTGCAGGCCGGGAAAGAAATGAGCGATGAATACAATCATTAGATAGTGAACTCAACTTTACTTTCAGGTTTTTCTGCATGCAGTGTGGATGTGTGTGTGTGTGTGTGTGTGTGTGTGTGTGTGTGTGCGCGCGGTGGCCTACCCATAAAAGTTTGTATGAGCTGGTAGAAGGGCACAGAAATAGTTGAGCGGGTGTTTTCTCTAAATGCTTGTCTGGCGATGGTGAACAGTTCTGTCTTTTTCTCTGTGCTGCAGCTGGTGACATTGAGGGCGTTGGCGTCTCTGCAAGACACAAACACGCAGAGTTAGAGACAGGAAGTAGGTAAGAACAGCCCCCAAAACTCGTCATATACTTGACAAGGACGTGAGGGGTACAGCCGGTGCTGGGAAACCATAAAAATAAATGGGGATCCCTCACACTGGAATCAGAGTTGCCTTCAACATCTATTATTTTGTAACATCATGATGATTTAACGACACTCATATGTGCCAGATCATCCTTATTACATGTTGTGTGCCTGAGGAAAACCCATGTTTTCTGTTGTATGAGAAAACCACATCTCTGGTGGGAGGTACCTGAGCTTTTTGACAATATCTACTTCTATTAGTCTAAAAAAAATTGTTGTTTATTAAGAAATGTTGCGCTATGATCAGAATAATGGAAAGAGGAATTAGCATTTATACAGCAACAGTGATGAACATTGTTTGGGTTTAGTGTCACAATACCGGTGTAACAATCCTCCAAACACACGCATGGCCTTGACTTCTTACTTGAGGCTTTGTTGGGAAATGTTCTTTAAAACGTCGACGTCCAGGGAGCACAGGTTGACTCCTCCGATGGCGTTGAGCTCTGCGCCGCCGAGTTTATTCCCCGCTTTACTCAGATACTTAGAGATGACGGCTTTAGCCTGGACGAGGAGAAACATGCATTCATGAGAACAGAACACAGAGCAGAACACGCTCGACTTGTTGACTCGTTTGCTCACCAGGCTCGGGTCCCACTGCCCGTTGGACGAGTCCATCAAAGCGGCGAGTGTGTCGATCTCAGTGATGCTCCACTTGTTGATGTCGTCAGCAGTGGCCAGACGAGACGCAGGGCCTAAGAGCTGAACCTGATCCTCTGGGATGGTGGAGGTGGCGGCGTAAGCCTATAAATATGTGTGTATATATATATATATGTATATATGTTATGTTTCGCCTGGCAGAGAATCAGATAATCTGTTAAAGGTTTTCTGTGGAGGTTTATTTGCATAAAGACACAGCGAGTGAAGAGAAGAAACGGAGAGAGGAAACACAGAGCTGTGATTATGTGTCGGAGTCACTCAAAGTGAGGAAACTACAGAGTGTTTGCACTGCAGGTATTTTCTTAGACACTGCTCATTTCACACTCTCAGTTCAACGTTTCATTGTTTTCCCTAAACGGTGAAATAGTTTTATTAGCTCCTTCTCCTCCTCTGATGTTTAAAACCAGTTAAGATCCATCTTTTCCTTCAGATTTTTGTTTGTTTGGTTATTGGTGCAAAATATTATTTAAATCAAAACTCCTGGTAGAAACTTCTAACTCTCTTGTTGTCGTGTTCATGGCTCCTAGAAAGTCTGAGATCCGATCATCAGGAGTTTATTAACCGTTTATTAACATCCACTCAAGTTTTCATTTTCCGTCTTCAAGGTTAATTCCACTGCAGCTTCTCTCAAAAAGGAACAAAATATATAATCCCATCTTATAATAAACATAATCATCGTGGTATGCAATAATATGCATCTAATGGCAAAGTCAACTCTGCTGTTTATTTTGCCCCGTGGACTTGTACTTGCAAAATCAGTATCTTGAATAATCCTTTAAATATTTCACATATTTTTACATTTGTAATTTGGGTTTTTTATTTTCATTGTGCTTTTATTTTCATCTTGAATAACTGTCTGCATGTTGCTTGTTTTGTTGTTTCATCCTTGTGAAGCACTTTGTAATGTCTGGTATTGATAAGTTATTATTATTATTATCATCATCAATTCTGTCTCTTACAGTTATCTTTTTATCTGAACCACCTGAAGTCTTATCGCTCAATTCAAAAAGGCATTAGCGAACACACCCTCACAGGCTTCCGTCACCTACCTCCCGGAGCTTGCTGAGAACGACCTCGAGGTATTCCACCTGGTCCACCTTGGCAGTGATGGCATCCAGGTTGTCGGCCACAGTCGCGGCGCTGAGGCAGCAGTTGAACTGGGTCACATCGTCGTAGTCGAAGGGGAACGTCTCGTCGCTGATAGTCACCTGAGTGATCGTGCCCACGGTGCACTCGTTGACTGAAATACAGGAGAAAAAAAAAAACAGTTAAAACAGGTAGATTCCTGATGAAAGAGTGAGCGGAGGAGATGAGCGAGAGGCTGACCTGTAGATCGCTTTGACCTGTTTCTTATGGACAGTCTTATTTCGCTCTTCAGCCTCCTCTTCTTCTGTCTGCTCACTCCGCTCCTCCTGGCTTCTCTCAGGAAGGACCTCAGGAACCTGCGCTTCGTTTTCTGCTCACAGGAAGAAAAACAGGTGCATGATGTTTTTTTTAAAAAAAAAATGTCACCTCATCTACTAGATGAAGACATTTGTGCGATACTCACTTTGTCAAAGTTTTCATAGAAAGTTGAGGTCAGATACAGCGGTAACATCCCGAGGTCCTCCAGAGTCTGTCGATTCCATGTCGATGGAGCTCTGGTAAAACAACAACAAAAAACAATGTAAAAAAAAAAATGAAAATGAAAAAAGACAAACACCAACATTTACTGTTTTATGATCTTTTAAAGAAAAACTGAAAGTTGCTGACGCACCCGAACTGTGTTTTCCCGCCCAGCAGCAGGGCCTGAGCAGCTGAAGCTTGAGCGTCAGTGAGGTCCGGGCAGTTCTTCAGCTTATCCAAAACAGACGGGTCAGAGTTCTCGATGTAGGACCCATCCAGAGTGCAGCACATGTTTCCCAACACCAGGATATTATCGCTAGTCAAACTCGTGTTTGTGATACCCTTAGAAAGTAAAGCAAGAAAGAACAGGATTACTTTACGTCATACATGCTTTAGATGGGTGGTGTGTTTGTTCTGTTGTTTGTATTTGTATCATAAAATACAATAAAAATAAAATTTGAAATAATAATTCTTAATAGCATATTAATAGAATAATAATAGAATATGAACTAGAGATCTTCTTCTTGAATTTCAGTCAGTCTTCTTGACTATGGACTAACTTAAGATTAATTTCAGCTACATATGTTAAATAAACAAGTTCAACAATATTCCTGAGAAAACCAGTTGAAATTTAGTTTAACAGGCGACTTCAGTAAAAAACTTAAGAAGAGATGTGATGCTATAAACTCTCTGTCCAACACATCAGTTTCATGCTTTGTATTGGAACAATGTTAAATTGTATTGTCCCTATTAAATGAATAAAAAAAATGTGTTGTTCGTCGCTCTCACCAGGCAGCTCCTGGCATTAATAAACAGATCGGTACGTTTGTAGCTGAGGGCGGAGGAGAAGACGGAGAAGTCTGCATCCGCCAGCTGTTCGAAGTAGGACCTGCAGCTGGCCTGTGGCACCAGAGAGTAACTGTGGAGGGAGACGGACAAACAGTAACTCGCACGAACGTTGCTCTGACAAAACGTGTTTTTAGCTTCAGCCCAACACAAATACTAACAATCTAAACTCACTCATAGTACAGCAGCATATCAGGAGGATAGAGGTCGAAGCTGGTGACGTTTGTGTCGTCTCTAATGTAGTTGTACATGCAGGTCAGCTGTGGGTGAGATCAACAACAAGTCAGAATCTCTCCTTTAGTGTGGTGCTCAGCAGTGATTTGATTATTCATATTTACCAACCTAAATATATGTGAACATTTACAATATTCTAAAGTGTATAAAAAGTTGGAATAGAGCCTTCACAATGGCTATTGGTATTTGTAGTCCCCTGAAATCTAACTATAAACGTCCTCATCTTAAAAAGGTACTGATCTATGATATCATATCTTCTCCCAGTCGCTCTCACCTGAGACTCCACCAGCACCACCTTGTTGCTGCCTCTCCTCCGACAGGCTCTGACCAGCCTCCTGATCTGCACTGTCTGAATAGTCCTCACTCCGGTGCAGGTGAACCCTTGTAGCACAGAGGACGACAAACTACACAAACACACACATACACGCAGCACGTTATGTACCACTTGCGATCCACCTGCAGGACATTTTCCGCCTGAAACGTCTTTAAAAACTCACTTGTTTGGACTTCCCAGCTCTGCGGTTGCACTTTCCACAGCTATTAGATTGAAGAATAACTCAGCCTAAAGGAAAAGATACAACAGGTAATGACATGCAGCAGGTGTATTGAGCACAAAAGCGTGTATTTCTCAGTTGCAGCCCCCCCCCACCCCCCTTACCTGCTGCCGTTTCCATTTCTTCTTGTTGAGTGTTTTGATAACGTCGTTGTTATTTGAGAAGCCCAGCAGCAGAGCTCGAGGGATCTCAGTGGCTATCTCATCTGGAACGTTCTGTATGATCACGTCGCTGTTGCTCTGCACGGATATGATCTAGGAGAAGACAGTTACATCACTTTGTTAAAACTCTTTACACCTTTAGACAAATTGGACATTCCAGCTATTTATACGGGACATTATTGTTGTGTGTTGCATAAATCAGGGTAAGCTCTAGAATCAAGCTGTGATCAATAGAGGCTTAGGAAACAGACGACACAAGTGAACCTCTGTTCTCACAAGGCATGCTGGATCTAGCGTCTTGCAGACAGCGGTACCTTTGGCTTCTTTACACCCACACAAAGAAAAAGAAATATCAACGGTTTTCTAAGAATGGTGCAAAAAGCAAAACGCTAATCCTTATCCCACATTATCTCACATTATTATCCCAGTTTTGAGTCTTATTCTGGTTGTGATCACATTTGGGATATGGTGTTTACATGGAACATGAGAAACTTGGTTATTTATGTATGTAAATATATGTGTGATCAAAACAATATCTGATCATCTGATTCCTCAGCCACTACGTTCTTCACCAACACAGCATGTTGAGAAACCTGGATGAGGTGTTTACACGCCGCAGCATCCTGGTTTCTATCAGAGTTCTCCAAAACCTGGATTTTGAAGTTTTCTTCCACCACTTTCCCCCTAACCCGAATCGAGGGGCCCGAAGAGAGAGGTGATTTTATACATACAAATAAGACTAAAAGGCAACTGTTCTACATTCATCTATCTTACAAATCCCACAGCAGAAATGTAACTGTCATACCTGAGTAACGAAGATCTGCTGGACGATCTGTGGAGCCGACATCAAGTTCAGCAGGAACGTAGGATTGTTAGATGCCGTGAGAAGCTGGGAGCCACTGATGCTGCTGAACACTGTTGAAGGAACTCCCACGACCAGAGAGCCCAGCATGAGCAACGACGACGTGCTGTTGATCTGGTGAGAGGAGGAGAGGACAGCATCACCACTAAGAAAACTTCAGACAGACAGACAGACAGGCAGGCAGGCAGACAGACAGACAGACAGACAGACAGACAGCTACCTGCAGGGCCCCTGAAGACATCAGAGACTGGATAATGGCCTTGGCCTGACCTTCGTTCCAGCCCATCACACTGCTGAGAGTGCTCAGAGCAGCGAATAGGTCCTCAGGCTTTATCGCCTTGATCTGGCCTGTGGACATGCCGGAGCTTTCGTTGCCCAGGGCAGCGATGGCCGTGGCGTCAATGTTGTCGCCGAGGTTACCCGCCAAAGCTGCAGAAATCTACGATGACCGAAGAGAAAAGCGTCAGTTTCGGAGTAAAAACACAATGTGGTGCCCTTCGTATGGATTCACATCATTTTCTTATTCTTTCTATTATTACAGATTTTTCCTCGGTAGTAGAAAACTGTCCCGCTGATGCAGGTGTGCTCTGTGTGTTTTTATTACCTGTGAGTCCAGGTCTGTACAGAGAGTGGTCAGGTTGTGCAGCACTATCATACTTTCTTCCGCAGTCAGCTGGCTGAACGCTGGACCGGGAGCGACACAGCGAAACACCAGAGGCAGACTGCAGAGAGAGAGAGAGAGAGAGAGAGAGAGAGAGAGAGAGAAGAATTGATTTTAGGATGGAAAAAAACACTCGGAGGCTATAACACACACATTTCACATGTTGAGACTCACAATAAGGGGTTGAAGTTGCTGTCCTGCTGGTAAACGAGCTCGGTGTAGTAGTTGGTGAGGTTGAGAGGGAAGGAGGAGTGGTTGAAGAGGGCGAGATTCAGAGGGTTCACTGTAAACACCTGGATAACCTGCAGGGAGGAGGGAGCGCTATGAACAACATTTATCCAGCCGTCACCAGATGTTTCTTTATTCATTTCAATCCCAGTGGACAAAAACCTGAGCTGTTGTTCAGGAATGAGTTCAGTACCTGCGCCGATCCAAACATCTGAAGATCCTCCAGAGTGAGGAAAGGCAAGAAGGGGCCGATGTACTCAGCAAACCAGGCTGTAGAGTTCAGCTCTGGGTCGCTGGGATTGTAACATCTTGGCACCGTATCTACAACGACAAGTTATAAATATTTCAGTGGAGATTTTACACTGAGCAGAGAGATAAATAAAGAATAAAAACACAATTTAGAAATATACAGAGACTGATTGTTCTCCTGACAGCTGTGAATCATTTAACGCACTTCAACCCTGTGCAACAATGCTTCATATGGGCCTGACTCGGTGCCGTGGAACCGGGCCTCTGCTGGGCCAGGACAAACACAAGCGTGTGGCCCATGTGTTTTAAAGAGTAGCGCTGCGTGACTCTGAAGACTGACCTGAGGTGAGGTAGGCACTGACGGTGTCGAACACATCTCGCCTCCCAAAGTCTGCAGTTGTGTAGTTGTATTCACCGAGAACTGAAACACTGAAACAAAACAATCAGAACACATGATTTGAAAACCACTAAAATAGAAGAAATCCTACTATTGGACAGTTTATTTAAGTGATTTAAATTTATTGAAGTAATTTTTAATTTATATGCTAATGATCTTCATAGAGAAAAAGGAAGATATGTACTTAAGGGGAAAGTTTATTGTAGGACATATTCATAACATATAGGAGTTACAATGGGAGAAACTGATTATTTTGATTGTGTGTGTGTGTGTGTGTGTGTGTGTGTGTGTGTGTGTGTGTTTTCATGTTGAACACATTTAGAGAAATTGACATGATTAAAATGAGCGGAGCACACGTACAGCTTTTGGAAAGCTGGGCAGGTGGCGTTGTGTGTGACGTTGGGGCTGATCAGATTCTTCGTGAGGAACACCAAGTAGTTTCGGAGGCGCTGGTCAAACCAAGCGTTGACCTCTGACCTCGCGGAGCTGCTGAGAGCGATGGGCCAGACGCAAGGCAGCGTGGGCCGCCTCACCGCCGCAGGCAGAGACTCCTGTAGCGAATATACACAGCAACGTGGTTATGTCATCACAATATGTTTGCATTTCTTCTGTGCGTTTGTGAGTGTGGTACATACGGTCTCCAGGAAGGTCGGTGTCTGGTTGTAGCTGTTGTAGAGCACGCAGAGCTCAGCATCGCTGTCGACAACGTCAGGACGACTGAGAAATTCCTTAAGATCTGATCGAGACATGGAGTTCACCAACTAGAAGAAGAAGAGCAAACATAAAATTAGTCTCTACTCCTCATTTGTTTTCTAACTTTCTCCTCATGCACCTCTCTTATTTCCGGACACAAACCTGAGGCATTCTGTCGTGAGGCATGAGCGACAGGAAGGTGGTCAGGTTGGGGAACTGGAATCCCAGGAATGTACGCTCCAGGAAACTATAGAAACTGTGGTTGTAGTTGTCGCCGTAGCAGCGGAGAGGCGTTGGTCCTAGAACAAGGGAGAGTGAAAGAGGCCAGCTGTCAAACAAACTCCGATCCACTGAGTTCAAATGAAGCGTGAAGGTTTAGTTTCAGAGATGGTAAATCGAAGGTTATGGTGGGGTAAATGTTTGTCACGACATACATTTGCTCGCTGTAAACTGCTGTCGATAGTTTTAAGAAGAATTTGTAATTTTCTCAAAAACTCAGTGAACAACAGAAATACAGAGCAGTTCTCTCCATCAGAGAGTTAGGAAAGTATCCAGATCATCCATACTTAAAATTAAAGTTTTAGTGACTTACAGTTACAGTACTCTCTCAGGACAGCACTTCAACACACACTTTACAATTTCCAGACACTTTCAGGGGCTTATAGTTTGACTATACAAGAGTAATCTGTCAACACATCACTCCCGTACAGAAGTCAAAGCAGCAGGTGCGCTGTGGGGTTTTTTTTCTAAACAAACTCTGTTTCTGTTTATGTGTTTATACTAATGTGTTGACTGTGTTTCTTCCTTCTATTTCCTTCCTCATTAAACATTTGCGAAGTCATTTGTTTTCTATTTGAGATCGGCATATTTTTACATCCACGCTTGGCAGCTCGCAGTATTGCTTTACTTAAGCGTGTCAACTTAAGCGTGAAACCGCTGGCGAGAAAGTGAAAAACTGTTACTCGTTTCCTTTCAGTGTGATTTCTTCACCTCTGAGAGTCTGAACGATGTGGTTGTGGATTTCTGTCTTTGTATCTTCATTGAGAGATGAGATTGTTGAGTTTAGGTCCTCTATTCTGAAATTAAAAAAATAAAATAAAATAAAAAAACAAGGCAATCGCTGATTTTTGTGTCTGATGTATTACTACATTCACTGACATTTGACATTTGGAGGGAATCACATAGGAGCAACTGTAGAGACAAGCCACTATAAACAAAAAGAGATCTGGTTTTAAAACGTAAATATTCCAGTGAAATGAAATCATTTCTGCGTGACTTTCATGACTTCACACGTACCCCTGCACCTCGACACTGCAGTTCCTTCCTGTCAGGATCCTGAAGAACGGTGCGACGTGGAGCGGCGACAGGTTGACCAGCAGGGGGCGCAGTCGGTTGTGAAGCCACAGCAACACGTTGGAGTCGCTCACTGAGTGATCTGAGAGGTTTGCTCGATCAAACACAACTTGTAACATGGCCGACCTCACCGGAGAGGGGAACATGTTTCCATGAGCCTGCAGAAAAAGAGAGAAGACAAAGTAAGGATGAGGAAATGCAACCGCACAGAGGAAGAGCTTAAACAAGACACCCTCTATTTTTTTTTACCTTTAAGAAACAGAATTTAAGAAACCACCCACCAATATACAGTATGTTAGAAGTATTACAGGAAATGTTTGACTCATGACGTTTTCTACCTTGGATAAGCAGGTAACCATTGTTTTCTAAGTCATTATCTGAGAACTGACGCTTGCAGGAAGTCTGTAAGTATGAGGCAGACTCACCACGATGGCAGGTGAGAAGTCATCAAAGAAGGCAGTGAGTTGTGGGCCGGGGATGTGTTTCATCAACATGTTAACCTGGGCTGCAGAGGTGAGCTGGCCAGGTGTGGCGGACACCTCTGCCAGCTGTCTGACGGTCAGCTGTGGCAACGCTTCCATCTGCATGGACACGAACAGGCACGTACAAAGGAGGTCAAACAAACAAACAAACAAACAAACACAAGCAAATAAACAAACACGATAAAAGAAAACAGGAGCAGGTACCGCTGAGAAGTTGGAGTAGAGCATCTGGAGGTCGCTGACGGACACGAGGGCAGAGAAACCTCCCAGGTTCTGCTGCAGCCACTCTCCACTGTTGTTTATGTGTAAGCTGCAGCTGGGGTCTGAACCACACAACACAACGTTACTCCTGTAAATGTACCTGTTTACTCCATGACACCTTGCTGACTGTAGTATATTTTTAATGTGATGTTCTGTTTTATATCACAGCAGTGATAAGGATTTAAAAATTTACCCAAAACCAGAAGATTATTTAAACAGACGTTGATGAAGGTCAAAGGTCCTGACTGAGATCCAGCTTAATAAATTTGTGTTTGTGAGTCAGTATGGAGGCAATCATTTTGCCTTACACCTACGCATAAAATTGTCTGTTTTCATCCATCCAACGGTTTTGTTTTGACTTTTATTCTCGTTGCTTTCATGCTTTTACTTTAACCATAACACCCTGTCTTCATGATGATGCGAGCACCGACCTGCAGTGTTGTTCCTGGTCAGGAAAACTTTAATGAAGTGTGTGTAGACGGACATCTGCCGAGCTCGTGTCATGCGTGGCTGGAGGCGACTCAGAATCTGCACGCTGTGTTTCAGAAATGAGTCGATATGATTAATGCAGACTGTGACAATAATTTGACATCACCAGAGAATCAGGTCAGAGTGGGTGAAGGTGACGGGAGAAGGTGTGAGAGGCTCCTATGATAAACAGTGCGCTGCTTACATGCGTTGGTAGGTGCTGCAGTTCAGTCCCTTTGTGGTGAGACATGACAGGAAGTCGGGGGAAACAGCAGGTAGAAAGGGGCGGAGCCGGCGGTTGAACCACAGCTGGATGAGGGCAGGGTCGTTGAAGCTGAGCTCGCTGAAGGCGTCCAATCGGATTTCTCGTATAGAGTCCAGAACCACTGACAAAGCAGGATTTCTGGGGTCCAGAGTCTACAAAAAAAGATTAGACACCCAGGGTCCAGGTCAGGTCTGATAGTTTCTGATATTTTAACAACTTCACGCAGGTTTTGTCACACAGAGAGAAAAAGTAACACGGTATAGTGGTATAGTTCAAACTATCAGCATGCTAATGCCTTACACTACAGAAAAGCAGAATTGCTAATTTGCACCTTGTTGGATAGAAGATCCAGAGCTTCATCGAGCACATGGGAGGCTTTGGAGAGGAGAAGCTTCCAGGCGGGTCTGGATCCGCTGGAGTTGGAGGAGCGATTACACATCAGCATCACTGCCAGATCCTCTGCTGTTAACGCCGTCAGCTGCGTGAAGACGGAGCAGGATGACAACAGGTGAGAAAACACGCTGACTGACTGACTGTTTCTTACAGTGGTAGTTTCAGGACGGGCTGTTGATCTTCTTACCGAGGCGCAGGCAAATTCCTCAACGGCAAAGTCACACAAACGTCCGTTCATCTTCCCGCTGTCAAGGTGGAGCTGCAGCGCTGTGCTGGGGTTTAAAAATGAAAGAGCTCAAAATTGTGTTGACATTATTTCTGGAACTATGCGTCTAACCCAGAATAAGATAAGAATATAAGGTAGATGTTATAACATAAGAATAAGATTGTTTTATAAATCCCACCTGTTCACTCCAGCACAAATGTCAGTTTCTGTGAAAAACAGCAATAAATTAATTCATGGTGATTATAAACATTAAAATATAGAATTTTTGAAAAATTATATTTTTAAGAAGTGAGACAACTCACCGTTTGTCATGGTAACATTGCACTGGGGGGAAAGAAAGAATAAGGTGGTCATGCATCTTGTATCATAATATGAGACAATATGAAAATTAAAAATACCAATTTAATTACCTCTCCACTGTATATGATGCAACCTGTAATAAAGATACAGGTAAATGTAAATTACTTATACTGGTATAGTTTAAAAAAAAAACATATTAAAATGCATTTAAATGATACAATTTACATTATGGGAATGTAATAATAGGAAAATAAAGACGTGTTCATGTTCAGGGAAGATGGAAACCTTAGACACTGCACAGAATCAGCTGTTACCACTTGAATTCACTTGAATAATTCTTTTAAAGCGCAGCCTTTTATACCGGATTACACACTGTCTGTGAAAAGCTCGTACACTGAGGATAAAATGAGGCGGAAAGCTGATTACTGTAGTGATCGTCAGGAGTCACAGACTGAGACTAAAAAGTGGTGGAGTGGCTGTGGAATTTCTTATCAAACAAAAAATTTTTTTTATCCAATCCAACTGAATGTTTTGATTGTTCTCTGTCAATGTGACGCCAGCAGGAACAAGGGGTCAGATTCCAGGATAACATTACACCTTTTACATGATGAAGTGAACTGACAGGAAAGAACCAGTTTGGGAACTGTTGGTAATATGTTTACACTTTCATTTAGTCCCATGTTTATACTTTGTGACTGTGTTTTCAACCTGTAAAACACCTTCTAACCTGCCAGTTGCTCAGTCTTTACAAATGCATCCCGTGCAGCCAAACAATATCGAACCCCACAGTATTTTATTTTATATTCTGATGGAGATCCTTAAGTTTTATAACATACCAAATGATCAAGGTGAATTTGGGAGAAATGTGTTTTAAAATTATACAAAATACATCTGGAATATTTCCATTATCATTGACTGGTGCAGCCGTTGAAAGGTTAAAAAGTCTCACACAAAAAGAGTATATATTGTTATATACTCCTGTGTATGTTGATGTTATTTTCCAGACTGTGCTTCTCACCCGGTGGTATGTGCTCGGACAAGGCTATCTTGGTGTAGGTGATGTTTGAAGCTATATCAAGAGAAACTTCAGCCATGGCCAGGTCCAGTCTGGTAAACCTGGAACAACAAAAATATGTGGAATTAACATCACAATGTAATAATTAAAACGATTATTTACAATAGCCACGAAAAAAAAAACCCCAACATATTTAGATATGAACTTACAGTGTCTTGTATGATGAACAGGAAAGGTTCCCCTTGAAATGCAGAAAACAAAGGTGAATACTTTTAACAGGGAAAGCAAAGTGAAAACTCTGAATGAAGAATAAAAGAAGAACCTTATTATTTTTTACCTGGTCAAGGAACATGACGAGGTAGAACAGGAACTCAGAAAATTTCTTCTGCTCAGGAGCCTCAGTCAGGTAATCAAACAGCATATTGATGATGACATCTTTATCTGGGAGAGTAGGAAGAGGCAACACCAGCAGCTCTGCACTCTGCTTCGGAGTCAGGAGTCTTAGGACCTCCAGCTGAAAAGAGACGTAAGGGAAAAAGAAAGTTCATCACTGCTGGTAACGACAAAGTAATAACAGCACCGGCCGCTTCTTTTTAATCCCTTGTTGTTTGCAAAAGTGAAATCTCACCGGGTTGAAGCGAGGGTTGAGATGCAGCAGCTCTCCGAGAGACAAAAACACTGAAAATGGCCCCAGGTTGTCCCTCAGCCACTCTGCGCTGCCTACGGAGCCATTCACGCAGCCTGGACCTGGAGCACATCAAGCAGATAAAGAGATATCTGTAAATGCTCTCACGCTTTTTCCAACTTTTAAGTCCACCCAAGCTTAAGACTACGAAATGGATCTGAAATTAGTAACAGCATTGTAGTCAAAGTGCAGCGAGTACCTGAGTGTGGTTGTGACAGGAAACGCTGGATGAAATCCTTCACGACCACGTGCTGCTGCTTCAAGGTCATGTTATCAAACTGGTGGATAAATACCTGCAGTCTGACAATAACATCACAGGCAGAGGGAGAAATCAGGATGGTTTCGTGTGGAAGTTGATAGACTAGCTGGCAGCGTCACAGGACTTACGCTTCACACGTTAAAACACAGAACTGTCGGATGGAAGAAAAATGTTTCTGCTATTCTTCAATCCTTACCACCGGCGATTCTAAATTAAATAAACTTTGGCCTGAAAGTGACACAAGATGAAAGGACATGTTGTTTTGGAGGCCAGTTGCACCTCACTTTATATAATCACATCAGAATTATATAATCTGACTTAATTTGTTCTACTTCCGTTAATCTAGAGTTAGCATGTAAACCAAAAACAGTAAAGTAGATATAGACAAATGCCGTATATCCATGTTATTGTGGCAGTTGCTTACATTTGCTGGTATGACTGACAGCTGAGGTTCCTGCGGGTCAGACAGTGCAGAAACCTTCCTGACGCAGACGGCAGGAACGCACTCAGGCGCCCGGAGAACCACTTCCTGATCTCACTGCTGTCCATCAGCTGCTCATCAGTCAGCATCGACACTCTAATCTCCCCGATCACATCCAAAACCTCCCTCGCTGATGAACCAACCGTGGTCATAGACTGTAGGGGCGAGGTCAATGGTTTGAATACTGACATATCACTATCAGTTCTATTACCTGGAGGTGCAGACTCCCTCATTTGAGGTTTAAAAAGCTACTGACCATGTTAGCCAGGATGTCCAGGGCTGGGTCCAAGACAAAGGAGAGTTTAGTGAGCAGCATCTTCCACAGCACTTTGGAGTGGCTGCTGTTTCCAGGCAGGTTACACTTCAGGAGAGACACCAGCTGATTGGCCGTGAAGTTCTGCAGCTGTATGTGTGAGAAGATTAAGTGGCCATTTAGTTATTTAGCCAAATAGGCAGCAAGTTGCACAAACGTTACTGTCAGAATGGATCCGACTCAGTATTTTTGTCATTCCAATCTGATTTTAACCCACCTGAGCACATGCATAATTCTCCAAGGTAAAATTACAGGGGACATCCATAGAGGCTGATGTGTCCAAGTAAGACTGTAGTTCAGAGCTGTAAATACATGTAAATTAGCATCTGTACAGAGACTGCTACAACAGTTCTGATGATTCTGGATGTAAATCATTAAAACATTAATACCTGTTGATTCCCCTGCAGATGTTTGTGGCTGTTAAACAGTATCAAAAGAAAGAATTTAAACGACTTCAGCTCTAAAAACACTTACAATAATATAATGAATAGTAAAACGAGTCTTATCAAAAAGCTCTTACCATTGAATAGGGTCACTGGGCACTGTGAATGACAGATTTAATACATTTAAAGGAAAATACTGAAAGAATTCATCGTTAAAAGTCAATCAAGAGCTACAAAATAGAAAAAGAAAAGAAATCTCACCGTGATGTTCTCCGGCACACACGCTGTTCAAATGGAGACAGGAAATATTCAGTCAACTCTTATGTTGTATTTGTGAGTTAACTGTATAACCCTATGTTTATGGACAGTCTCTATGTGTGTGTGTGTGTGTGTGTGTGTGTGTGTGTGTGTGTGTGTGTGTGTGAGAGAGAGACTGACCATCTGGTGCAATCCTGATCAGTTCATCTATGCCAGCCCAGGTGAGCGGCTCGATGTCCGCGGGCAGAGATGGTATGGCGCCGTACAGTCGCACAAAACTGACACACAAAATAACAAAAACAAACATTTAACTAGAATTCAAACCGCTCATATCAGCATTTTCAAAGCAGCACAATCCTTTGAATTTTTTTTTTTCTCATGACATATGTCAGTATATAGTGATATAAAAATAAATGTACTGGCCCCATTACATGCTTTTCTACTCTTAACGATCACCCAAAGCACTCCATCATGGAAGAAACATTGACCTTTACAGCTCTTTTCTACCAAATGCGTGAATTCACACACCGAGCAGACACCTGGAACACTTTACAATGTGGATTGGACGACCCGGGAATCGAACCACCGACCTTTCAATTAGTGGACGGCCCACTCTACCTCCTGAGCTGCACAGCCACCTCTGTCATTCTGCCTATCTTGTTAACCTAGGGTCTTGTTAGCCTTGCCGGCATCAGATTAATTTTGACTTGCCATAGCATGAAGAACACAGGTGCAATTAATAACGTTAACGATGATTCAGTTCCAGCAGTTACTGCAATGCAGTAATTAGTTATGTTATTGGTCACACCTGCGTTTGACAAGTCTGCTGTGAAGTAGGTATGCTGGGTTATGTGATGTGGAGTGAATCACCAACAGCAGGGGTAAGTTATAAATCCTTTTGAAAGTACTCACATCTGTTTGTAGACCTCACAGGGTGGATTGACCTGAGAAATGAAATACTTATTTACAATTAAACCAACAGAACAGGTAATCGTTTGCTGAAAAATTGTCATATCAAAGGTTTTACCTTCATGGCGAGCTGAACCAGGTAGTGTAGCACCTCTGGTAATTTTCCAGGGGACTTTATCAGGAAGTCAAACACTCGGTTGATAACAACGTCTTTCTCTGGAGGAGTAGGAAGAGGCAACAACAGCATCTCTGCTGTTTGTTTTGGAGACAAGAGCTGAAGAACCTCCAGCTGGACAGGAGACAAGACAGGAGAGGAGAGAATACATTATTCTCAGGATGCTTAAAGTGTCACTTCAGTTAGTTCAGATGAAGTATTTTGGCATGTTCAGGTTCTCCAGACTTACTCCAGAGAAGTTGGAGTTGAGTTTGTAGAAGTCAGTGACGACGGCGAATCTCGAGAAGAAGCCAAAGTTGTTTTGTAGCCACTCTGCACTGTGATTGGCTGAGGAGACACACTGTGGGTCTGAAACATATGCACAGGAATTAACCACATGTACTGAACCTTTTTGTCTTAAAATTACTTTCTTATTCATGATAAATAGGAAGCAAAATAAGCAAAGCAAAAAGTACAGCTTATCTTTACCTCCATACGATTACTCTCAGGTTGCTTACCAGTGGTGTTGTGATGCATCAGGAAGGAGAAGATGAAGTGCTCATAGATGTTACGACTGTACATTGGATCAGCATCCATGAAAGTCATGTGTCTGCTAAGAGCTGCGACACTGCACATAACAAGACAACGACAAAACGAAGATTACTACACCAAACTGTGTGTGTGTGTGTGTGTGTGAGGAGAAAGAAACCCTCTAAAGCCGGTGAACTCACATGGTTTGGTAAACGGGGCAGGAGAAGTTCTTGGTGCTGAGGCAGGAGAGGAGGGCTGGGGGTATGTTAGGCAGGAGGGGCATCAGTTTGATCTGGAACCAGAGCTTGATGAAGTTCGGGTCCTGGAGGTGTTGCTCGGTCAGAGACGGAGAGTCCGCCTCAGCAAAGATCTGCTGAAAGTCGGACGCCACCTCGGTGAAGTTCTACAGGAGGAACACAGGAAGGAGAGAGCACTGATTTTAGTTTTTATTTTAAATGTGAGGTAAAATGAACAAACTCAGACAGATAGACAGATAGATAGATAGATAGATAGATACACACCGCTGTGGACAGCTCCTTGATCAGTGAGTTCAGACGTTCTGTCAGCTCCATAATCAGTCTCATGACATTCGCCTCGGACATTGTCAGGTTGGTACGAGCAGCACAGTGCAAAACGTGGGCCACATTTTCCACTGCATTAGTAAGCTGGTAGCAAAAAAAAAAAAAGGCACGTAGGAAAGGTTAAAAAAAAAAATCCAAACATTCAAACTAGATTTAAGTTAAAAAAAATAAAATAAAATGAAGCCTCACCCCACAAGGGCTCTTATCGAGGGTGATGCTACAAACATCCTGGATTTCAGAGGTTTCATTGTCCTTAGTGTTGTCCAGATAGCTGCACAGAAAAAAACACACATTATAATACAGAAACATAGATAGGCTGACCTGTGGTGGACTGAAGGGACTGATGTGTTTACTTAAAGCTGCATTTAATGATTTTTGTCACGTTTTTCTGTCACGTTTTGCCATGGCAGACACCTTTTGTTAGTTTTGTTTTGAAATCTTTGCACTTCCTGTTTTATTTTGTAATAAGGTTTCCTCGTGTGTCTGTGTTTTGCTTCTTGTCTTGGTCTCGTTTTTGTGTAGTAATTGTCTGCCCCGCCCTAATGTGTTTCACCTGTGTTTAATCACCCTTGCCTCCCTTGTCTATATAGTCTTTGTGCTTCCCTTTGTCATTGTCAGATCGTCTGCTGTTATTTCCTGCTGTTATCTGTTGTTAATCGCTGTTGTTTTTTCCTTGTTGTTCATGCCTGTTCATGCCACGTTCATGCCACGTTCTCATCACGTTCATGTCTGGATTTTTGGTCAAATAAACCCCTGTGCACCGATCTCCCATGCGTAAGCTGCATTTGGGTCCAACTTATATACTGCAAACCTGACAATTTTTTCTAGTGGGCAGAAAAACTCAGCAATGAGCCGGTAACACCACAGCCTGACGAATCTTCACCTTATCAAGTTATGATAACATGTTAGCAAGGAATTGCTTTTACACATCCAACAGAAACATTTGCATTCATTTGGAGTTGTGTTTCTGGTCAGCTGAGTCCAATATTCACTTTCTTTTTGACTTTTCCACCAACTCCTGAAAAATACACGGTAAGGCTGTGGTGTGAGGTATGGGGAAAATGCTAATTAAATAGGTTAGATTAACTTACAACAGTTCGTGGAAAGCGAGCGTGATGTTTTGATGCATCAGGGCTTCGTCGTTTGGCAAGAACCTCCGTAACAACGGTATCACAACCTGCCGATACCAGTCCTCCACATTCGTCACATCAAATTTCTGAGGCTCGGGAAGGACAGATATGTTTTGCGGCCTGTAAACGTTTGCCAGCTCGGCCAGAGTCCAGTTGAGCAGGAACTGGGTCAGTGTGGCACTTCTTATTTCTGACACGTTTCTCTGACACATGAAACAAAGCAGATCAGGAGTCACTTGGCAGGTTTATGTGGTTTACATACATCTGCAGGTCAGTTTATGTGGTATGTGTGCAGGTGTACGTAATGTATTGGTGTATGTGAGTGCTTGTACCTCATGTGTGAAGGACACAAAGTTATGAACGAAGCTCCCAACGGGTCTGAAAGCCATCATGAACCCGTTTACAACCTGTAAGTGAGACACAACAAGTGATGAAAATTGCTATTTAGCTGGAAAATAACAGATTTTAAAGCTGTTGTACTTGAGCATTGAAGACCTGGCAGTACCTATAAATCCATGCTACATTATAGTACCTCTCTGAAGTTATTTGTAGGGAGTGGAGGACTGATAGATAGATATCCAGGGCTCGTCCAGTTGTGGCCCCCATCAGGGCTCATGGTGGGAGGAGGGCCAGAGCCCCCTGTCAACAAATTGTGGAAGACCAGGGTTAAGGTGCTGTTGTCCAAACCTGCGACCTCAGGCCTCATCAGCAGCTCGGCCTTCTGCGCTGGAGACAACAGGTGAAGAACCTCCAGCTGTGGTGGAGAAATAAACAAGAGACCGAGAATAAGAGAGAGGAGGAGGATGAAAAAGACATTATTTTTCTTCTTCTGTTCATTTTATATTGCACTCTATTCACGCTCTGTCTGAAACTCTCTGTTAGAGCTCAGCGCTCTTTAATCAGAGCCCAGTGTGCTCTGATTGGTCAGATTGGTTGTTACTTTGACAGAGTTACTCCCTTTGGTGTAAACTTGGATCCTTGTGTAAGGAAAAACTCAGAAAAGCATGACAGGTCCCCTTTAAGTGCCTGAGACTTCAGTGTAAAAAGCAGTTTTAGTTCACCAGTTATTACGACATGAACTGCTCTGTGAAGTGTCTCTGGAGAGCAACTAGCACAAAAACTCTCCTCGCTCTGTTGCTGTGACGTTGTAAATCATATGGATCTTGAAGAAAACTCAAGTTAACTCACTCCACTGAAGACCATGTTGAGTGTTGAAAAGTCCTTCATTCGAGCCATGGCTCTGAAGGTACCGAAATTCTTCATCAGCCACTCCTCGCTGCTCTCCCCTGGGCTCACACAACCTGTACACACATTACACACAGACACACACACACAAATTACACGAGATAAAGAATCTTTTATAGTGTTAAAAAATCTGGCATGTGGGTTTTGGTCACATCTGTTTGTAAGAAGACAAGAATAAGCGCCGCCTAGCCTTGGTTCAAGTCAAATATGTCACTGACCAGAGATGGCTGCACTCTACACATTATCCACCATCTTTTATTTTTTTGCAAAACAGCTTTTTTCCTACGTTTTCAATCCAATCATAACAATCTTGGATGAGGCAGGAAAAACATATCATTTGCTCTTTGGTATATTATGCTGTTCCTGTGATTTGTTGTCTACTTTACATAAACCACCTTAACTCCTAAATGCACAGTGCAATAGTTTTTTGATGTCACCTGCACACATCAATATGAATGACTCAGCAGAATTTCCATAAATTCTGCCGATATTTGTCACTACGGCAACATTATATTAACGGCCATAAGTGAATGATTGTGAGTTAGACTCAAGTCAAGACTTTTGCATAATTAACATTAAAATAACTCATCATGGCCGCCAGTCAGATTGTCATCATCAGACAATGATCACTATGTGCTCTGTGACACGGATATGAAAACAGAAGATTATATTTACAGCGCAGCCCGCCTCCACAATGCACCAATATACACTTAAGCATTTTCATACTTACATTACATGTATTCAGAATTTTTTTTTTCAAATTTATATTCTGCATATTTGTTTTTGTAACTCTTACTTTTATTGTAATTGTAATTCTTATTTTCACACTAGCCTTTTTAACACAGTCGGCCCTGTACGTCAAAGCACACACTAAATGAGCATGTGACAAGTAAAATCTTTGAATCTGAAATTTTCGGAGCATTTTCTGTGATTAAAGGACATTAGAGGAATGTGCAGTGGAGGTAGGCTCTTTGTAAATAACTTCCAGTTAAGAATTAGAAGTTAGACTTATAAGCATTACCAGCTACGCTGTCTCCAGACAGGAAGGGGTACATAAAGAATGTGTAGATCCACTTTTGTCTGACTGGATCCATCTCAGAATAATGGTGACTGAGCTCCCTCACCCTGTAAGAAAAGATAGGATGGTGAGAAGACACTGGGGTCACCGAAACACACTGGCAGACAGAGACAGAAATAGACATACACAGTCTGGTAGGTGGAACAGCTGAAGTTCTTGGTGCTGAGGCAGGACAGGAAGTGTTTGCTGATGGATTTAAGCAGCGGTTTTATCTTCACTTCCAGCCACATCTGGACCAGGGCTTCATTCTGGAGGGGGTCTGCACCAGGCTTCAAGTCCAGTGCCCCCTGCAGGCTGAGAAATGGCACTCCTGTCATGCTGGACCTCTGTGATGGTGGAGGTGGAGGGATGTAATAAAAAACAATCAGTATGTGGGGTAGAAAGACAGTTGATTTTTTTATGTTATGTAGATAAATGTGTTCCCTTGAAAAGCTACTAAAACACGTAGGCAAAAACATGTGACATTTAACCTTCAGTACCACAATAGTCTTTCCAGAAGACTCACAGTCACTGCACTACTGATCTGTGAGACAGCATTACAGCACTAACTGGTCAGGTTGGAAATCGTGGCAACATTCCTCCTGTTGCATGTCTACTTGCACATTCCTGTGCTGCTCCTAACATTGAGCCGTACCATGAAGGTGTACACATCCATTGTTGCCTCAAGCATGCCTTTCAGCCTCCGCATGTGTTCTCTCCCTGTGTCTGTCGATGGTAATCCCACACACTGGAGGAAGTGCGAGGTTGAATCTGGCACCTTGGAATGAACGACAAGAGGAGAACTTGAACAATAAATAAACAATATGATATTGTAAAGCAAATAGCAAATCCTATGTATTAGGGGGGATATGCAGCTTCTTTTCAAAGATATTTTAGATTTTTGTTTTTTTATTGAAAACATTTACAAACAGAAACTACACCAAAGCTCATAACTACTGAGCTGACAATGAGCTCATAACATGGGATTGAAATGTGCTATTTTATAACATTAAGTTTCCATGAAGCTAAGACTGATTGTGGCAGATTGCCTGATCGTGTACTCATCTGGCTCATACAAACCAAATTACCAAATTTCAAATTTGTCCACATTTGATTTTTTTTTGTGATAGATTTTGCTCATTCAGGCAGTGACTTAGTTCCACATTAGCAGCACTTGCATTTGGCCCATGGTGACCCAAGGTGTTTGCAGCCAGGGTTTCCTTTTTATATAAACATATACAAACAATATCCATGAACTTGTACAAATCTGCTTCACAATGAGAAATCAGCGAGGGAACAAATTCTATCAGTTGGTTTCAACAAGCCAGGGAAGACTGTGGCTGAATGTTGGTTCTAGCCCATATATGGGCCATAAGGCCATTATGAGTGTCAAATAAATTAAAGCACATGCTGTATATCTACTACTACTAAGAACATAGATGCGGGTAGTGAACTAGTTAACATGTGTAATTAACCTCTTTAAGCTAGCTAGCCACATTTAATATTTACTAAGCATATTAACTTAGAAGTATAATTAATTCGCAACATAATCATTTCAATTCCCACGGACAATAGCACAATAAAACAGGACCTGAGAGGCATGAAACAGACACACCTAACAACTAATCCCCCTTATAGTACCGGTATTTGAATTCCTGTGATCAAGCTTGCTGACAGTTTGACTTGTCAGAGCAGGCAAAGCAGGGTTCAAACTACGGGGGGATTGAGAGGGTATGACCCCCCTGATTAAGACTTAGACCCCCCCCAGTATAGGTAAAATCAACAGTTCAGGGGGGTTGAGACGTGTATATACCCTTCTTACCTGTAATTGTAATTAAAATATTTATTTCCCATATTCATGCTTGGAAGACTCTTGTAATACGATTTTAGACACCCCTAAAGTGGACCATACCATTTCTTAACGTTGGCGTTAGCTTAAAGTCTGCTCTGCCTCATTCTATCAATGACTCACGTCTTTAAATCTCTGCGTTAGACACTGTTGGTTGGAGCAGTAGCTAATTATCTAGCTTGTTTAATACACTTCACTTTCTTACCTTCAGAGTTTCTGAATTAGACTGTGTGAAGTATCTATGAATGAACGCTAATGTTAGCTAGTTTCTAACTTTAGCCTTAAGTTACAGTTTAGCTAACTAATGTTAGCTAGCTTATAGTGCGCCCTTTCGTTATAGTGTTGGTTTGTCATTTCATTATCAATATATAATGTCATGGTCCTATATTATCTAATTTAGCAAACACTGGTGCTCAGTTATGAGCAGTGAGACAATGGAGGATTAGTTGTGTAGAGATATGTTTTGACATCAATATACAGTTTATTATTTCATTTTAAGATGCAACTGAGTTAGTCTTTTACCTTTTTGATATTTTCTATAATAAACAAACCCTTTGTTTCAAGAGTTTTACCTGGTTGGGTAATTGAACAATACTAACAACCACGTGTGCTGAAGTAATTGTATTAAAAGTGTTGGAAAGTAATTGAGCACATTTATATTAACTACTGTACTTAAGTAGCCTACAATTTTGAGGTACTTGTACTTTACTTGAGTATTTCCATTTTATGTTACTTTATATTTCTGCACCACTACATTTCAGAGTTTCATTGTATAACTTGCTTTCTGAGGAAAAGTACAGGTATGATTAATAATATTAATAATATATAATGTAGCTTTACCTGTTCCAGGTAAATGGAACAAAGCCATCGTTAATGCTATTAATGACACCTGTGCTTTTCCTGCAATGACAGGTCAAGATGTCAGCTGTGAAAAAAGGCCTAAAGAATATTTCAACAAGTTTCTGATGTCTTTGTAACTTTGTAAGTTCACATACCAGATGCGAAAATGAAAACACTAAGAATGGAGACTGTCAGCAAACTCTGACAGCTTTAAAGCTGATCGCTAATCGCCTCATCATACCGTCAGACATGCTGGTACATTTGTCATGAGAACTGCAAAATCATTGTACACCAGAGGTAGAAACCGTCGAATAAAAACACAACAGACAAAGATGAAAAACAAGTTGCATGTCAACAATCTTGACAAATCTCAACATGACAGGCTTCCACACACTGGTATTCACTCCAGACAGGTCTATTGTTGGTGTCTCTGTCACGCAGCTCACAACACGAAGTACTACATGTGTTGATAAACTCTGTTTACATTTTACTTTATCAAGCTCAGTGCAATAACTGGTGTTCGAACTGATCTTGATGCTGTTGTGTGATTTGGGCAGCTTTGTGCATTCAAATTATGCCAAGAATCCTGAGACACTGAGGTCACAAGCAAAACGTGTTGTGGTAGCAGCCATTGTGGTCCTCTCTTTGTTATCACACTGAATCACTCAGTCTAATGCCACTATTAGAGATCTCTTGTTATCATTTGCCCCTGACCAGATTCTTTGGAGTTGCTGCCTACTACACACAGTGCTTCAGGTAATTTCCCCACAGAGTCAGATCAATTACAACTTAAAATATTCTGCTTTAAAATAATGATAAATGCTGAAGCTGCTCCAGTGACACTGAAAGTGACTAGATTGAATAATGGAAACAAATCCAATGAAAATAAAACCCAATCCACATTGAATCACCATGGCAACGTCATAACTCATTCGAAGTTGTCTTATCATCGGTTATTTAGAAATCACTCTGAGTAATTGAGTAATAGTCTCCAATCGACAGATAGAATCAGAACATGACGTTCATACCTGCAGCTTTAGGACGGATTTGATTATGATCATAAATCCAGATTAATCAACAAACCGATGCAGATCTTATGATTTTGAACTGTTTCTGGGGCTGAATTTCTTTTTGGCATTTTGTTTCACAATAATGTAAAATACTTAAGTGTGTGACGGGTTCACTCACCTGGCCACAGGTTTCTTCTGTAGTGCAGGTTTCATTTCTGTAAATTTCCATCGGTGAAGCAACACAAGCATTTAAAGACAAAAGATGTTATCATTCATTTAATTTAGAACAGGGCGTAATCTTTCTAAGTGGGAAAGACAATTTTATTCACCATTGGCTTTTGTATTAAAAATGTTTTTTCCATTTCAACTTTCGGATCTTACCTTTGTGCACTTGATGCCTCTGTAAGAAGAAGACAAAGGTCATTATTAGAGCTGACACAAGAATCTGAAGTTCGGCTAGAGTTGGGCCTATAGTGTTTAGGTTATTTCTATCATGAGGCGTTGTATTATGAGATAATGATTGTTTATGCTTGTAATATAGTAGCATGTGACCAGTCTTTGGAAAGTTTTGACAGAAAGATGAACACATTGTTAATTTTGGTCTTTTCAGAGGATTTGTAAAGACTATCTTTATCCTGTTAACAATAAGGCTGTCGCTATTACGTAGTTTTGCTATTGTTCACAAAGCCAGTGAAAAGAGCAAAACCAACAATTCTTCCCTACCCTGTCTTTATCAATCACCAGGTCCTACATTTTACACTTTTTCTGTGTTTTGTTTGAGGTGTTGATCCATAAGAAGATATATTTGTGGTTTTAACTTCCGAAAACCATCTCAGTGTAGTTTTAAATCTCCTCTCTCAGGCTTCTCTCTGGCGCTCTAGCAACAAAAGGTCAATTAATCAATCAGAAGAGAGGATCAGAGCCTCTCAGCTGATTGGCTGGCTGTTTTCTGAGTGATCCAATAAGAATATAACAGATTTCAGGTAAACACAGGAAACCAAATCCTGCAAAGTTGGATGGTGGATCCAGGTGGGCCAAGCTTTGGGCATGGTTGAAAGCTATGACTGCTTTGTTGTGACATCACAAAGTTACAGAAGTCCTGATGGCTAGTTTTGAGCTCAGTTTCTAAATACAGGATGTGTGCATTTCTGTGTGGACTGAGCACTTTGATATTTTCAAAGTATTAATATAGAACCTGAACCTGCGTTATAATAAAAAAAAATTAAAAAACACATGGAAATCTCATTTTATACAACATGGGATCTGTAATATTTTTTGAACAAAAAAAGAGGTCTATAGCACAGAGCCAGAACTACCAGGCGAGCAGTATCAGATATTAGCTACATAGACAATACGTAGTAGGATCAATTCATTGGTGACTTTGAATTTTCCTTTCTGGCTGTATGTTGACACTTATACATCAGAGAAGAGACGCAAAATCTGATCTTACCCAAGCAGCTCCCCAGTAGGTAAACGAGTAGGAATAGGTAGCGTGATCTCATGATGTGACAAGTCTCATGGGATGGCAGGGCTTTGTGTTAAAAATCACTGGGGAGGGAATCAGAGGAAGCAGGTGACACAGTAAGCTACTACACCAACAAGCACTACAAGGTGCAGATGGATCAGCAGCCTGAGTTAGAGATGTTTTCAAGGTTTGTAAAAAAAATAAATCATAGTTCTTTCTTAATATTAAAGTAAAAAAAATCATATGTAAACAACGAACACAGTATGAAATAATTGATTTCATGTAATCATTATCAAAGAGGTATTCCACTTTTTGCTCCTTTGAAATTATGACAGAGTTTAATATATTACATAAGTAAGATTCCTTTCTTTTTTTAAAACACGTTTTTAGTCCATTGTTGTCTAGTCGCTGTCAACACTGTTTAACACTCATGCACTTTGTGCATTAAAGCTCGGAGCCTTTTGACAACAGATAATAATCTGGGAGTGGCTGTTAGATATCTTACAGTCAGTGGCACAAAGTGACCTTTAACATAGCGGTACAAAAGTGATGAGACAATAGATGCTTCAGAGGAAAGAATGCTGAAACCCTACACCCTTTACCTCAGAACAATGAACACAGCCAAGGAGCACATAACCATGGTTGAAAAAATATATATTCTATAAAATGCTGCTAGAAGTTGTTAGGTCACTTCTCTAAGCATCTGTCATGGTAAAGTGATAACAACTAATGCACTGATTGTTTTCCTTACTTTGCTTTCTTTTTAATACACACACACACACACACGCACACACACATTTTTTTTGTCACTTGGAAAACTTAATGTCATCCTAACTAACCCTAACTTTAACTATAACTACAACATGTCGAACCCCAACCAACACCTAAGTCATGAAGGAGATTTTTTCAAGTCTATCTTGATACTATACCAACATGCCATACTGTATTGTACTGTATGTATACTGACAGAGTTATCTGTTATGAAGAGTGTGAGTTAGTCACATCAAGTGGGTATTTTCCAAACATATAAATCTATTAATGAACAAACAGTAGGTGGGTCCCCACAATGTATGTGTGAACAGATTTATTCTTTCAATTTCAAATTTTAAGGATAAACTCTTTGAGCTGCATCATCTCAGTTTCAAGGGGAGGGGCCCTCAGGCAGAAAATTAGGCTGTGTGTTAAGAGGTGAATATTTTTTGTAGCAGGTTTTTATTCATCGATTTATTCAGATGATCATCAGAGAGTTATTTGTTTGCAATATATAAGAAATTATATTCTTGTTTTACAAATTATTTACTACTGCTACAGCTACACACAAAATCACGCACACACTGATGAGTTTCCTCTCAACACTTTCACCCAGTTGAATCTGTGTTATGTATTGCAACATACTGTAAGCTCTTGTATTAAAATAAATATTTGGTTAAAGTTTAAGTGTTTGTTCAGGCTCATTCATCCTCCGCGCCCATTCGTAACTCTGGCAGGTGAAAGACAAACACTGTTTAGATTATATTTGGATAATTTGCTGTTACCAAAGCTGGAGATTAACAGAAGTAGTGTGAAAATTCATTGGACAAAATGGTTGATGATCCTGTAAAGGTGTCGTATTGTAAAAATTGACTACTGCTCGACCACGAATCACTCCACTCTCTCATATCATCAGCAATCAGTTGAATATCGCCATAAATTTCTCTCAGTATTTTATTATTTTTATTACGTAAGAGGATGTAAAAAAAAAAAAAATTAAGTTTAGACAAAATAAAATAAAAACTAGTTGATCACTCAGTAAAGATTATCAGTCCTTTAATTTTTAATAATTTTTGTTTCCTGTATCAATGTTAAAGGTCACTTTTAGTTTAGAACTTTTGAAATTTGAAAGAAAAGTAAGAAAGGAAAATTGTAAGAAAAGAAAATGATGGTGCAGTTACTTTGTTTTGTTTTGGTGTTTTGTGGTGCAAAAGCAACTTATTCCAATTCCTGGCACCACAGGACAAAGCATATCTACTCAAGGACTGCAAATAACGACAGTTGTGAGGTACTTTGCTTGAGAATTTCTATTTGATCCTACTTTTTACTTCTGCTTCACTGCATTTCAGGAGTAAATATTTCAATTTTTACTCCACAACATTTAGATTTTGTGACTTACAGTCGCTTAACAATTAGTCATACAATCAAAAATCTGATGCTAATTCTGTACAGCTCGAGTTACAAACAAAAGTAATAAGATTATAATCTTACACTTGATTCTTAATACTTCATATTTTGTTGCTACTGCTTTTGCACTTTTACCTCAGTGAAATCTTTAAATGTAAGAGTTAACTTCTTTTTTTTTTGCATTTAGTAAATGATCTGGACACTTCTTCCATCACTCATTTGGTCTCTTGCAGTTTCAAGCCAGTGATTTAATCATCTGAATAATCTGTAATACATTTATTATTCTTTGTTCTAATGGTTATTGAGAAAGTCACATGTATATTGTATTATAAGGAGAGTGCATCTCCTTATAAGCTTGAACACTCTCCAACCCAGTTTAATGAGACAGAACTTATTCCCACAGCTGAAATCCCCAAACGGCACGTTGTTGCCAGAGCTGCACACTCATACAACAAAAAAAAAAGAGGCCAGATTATGGTACTTTAGGTGATCACTTGTGAGTGATTTTCAACCTTATCTGTTTGTAAAACCTGCTTGTATAAACCATTAACACATTAGCATTTGTTCTACATGAGTAGATCCATCCATGATAAGCACATGTAGAGACAGGATAACAAGATGGTGATGTGATCCTCTAGGATGCAGTGACAGATTTCGCCTGGATATAAAATAACATAACAACATGACACATAAAAACTGAATCTCTTACCAAATCTTGTTTGTGGCTGGAGTCCGTCAGGCGCTGTAAAGTACCTGCTGGTTAGACACTCTCTCCTGACACCTGAGACACAGGTGTACCAGTGAACTGTTGAAGGGTGTGTTTTCTTGTGACGACAACACAGGTAATGCTGGCTCTTCTGCTTTAGGCGTGCACTATACAGCAACTGCTGCATTTAGGTATACATTATGTACTTAGGTGTGTAGGCTACATATATGCTCAGCTTTTGTGCCAATGTGAAAGAAAGTTAGACACAAAGTATAAAGTTACACCTGATCCATGTTCAGCAGGTTCCACCTCCCTAATATTTGTTTTTGGATATATAAGCCTCTAGCTTTGTTAATAATACAGCAATTTGGACTTGAAATTTGAGAGAGCCAATCATGTAGTGTTTAACTTAGAGATCACATGGGTTAAATATAGATTTGTTTTCAACTTTAAACAGCTTGTCACAGAAACTCTTCCTTTTCTGTGGTTACATCACATCCAACCCAGTAATGATGTCTTTACCAGAGTAAGAATTGACTATAAACACTTCCACCGCAATGAAATATCTCTTTTAGGGCTTCAAAGGTTTGTCAGTCGGTTTTAATCCCTAGAATTAGACATAAAACTTCAAATAATGAGCAAGAAATTACTTTAAAATCTAAAAGTGGACCGCAAACATCACATGCTATTCTTAAAATGGAGAGACGTTGGCATTCATGTGTGCGTGTGGCCACACACTCTCAAGAACACACAAACACACATACCCTGGCATGCACACACACATCAGGTTAAACTGGTTTGCTAATAATCTTCAAACAAACTGAATTCAGTATTAGTGATTCATTCGGCATAAAGGTTGACTGACTCTTCCAGTGTACAGAGCCCCAGCCATAAATCATATTACAGGGAATGGATTACTAAAAAGGTTTAGGTAAACTGAAGTTTATTCACAATTTGATCAAGGAGAACTGGTAATACCAGTATGTTTACAATCGCAACAGATGGCGTATTATTGATATATTAAAGGTTATTCAGTGCCACAGTGTTTCAGATGCCATCTGATCTATTATGACTTTAAAAGAATCCTTTAAGAACTTTAAGATTTATTATAATTGTTTAGAAATTACAAGCCAAAAATATTATCTTTGAAAGAATATTAAACAAATGTAACCAACGTGTTTTACCTTTTTGTGTGTGTATTTGTGTGTGTAAATTGGAGATCTCCAACTTCCGGAGTAGGAATAGTTAGGTATTTAGGGAGATACACTTTTGTAACAATTTAGAAGTACAAGTGGGCTAATTCTTTTTCTGTTCATTAAAGCAGTGGTCAAAGTTCAACAAATTTGAAATTTCAGCTTGGCTTGGCTCACCGTGGTCATCTGCACACGGAGAAGAAGATAGTGATATTGCAGTATTGTATTACTGTATGTAAAGAAACTGACACTAATTTCCTAAAAATCGCTACAGCAGAAAATGTATTGTTTATAAAAGAAATAACTCATGTGATCAAGTGACTTGGCAAGAACCTTGTTTTTGCAGTGTTTTCCTTCCAGCTCTGTATCCTATGACATTTCCCTCAACTGCCTCTGCTATCACACAACTTAAAGTGGTGTTTCCTGCCACCCTTTGTCAGCTCGTCAAGTTATTTTGTTTTCTTTACTGTGGGTCTGACCTTGTGGTCCACCAGCTTCCGGCCTGAGGTCTTAAGTCACCTCCCACTCTACACCTTGTGGCAAGTTAGTTTGATCGCCTGTCTTAATGATCGTCAGATGTAAGTCTTCTCCTTTAGGTTTCTTCTCAGGCCTCTACTCCGTGCTACACTTCACCTGCTCCAGCCAGCCCCTTGATCCTCTCCAGTTTGTAAAATATGTAACTAAGATAATGTTTAATGGCATCACTGTGATATTATCAAGGGGGGCTTGATAAAGCTCTCTCCAGAGCCACAGAAGACATTATGCAGCTTTTTTATTCACAGTTTATTTTCAGAGACTGAATATTCTCAGTGACTAAGAGATTGATTTTTGAGATCATTGGCAGCAAGTTGGCTACAAGCTACAAAAACAAAAGGCACCAAAAAAAGAAACTGCAAACTGAGACATTCTTTTTCTTATTTTATTTAAGACACTTTTAATATTCAAGACACTTTAAAAAATATAATTTAAAGTCATCAATTAAGTGTGTGAAGTCTATCTTTACCCAGTAGTATAATTAAATCTGTAGAAATAATAACACTCTCCGCTAGGTGGCAGTATGCGCTTCGTGGCTGCTGAATTCTTCTTCCGGTCTTGTTTCGACGAAGGATGAAATTATTCAATGGACTATAAACATGTGTGACCCAATCATTTGCACCTGTGATGTGAAGCCTTTTGCAGTAATAGCGTTTAGTTTTTACTGTCTTGTTGTCGTCTGTTGAAATGCAGTTTCGGTAACCGTCGCATGGTGCCCGTCACGTCACCGGTGTGACCGTTAAAGCGCGTGTCTTCTCGGTAGAACACCCAGAGACCTTCTGTCATCATGTCGTTGTGGCTGAGGTCATGTCAGCGGTGTTACCTGAACAGCGTGCTCACTCCCAGAGGTTTCCAGTGCGTCAGAAACAGGTGGCGGGGTGAACTGCAGTCGCACGCCGCTGTCAGAAGATGCTGCTCCACGGTTCACGGGGAGGTGAGGGTCAGGTTTGCACCCAGTCCCACAGGTAAGGTCCTCACAGCGTAGCGGAACTTATTGTTCTGTCTAGATCTGTTTAAGTTTGCTTTCATCAAAAACATAAATGGACCACACAGACCTCAAATCAAAACGAAACACAAAATGATTAAAAACAGAAGGAAAATTACTAAAAAAGTGATGCGAAACGACTACAGAGGGACACAAATCTACCACAGAGAGATGAAGAAGGGCTACAGTGAGACAGAAAACAAAGAGACAAATGCTGACTCACTGTCAAACCTTACTGTGATGTTTTAGTTAAGGGAGAGATTCTTAATGTTTTTAGTACAGCTACTTTTCCCTTCCTTTTCCAACTATGATAAGTCAAGTGAACAAGCCCTATTCAGTTCATGTGAAAATATTTCTCTTTGTCCTGCATGTGAAAACCAGCCTCTTTTAGATATCTATTTGTATTTGGGGGTTTGATGTTAACAATACACACACTAACAATACATTGCTTTGTGCTGCAGGCTTCCTGCACCTCGGAGGCCTCCGAACTGCTCTCTACAATTACATCTTTGCAAAGAAGTATGGAGGCGCGTTCATCCTGCGGCTGGAGGACACGGATCAGAGCAGACTGGTACCAGGAGCAGCAGAGTCCATAGAGGACATGCTGGAGTGGGCCGGTAGGAAGCGCTGTGGTTGTGAATTATGACTGCAGATTTTATTTATTGTAGATAATCGCTATTAAGATCATCAGATGTTTTGTCTGTATATAATAATAATCTATATATTATAAAGGTTTATTAATTTAATGCCACCATTTCCACGTCTGCCAGGTATACCTCCAGATGAGAGTCCCCGTCGAGGCGGGCCGGTGGGTCCATACCTTCAGTCTCAGAGATTAGACCTGTACAGTCAGACAGCCCAGCAGCTTGTCAAGAGTGGTCACGCCTACTACTGTTTCTGCAGCCCACAGAGACTGGAACTGCTCAAAAAAGAAGCTTTGAGGAGCGGACAGACTCCAAGGTGACTAAATACCGTGAACAAACATATTCTCGCAGAGTTAGATAACATGCAACCAAGACTTCAGGATGGTTTTGTCAGATTTAAAACATTGGCTGTGTTTCTCTTTCCCTGCAGATATGACAACAGGTGTCGTCACCTTCGGGCCGACCAGGTCCAGGAGAAGCTGGCTCAAGGAACGTCGCATGTGATCAGGTTTCGTTTGGAAGAGGGCGTCGAGCCGTTTCAGGACCTGATCTTTGGATGGAATCGTCATGAAGTGGCCCAGGTCGGGTTTCTGATGATTGCACTGTTTTGAATGTGCAGCACCTGAAATGTCTGTAGTCCCTCGTCTCTTTGATTCAGTGGGACACACACTAAATGATGTAGGATAGAGTAACGCATCAAATGAGGTGTGATGACTATTACTTCCCCACTTTCTCAGATTACTTTTAATTGCCGTTAAATTTATTGCCATTAATTTAATTTTTATTTAATTTTAATCCAGGATCTCTGATGTTGCATCATGATTTAACAAGAGTTTTAGTTTAAGACTAATGCGTCTGAGAATAAGTTTGTCTTTTTTTAATTTAGCTTTTCCTACCCTCTGTCCTCGCCTCTAGGTGGAGGGGGACCCTGTGGTGATCAAAGCAGATGGGTTTCCCACCTATCACCTCGCTAACATAGTAGATGATCATTACATGAAGATCAGCCATGTTCTGCGGGGGTCTGAGTGGCTCATCTCCACCTCCAAACATCTCCTCATGTATCAAGCCCTCGGATGGAAACCACCCACCTTTGGACATCTGCCGCTCCTGATGAACAAAGACGGTAGTAAGCTGTCCAAGAGGCAGGGGGATATATTCATCCAGAGCTTCCAGAGAGACGGGATCCTGCCGGAGGCTCTGCTGGATATCACCACCAACTGTGGATCTGGATTCAACAGTGAGTGAAGGAGAAGTTATCAGAGAGGGAGGATAAAGAGACAAGAACACGATGAATTAGTGACTATAAAATTACATTTATTTGGATGCTTAAATTGTATTTAAGATTGAACCTGGAGATAGTGATTAAAAAGAAAAAAAAACTGTGTGAAATCAGCTCTGAATATTTATTGTTATTTATTAATATCATGTTGCCTTACAGCCAATCGAATTGGGAGGAGGATAGCTGAGCTGATATCTGAGTTTAATCCTTCAAAGATCACAACTCATTCGGCCTTGTTAGACCTGGAGAAACTACCAGAGTTCAACAGGTAAGTCAAAACTCTGTCCTTCCCTGTATTCCTGTCTTTTTTTGTCTGTTTCTTTCTTCTTTTTCTTCAACTGTCTCTCTGTCTCTGTCACTGAGGCCTCATCTGGTCCTAAAGTGAACATTGTGTATACTTGGACTGACCACTCGGCAGCACTTTGTAATAACTTTATCACAGTGTTTTATTCCATCACAGTATATAAAAGCTTTTTTTACTGAAGCATTGTTAGTAGTTTATTAGATAAATTACATCCAGTATTAGCAGAGCTGCCCGAAACCCCTTGTCCAAGAATAAAGCTCGGGACAAGATGCTTCAGAACCTAATGATTAAATTCTGGTCTACCTCTGCTGTAATTTGAGCTCAGTGTTAACTTTAATGATGACAGGCTAATGCTATAAATGCAGAACTGAGTACTAGATATCCTAAACTGCTGCTGTACAGAGGATAAACCCTTTTAGTTGCAGTCACCCCACAGTCTTTCCTGAGGTCAAAGTTAAGGATCTAAAATCTGCAAAGTTGTCCCTCAATCCAACAATTGTGTCTTTGAGCTCTACAGCCTCACAAGGCTGCTAGCATGTCTTGTTGAAGTAAATTTAGCTTTTTGTGGTTCAACCAAACTGCATGTGGTCAAATTGTTTGTTCTTTTTAAGTTATAAAAGTTACAGTTCATATCTGTATATCTGTAATGTGTCCGGTTGCGACAGAATCCACCTGCAGCAGCGTATCGAAGACGAGGACCAGTGCATTCTGCTGATAAAAGATCTGCAGGAGCAAATCCAGCAGGCCTACGCAGCAGAGATCCAGGAGGATGAAGTCCTACATGAGGATTATATCAGGCGGGTGCTGCAGCTTCGCAAGGTAACCTTAAGAGCATACTTACAAATGTGTCTGCATGTTTCAAAACATACACACCACGCCCTCACCGTGCTAAATGTTAGTTAGTGTGTTTGCTTACTCAGCATTTTGAGCCTAAATGCAGCTGATGAAAACAAACTACATCTCTTCTTTGTCAGTACTGCTCTCCTGTCTGTCTGTAATACTGAAACTATTCTCTTCCCGTCTTGACAGGGTCACATATCCTCCCTGAAGGAGCTTGTGAGTCCTGATTATTCCTACCTATGGGTGCGTCCTTCTGTCTCCAGCCAGCAGGTGGCAGCACTCACTGCAGAAGCCCAGCACATTGCCTCATTAGTGTTAAAGTATGTAGTATTATTAACACTAACTGTTTTCACTTTACTTTACACCCACAGTTTGAGCAGGATTATGAGCATTTCTGTGTCTGTGCATTTAGATTGATAGAGGAGCGAGGTGAGGAGCTGACGGTGGATCAGCTCAGTAAAGATCTGAAGACTCTGGCTAAACAGACGAAAGCCACAAAGTACAGAGAAGTGATGAAGCTATTACGTCTGACTCTCAGCGGTCTGCAGGTATCTCAAGACAACATGTTCATTTTCATGACTGGTGGTGATGTAAAATCCACAGGGTTTCCTGTCTGAAACTGGTTTGGTAGAGGCCGGAGGTGTTGAACTTCAAACTAACTTTAAAGAATAAGGCCAGCCATGTTCCACATTTTGATTATTGTCAATAAATCCCACGAAAACAACAATGAATATTATCCTAATAACAAGTATTGTGTGTGCATCCAGAACCTTAGCTTACTCCTCTGCGCCACACTGCTGCCTTGTTGTCTATTTAAACACATCATTAAATTAAAACATGCACTGGGTGACTGTTTCTTCATCATGAAAAATACGGGCACTGTGTTTATTTAGAAACAGCTCCACAGACTAATAACAGCGACGTCTTTCACAGTGTCTTGAGAGTAGCTCTTGTAATGCAGAGGGCACTGTGCATGTGAACAATCGCTGTGAGCGTTATTATTTGTGAAGTTGGCATTAGAAATTGAATTGGTGTGTAGGAATGTCCAGACCGTGTGATGCTGTCAGTTTATTTTCTGCCCCCTGAGGAAAGTGTCCAACACTCTGGGCTTGAATGTCCCACTCATTGCAGCATCTAGATTCTGCCTCAGTTCATATTTCTGAGCACTGACTGCAGCTGCTCCACCAGTCTCCCGTAGTTCTGTTCGGGGTGCGAAATGCCTCGCTCGCTATCGGTCGATGAGGAAACATCGGTGTTCCCTGTCGCCCTCTTATCACGTCTCTGTTGTATCTCCTCTTCTGATTACTCCAGCTCTTACACAAATCCATCACATTCGACAGTTTCTTCTTGTGCGTCAGACATACATACTCCTCATATTGATCAAGGGAAAACAAGGGAGCTCTATGGCACAGGGGAATAAGCTAAATCAGATTGTGGATACACACAGTACTAGTTAGTGGATACATTTATTGCTGTTTAAGTGTTTTGATGGGATTTGTTGACAAATGTTGAAAATCACCAGACTCATCCTTTAACCTAGAGCTTCAGCAGCTGCTGCTTGTGTGCTGAGTCATTCTTCACACATCTCCAGCTGTGTGTGACTGACTGAGCCGTTTGCCTTCAACATTTCCTGACTGACAAAAAAAAAAAAAAAAAAAAAAAAGATAAGTGAACGTATGATGTTTAAGCCTGATGAATCAGTCAATCCTGATCCTCCTCAGGCTCCTTTCTTTCATCTTGGAGCAAAACCTGGAGACATTCACAAACTAGATTGTGATATGCAGCAAAAAACTGCCCACTTGTTAATCTCCAGCTAGAACCGCGTCGAGGTGCTTTTCAAAATTGCGTGACCTACATAACTTATTCTGATGAGCCAATTCTTCGACAGCACAAGAGTTTCTGTTTCACAAAAATTGGTCTCGGACAGGCTAATCATGGTAAAAGTGAAGTATTCTGTGCTGGGCTTTAGTGGAGGTGGTCATTCACTAAATGTGTGCAGGCGGACTCTGCAGAAACACGGCTGCAGGAAACCCTCCCGCAACTGTTGTTCTAAAAGTCCTTTTTATTGCTTTTTTTTTTTTTATTTTTTTTTTTTACATTATTCACAATACAATTTGCAGTTATGTCTAATCCTGACAATGACTTTAGTCACTCATCATACTTTTCCTAGATTATATGAATATAAATAAATAAATGAACAGTCCAATCCAAACCACTGGATGTGATATGACTAAAGTGGAATCACAGCCTTTCAGGGAGTCTCACTGACGTCGACTGCTCTGAGTAAACAAATCAAACAAAGAAGAACATGTTTGTCTTTGACTGGTCTTTAAATACTGACTCAAGAACATCACCTGCACTATGATATTTCAGTATAATTTTAACTTTGAGGAACTAATTACATCACCTGATCTTTTTTTACAGCTCCATTGCAACTTTCATTTCTGCAGTTGTATCTTTCGAATGTGACCTCAGCAAATTCAGTCATTTTTTTTGGTTTCAATAATCACAAAAAGACTCAGAAGTTCCTGCTGCTGGACTGTTAAAATTTCAAGTGTCCCTTTTTTTTTTTTTCAATTTCCATCCATGGCATGACGAGGTAAACTCTAAAATAGATTTTTAAAATGTTAGTAATGACTGAAGCCGGAGAAATGCCACCACAGTAACCCTGCAGGGATATGGAAAGAGGAAGTTGTTTCTGATTGCACTTTACTGTCTGTTGCATTACTTGTCTGGTTCGACACGCATAACTTCACTGACCACTGATCTTCTTCCTCTGATCTGCAGCAAGGTCCCAGTGTAGCCGAGATGATGGTGTCTTTGGGGCCTGCAGAGATCAGCCATCGATTCCAGAAACTTATGCTGCTTTCAGAGACTAGTTAAAGACTGGACCACCTGCCAGCTCGTGGCTGGATGTTGACCTGAAGACGAGAACTGCTGTTAAGGACGTGGCCTGTATGTTGAGAGTTAAATGTTTAACCTCACACTGATTCTGCCAAAGCTAACTGGGACACATTTAAACTGAACTGCACCCCACTGGTATAAGTTAAATAATACTTGAATTATTAGAAATATTTTATAAAACAGTAGAAAACTAATTTTACACACATGATGTGTTTGTTTTATTCATGCTGTGAGACTTTACTGGACCAGGAGACGCCATGCACTCAAGGTTGGGAAGTACCTTGGTATTTTTATGCAAATTATCCTGTGCTTTACTTCAGAAAAACAGTTTTAACGAACCCCATTTCACAGATGTATTGTACAGTCAAAAGTGAAAACGATTACAAGTCGTTAATTATTCTAATTACTGTTGACTTTCTCATGGAACATGTACAGTGGAGGAAGTAATTATTTAATCCCCTGCTAATTTTGTAAGTTTACCCCCTTACAAAGACATGAACAGTCCATAATTTTTATTGTAGGTTTATTTTAACAGAGAGACAGAATATCAACAAAAAAAAATACAGAAAAAAAACATTAAATAAAGGTAGTAAATTAATTTGTATTTGATTGAATAAAATAAGTATTTGATCCTCAAGCAAAACGTGACTTAGTACTGGAGAAACCCTTTTTTCTTTTAGTTGGTCAGCAGGTTTGCGCACATCTCAGGAGGGATTTTGGTCCACTCCTCTTTACAGACACTCTCCAAATCCTGAAGGTTTCGAGGCTGTTGCTTAGCAACTCGAAGTTTCAGCTCCCTCCACAGATTTTCTATGGGATTAAGGTCCGGAGACTGGCTAGGCCACTCCAGGATCTTAATGGGCTTCTTCTTGAGCCACTCCTTTGTTGCCTTGGCCGTATGTTTTGGGTCATTGTCATGCTGGAAGACCGATCCACGGCCCATCTTCAGTGTTCTGGCCGAGGCCGGGAGGTTCTCAGCCAAGATGCCACGGTACATGGCCCCGTTCATCGGCCCCGTTCATCGGCCCTTCAATGCGGTGAAGTCTTCCTGTACCCTTAGCAGAGAAACATGACGACCACATCACATTCTCCCAAGCCTTCTCTGAATCATTCAGGTGTTCATTGGCAAACTTCAGACGGGCCTGTACACGTGCCTTCTTGAGCAGGGGGACCTTGCGGGCACTGCAGGATCTCAGTCCATTACAGCAAAGTGTGTTACCAATGGTTTCCTTGGTGACTGTGGTCCCAGCTCCCTTGAGATCATTAACAAACTCCTCCCGTGTAATTTTGGGCTGATCCCTCACCTTTCTCAGAATCATCCTTACCCCACGAGGTGAGATCTTGCATGGAGCTCCAGAGCGAGGGCGACTGACTGTTATCTTGTATTTCTTCCATTTTTGAGTTATCGCGCCAGCAGTGGTCTCTTTCTCATCAAGCTTCTTGCTGATGCTCTTGTAGCCCATTCCTACAATCTTGTCCCTGACGTCCTTTGACAGCTCTTTGGTCTTGCCCATATTGGTGGAGAGGTTTGAATGGAAGAGACTGGTTCTGTGACAGGTGTCTTTTATACACATAACAAGTTGAGATTAGGAGTTCTTTACTAAAGGGACAGGACTAATTTGACTGCCTCATGGGCATATTACCGGTCTGTGGGGGTCAGAATTCTTGCTGGTTGGTAGGGGATCAAATACTTATTTCACTCATTCAAATACAAATTAATTTATAACCTTTTATTTAATGTTTTTTTTCTGGATTTTTTGTTGATATTCTGTCTCTCTCTCTCTGTTACAATAAAGCTACCATAAAAAAAAATATGGACTGTTCATGTCTTTGTAAGGGGGTAAACTTACAAAATTAGCAGGGGAGGCTATAGAAAGATATCATAGTGCTCCCAGCTTCAGATTTCCTTCAAAATGTCATTAGGAAAAGGTAGTTAACTGGTACTGTGGAAGTCCAGACAAGATCTTGAAGACCAAGAAAACATTTGGATAAAACTGCAAAAATCAAAACGCCCATATGACTGCAGAGGAGCTGCAGGAAGGTTCCCCTGACACAGGAGCGGTGGTGCACCAGTCCACTGTGCAGCGTTGATGCACAAATAAGAGTCTACATGGAAGTTATATCAGGGGGAAACCTTACCTGTGACCTCACCACAAAGGTCAATGTCTGAAGTCTGGAGCATTTGATGAAAGGAAGTCCTTGCCAACTGTTAAACATGGGTGTGGGAGTATTCTGCTTTGGGGCTGTGGCAAACATCAAAGAGACGCAAAACAACTAGAGACACAAAGTGAACATAGAGATGCAAAATGAACCCAAAGAAACAGCAACCACAAAGTGACCTTTTAAAGTGATGCAAAACGATCAAAAAGTAACACAAAATTACCAAAAAAAGTGACACAAAGTGATGCAGAACAACCACAGCTGAACAAAACAACTACATAGAGATGCAAAATGACAGACACAATTTTGGACTGGGGGCTCTCTGGGTTACCTGTCTGTGCCCAGGGACACATAATCTCTCAGTACTTTTTACTTTTTTAACTTTCCACAGCTGTTACTTGTTCATATAAGTTGGTGGCTTCATGCAGTACTTCAGTTTCTGGTTTACAGCGTGGTGCAGATGTACGGGCGGGGAGGGGCGGGGGCGTGTGACATATAAACTGGTTAGTGTGTCAGGAGTGTGACTGGGCGTGAGTGTCACATGTCGCCACAGTAAGACAAGCGGCAGCGGCAGTTTGACACCTCCGCCTCCCACAGACAGACTCTCAGATTAGCGGTAAATATCTCTGGACCTGCAGGAGACGGACGGTGATGGCGACCGGTGACAGCTCGGCAACTTTTGAGTCATGGCTCAGTAAGTAAAACAGGGAGCAGGGGAAATTTTTAACAGCTGTTCTTTTTTTTCTTTTACTTGTAAATCGGACCTAGCTAACGTAACGTAACGTTATCATGTCATATCTGAACCAACTGTCGCTGCTCTGTTAGCTAACGCTACGTTAACCGTCAGCTGGACTCAATTACCGTAATAAAACGTTACACGTGCGCGTAAATATGCATGTGTGTCGATTTATTTTAACTTTAATAAATCAGTTTGTCTTGATGCAGAAAGTATCGGATGGAACAGGAAGTTGCTTTAGCCCGTGCGCGTGCCCGTCCCAGCGCTGGAGCGCTGTGTTGTGTCTAAGCTCCTGCTGTGCGCGTTCACGATGGCGGAAAAAAATACATATGTCTACAGTGTAGGATGAAGTTTGTACTCACTTTGCTCAGTGAACGTGGCAACACCACCGTGGAGGAACACAGTGGTAATAGTTAAAGACTTGCATTTAAGTAAATCTTAAAAAAGTTAAACTGTTTTTTTCAGACTGTTAATACTAGAGCTGCAACGATTAGTAGGTTGATCTATTAGCTGATCAAAATAAAAAAAGATGGTTCCATAATATCTCTTCTACTTGTCTTACATTATACTAAAATGAATATTTTATGGGTTTGAACATTTAATGATGTCACCTTGTGGTCTAGGAAATGTTTACACTGTTTCCTGATGTTATATGGGCCAAACAATCACAAATAAAGAAATATTGCAGCTCTATTTGATACAAGAAGTTAAAGTTGTCACCTATCCCCAGTTTAAGCCATATTAATTCAAATCAGTTGAACTTGCATGCTGCTTAGCAGGATGGAAAAAAAAGATCATCCTCTTTACGTCTCTTAAACTCTTTACATAATGACAAAGTCCTTGTTTTCAAAGTGACTCACCATTTGAGGTAAAAGATTTTTATGCTAGAAGAGCAGTATTTAATGATTTCATCTCATGGTTAGTGCAACATCTGAATATTCAAAGTAAATCCTCCTCAATTTGTCAGACAGATGTAGTTTAAAAAAGTATAAAAATCAGCCAAAATGAACATGCATAGCTAGCAGTAACTCAAATTAGCCATAAGGCATTCTACTTTAGTCTTGAAATGATTAGTTGACTTGATAGATTGACAGAAAGTGAATCAAGATGAATCAGCAATTTTACTCATGATTAAAGTTATTTATTGAGCAAGAATCAAAGACATTCTGCTTTTGGAGTGCTCATCAGTACATACTGCATACTAAAGTTTTGCATATAGTACTTGAACATGTAACTCCTCATGTAAATTCTGTGGCCCAAGTAAACATAATCTTTTTTCAATGCAAGTCTGTCTTTAATTTCACTTCCTCATTAAATTGTCTATTTTTGTCTATTTTTGCATATGTAGGTATTTGCGTATGTTTGATCTAATTGCGGCACGTTTTTACTTTTTTCTCTGGTCTCCAGACCAGGCCACAGACCCAAATAATCAGGAGGACAGGTGGGACAGCATCCAGGGCTTCTACCAGCTCGTCAACCAGGAAACTGATGGGTAAGAAAAACATTTTAAGCACTCACACAACCCATGCATGGATTTCCACATTGTTTTATTCAACTACCGTACGAACATGAATTAAAGTTTTTGGGGCTGGCCGCCTGCTTCTGGAAGTTACTTTAACGCAATTGTGGTGTTTGAGAAAGAGTTGCTTCACATCCATGTTGCGATCACAGCTTTTCAGTTAAAGCATCATCGTGCCAGAGTGAGACGGGGGGAACCTTTTCACCTTATGACCCTTTTCCTCTGCCCAATGTGAATGCATTAGATTGTCTAAAGCACAAATCTAATCCTTTCTTTGTTCCTACTTCCTTTTGGTTTGCTTTCACTTATAGTAGCTGTATTTAATCATGACAGTGTGTGGAAATTATGTGACTTAAAGGTTTAATTTTCTGCTTTCAGGCCACAGGTAGCCATTCGTCTTCTTGCTCATAAAATCCAGTCCCCGCAGGAGAAAGAGGCTGTGCAGGCGCTCACTGTAAGTAATTAGACTCCTCACCTCCATATAAAATACACAGATGATCTACTCTACAAGTATATTTTTATCTGTTGTCTAATTTTAGTGTTACCAGAAGCAACTGGCAACTCATTTTCCCCTCTTTTTAAATTTAAAATGCTCTTTTTTTCAATCTTTCAACAAGTCAGTTGCAACAATAAGCAAACTCATCCTTGTTTGGTACCACATACAGTACACATCTGACTTTATTTAAAGCTATTTGTCATGGCTCATATTCAACATTTATCATCGCATCGTTCACTGAGAACAATTCCTTTGTTTTAACTCAGAGAGAGAGAGAGAGAGAGCGATCCTGTAAATGGTATCTGTGACTAACTTTTACCACATGGTGACATGAGGGGCTTGAATCTGCTTTTGAATCTGCTGTGACACCACACGGTTTGTTGTCTGTGAGAAAGCTGCAGTGTTTCACTTTAACATGCATCTTAGAGAAGCTTCCTGTTTTTCATGCTCCTCATGTCATGTGATATTTAAACGTCGTAAACCACAAACGTGCAGCTACAAAATCTTTTCTTCCTATATTGTCGTCTATATTTTTTTTTCATTTTCACTTGTTAAAGCTTCTGTTCATGATGATTTATTCTGATGATTTATTTGGTGCTTTCCAGGTTCTCGAGGCGTGTATGAACAACTGCGGAAAGAGGTTCCACAGCGAAGCCGCCAAGTTTCGTTTTCTCAATGAGCTCATCAAACTCATTACACCAAAGGTACCGCATATTTCACAGAGACAGGTGTTTGTGGTAGCTGGAAGCAAAAGGCACCATGTTATTAGAAACTGTGATTTTTAAAATGGTTCCTAATCCTGCATGTGCTAATCCTGTTTTAACAGTGTCATTTATTTTATTGTCTGATTCTGAGAACTCACTTGACCTGAATTCAGTGCAACCTGAGACAGACATGTTAACAATTTGGCCTAGTGGCGTTCATCAGACCAGATCAATTTAAATAATGCTGTTTCTGTTGAGTTGTATTTTTGGTGTTAGCATCACAAATCCTGGACACGATAATAATAATAACAATCTTTATTTATAGAACACTTCAAAACCAAAGTTACAAAGTGCTTCATACAAGGCACCAAGGAAAAATCAAGTTATTATAACAAACAAAATAAATTCATTAACAAAAATGTAAAATCAGAATAAGCTGCCCAATAAAAAATATATTTGAAAAGCCATTAGGAAAATACAAAACAAGTGTTGAGAAAAGAAACAAGACAGCAACCATAAACAAAAGCTAAAGCTCCAAACACTAATTTTAATCTGTAAACAAAACCACACTGAGCGCTTCAATTTCAAACAGATACAAAATACCATAGGAAAACAATTGAACAATATATCAAATGATTAACCACGTAGTTATGATCATACAATAGGAACACAAATGTCAAAGGAGCGAGAAATATCCTATAATAACAAATTCTGGTATATAGAATAAAAATGACTTGAAATGAATCAAATGAGATTGTGTTTGAGTTTAACACAGAAAGGAAACTTAAAGAAAACGGGCTCAGTTTACTCAGAATACAGTCTGATACCAAAGGATGAACATGAGACTCTGTGGACGAGGAAATGACTTAAATCTGATCTAACTGCAAAGTTAAAGACTAAGAAAAGAACGTGCCATGTAACAGCTGCTTTCTGAGGAATGACACTGATGTGACTGACCTGGTTGATGTTTTCTGAGCAGTACTTCGGCGCCTGGACTCCGCAGAGAGTTAAAGACAGAGTGATAGAGGTGCTCTATGGCTGGACACTGTGGCTTAAAGATGAACCCAAGATTCAGGAAGCCTACAGCATGCTGAAGAAACAAGGTCAGGGTGCAACATAGACACAGCACAGCAACACTTTTTCAAGTCTGTGTCTCAGAGGACATGAACTTTTTTAAATTCTATCTGCATGTCACATATTACAGTTTACATATATTATATGTATATATTACATAAGGACTGATATTAATGAATGTCTTTCATTGTATTACGGCCTTTGTTTTTAAAGAATAAAAGCATCTTACCTTTCTTATTATTACCTTATTATTTCAGGTATTGTGAAGAAAGATCCAAAACTACCAGACGCACTTATAATGGCTCCTCCACCACAAAGAACCACAGAGTCTGTTTTCGACCAGGAGGACAAGGCCCAGGTGTGTGTGGGTGTGTGTGTTTGTGTGTGTTTAACAGGACATCTGCTCTTATAGCTTGAAGTTTCATCCTGCTAAAATGTGTTCCTGTGTGATCAGATGTTAGCCAGATTATTGAAAAGTGCCCGTCCTGAAGATCTGGAAACTGCAAACAGACTCATTAAAAGCACCATCCAAGAGGTGAGGAGTGCTGCAGGGCTGATAGACATCTATGCATTAATAATTGCATCTGCCGGGTATACATATTGTATGTGTGTGTGTGTGTGTGTGTTGTAGGAGCAGGAGAAGGCAGAGAAAGTGCTAAAGCGGGAATCTACTCTGAAGGAGGTGGAGAGCAGCACCAAGCAGCTCAGAGAGCTGCTGAACCAGCACACAATCACCGGAACCTCAATAAAGCCCAGTGATGACGCAAAGGTACGTTGGACATGATACAAACAGACAGTCAACCAGGCGTCTGTACATGAAGCACAACAAGTAGGTTATCCAGCTAACTTTGGGCTTAACTCAGGTGTTCCTGTATCATATACTGGGTCACTTTTAACTGGGGATCATCATGGTAACGTAATTAGTTTAAACAGTTTGACTTTATAGATGATTAAGTCAATAAACAAATTCACTCTGCTATATGAAAGTGGCTCCTGCTATGTCACAGTCTTCCTGCTGGCTTCAGCCTTAAGGGTGTGTTTGTTTTACGTACCCTGTAGCACAAATGGGTGGTTGGTTGATAATTGCTCTTTGTTAATGGGATACAGTGGTGCTGATGTGAAGATACTATCTGTCCCAGTGGAAAACAAAAAGTGATCCCATTATTTGTAGAGGAAACTGAGAGGGAGCCTCGATTTAGAGGAGACTGCGTCTGTGTGGAAGTGTGAGATTCAGTAAATGCAGCCACCCAACCCTGGAGCCGTCCCTCTCCCCACTGCAGGCCTTGTACGAGCGCTGTGACCGGCTGAGGCCCAGCCTGTTCCGCCTGGCCAGCGACACAATGGACGACGACGCTGCTCTGGTGCAGATCCTGGCAGCTAACGACGAGCTAACACTTACAGTAAACGCCTACAAAGACCAGGTGGGGAGAAGAGAGTGCAACGGTCGAACAGAAAGAAGTAAAAGTGATGGAGAAGTGACGGATAAAAACAGTGGTAGGCATCATTTTGTACATTTTTTTCTTCTTGTAGTCCCTGTGGAAAAACACCTTGACCTTGTGCTTGTTTGGCTTCTCTGTTCTGTTTGTATTTGATCTTGCTGCTTCATGTTCCTCCAGCTCCTACGAGTCCCAGAGAGATTAAAAGCTACCACCTCATCGACCTCTCAGCACTAGACTCACCACAGACTCGCAGAAAAGCTGATTCAGCACTGACCTTCGAGTCCTCTTCACCCCTCCTCCCCTCTTATTTGGAGAACGCCTTCCGACCAGCACCTGACCAAGACTTTACTGAATTAGGTAGACTTCCATTTGTTCCTACTTCTAGTTTACTCTCTATAACAGTGGTGAATATGTTTCATGATCTAATGATGTGGTGTCCTGTATTTACAGAGTTAGATAATAAGATCTCGAAACAGACTCAAGAGACTTCAAAGTCGTACTTTGAGGAACTAATGCAGGTGAGGCTTGAATCTAAGGTTAGAAATAAAGATTTTATTTGGAAAAGTGTGTAACACAGTTTATCCTTTCAGCTTAATGGAGACGTTCAGATGAGGAATGCTGAGCAGAATGGAGGGACAGGCCTTTTGCTGAGAGCTCGAGGATGTGGGGGGAGGAGTTCCACATCAAATGGGACGAATGTTTGGTAAGAATGTAGAGAGGAAGGAAGCGGAGATTCTCGAGTGGATTATTTTAAGGCAGTTTTCTGGGTTTAGATTTGTCTAAATAAACTCACATTATGTGGGTTTTGAAAATCCTATTCCTGTTATCAAGTGTAGTTGAGACTGTGCTGGTTGATTGACTTATTTCAGTGATTAGAGCTGCGTGTCAAGGGCAGTGCTTGTTGAGTCCTGACTGAAATGGATCTGATATTTCCTGGTTTTAAAGGGGCCCTGTGTTTTCTTTAGAGCAAATACACACTGAGTGTTGAATGTTGAGAACATTTCCTTCCTCAAAAACAATTACAAAAATTACAGTAGAAAATTTTGAAACCTGCTTCTTTTACATCCATCTTCAATTTCCTGCTTTTTTCTGGTGCACTGTGTGTTTTGTGGCACATTAAATGGTAATTTATTTTATTTAGAGAGAATAAATAGTCAATTAATTGATCAACAGATAATTAATTGGCAACATAAAATGCTAAAGATTCTGGTTCCAGCTTCTCAAATGTGAGAATGTGATGCTTTTCTATATATTTCTATATATGCAAACCTCTTGCAAGGATGCTTCATGCTAAGATCAAATTTAACTCTGAAGTATTTGACTATTTCATCTTATTGTGTTAAATAGAAAAAAGTAGAAACATGTTCATATGTAGGTATTAGTAAGGTATTGAGGTTTTGTTTGGGTAACAGTATAGAAACTTGGTTTTGTATCAGCCCTGGTATGGACAAGCTCGGAAAAATACTCGGCCCTAATAATGATTTGGTAAAGAAGGGAAAGTGAAATGATTTTATCGGTAGAAATCCCAGTATACATGAATATTAATTAGTTAGTTCGGGGTTTAAAATGCAGCTTTAACATATTGTATTGCAGCAGGACTGACTGCATCAGAATTGATTCTATAAACAAAATCAATATTTGTTATTGTACAAAAACATTTTATGAGACAAACAGTGAACTAAAGCATTTTGCTCTAATTTGTATCTCACTGTCCTCTGGCTTTATTATTTTTAATGATTAGTAGTGAACTGACTCTACCTCTTCTCCGATCAGGTCACTCCCTCAAAATCAACAGTTCACTGGATCAGGATCACCGCACAAGACACAGACACAACCAAATGGCATGTCTGGGGAAGGCGTGTGTCCCCCACAGTTACTGAAAAACATCTTTGTTCCTATGGAGACCATCAAGTCCAGTACGTCCCCAAAGTCTGAGAACTATAGTTTATATGGAGAGACAGCTTGTTTAACACTGTTACAAATGGTTTATTCACAGCCACTCCTCTAAACGTCTGTTGTTCTCTTCTTTGTGGTAGGTCATCTGGAGCCCATCACTCTATACGATCAGGGCGGGGTCCACGTCTCTCTCCATTTCGCCAAAGACTCTCCACCAGGCCATCCAGGTGTCGCCGTGGTCGTCATCTCCACAGTGAATACGTCTGCCCTTGATGTGAAAGACTTCCTATTTCAAGCTGCCGTTCCAAAGGTAACAACAGTCTCTTTTCAAAATAAAGTGTGAAAGATAATATATAATAATAAAAATGTTGATGTTTTTTTAATGCAGTTTTGAAGTTGAGAACTTGAAAACGTCTTCAAACTGCATGGGAACTTAGATTAATCCTGTTGTGGCTGACATGTTGAACAGAATAAATGTCTTGTTGAATTTACTGCTGATCAGATGTTTATATTATTGCTGACACAATGTGATTAATCAGTCATATGGACAAGTTAATAAATGTTTTGTGAAAATGAAGCACATATGCTTGTTTTAGCTTCTTCCGGTTGCTTTCTGCTGTTTTACATCATGGTAAATGGTATATTTTAGGATTTTAAACTGTTGTTTAGACAAAACAAGACTCTGAAGTTGAAATGGTTATTTCTTCACATTTTAAAAATGGAACAATTAGTTGAATAATTGAAAAATAGTATGTACTGTATATTCATTCAGAGTGAGAAAAGTGTATTGTGCTCTTGTATGTGGTTCCAACAGTCAAGTATACACTGTAGACACTGCTTTAGTACAGTTTAGACCTGCTGTGGCTCTACTGCTGGCACATCCTTTCCTCCTTTTGTGTTCCCAGACAGATGCTCTACAGATGATCTGTTTAGGTTCATCCCAAATACTGTTACTCGCTGGACTATATGAGAAGATTCTGGTAGACTGTTAATCAACATTATTTTACCTTAATGCTTCTGGTGCCCCCTACTGGAGCCAGTCCTCCACCACTTTTATATTTATTTTGTTTTTCCTATTATACAGCACTTTCAGCTGTATGTATCTACATAATGGCCAGTTTTTCATTTCATTTCATTTTCATTTAACCCTTTAAAGTGCACCATTCAACCTAGGGGACACTTTGGCCTTGGTGTTACTTTAGGTGTGTTTTGGTCTGTACCGGACTTAATCTTCACACTTGACAAATCAGACATTGTTAGGAAGCTCTAACTATCCTCATTCTATCTGTGCATAGCATTTTAGGAACGTCATATCACTGCAACAGATGGTGACACAGAATTGGTTTTCCACACAAAAGGTCCTTCTATTGGCACACAAACACCTTACATTTCTAACATGTTTGTGCCTCTGTAACGTTGGTTTATTGTCTCTTCTACTCATTCTTTTTTGTTGTAAAATCTAAAGTGTCACCTTTCAAGTGAGACCAGTGTTATGACTGTAAAACAAGAGCAGTATCCTCTTTATTTTGGGTACATCATTTTCAGTCTTGTGCACAAACATGATGGTAACAGGTGAACAGATGAATATAGAGCTCATTCTCTTTTTCATACGTGTCCTGCAGACCATGTTGGTGAAACTTCAACCTGCCTCAGGGACACACCTACCTCCTTACAACCCTCTGCTGCCTCCATCTGCCACCTCCCAGGTCCTCCTATTGGCTAATCCTCAGAAGGTGAGTTTATATACCTTTTTATATGTTACTGACTCATCTCACTTCTGTGTTAAAACAGAATTATTTTAGAATTTTTTTTTTATATACAAATCATTACATTTCAGTGTGTTTGTGTTCATAATTATGTCTTTATCATGACCTCCCACCATGGTTCATAGTATGTTGGACATTATGTCGTCCTGCTGGAGTCTGTGACTCTCTGAACACGATGACTCATGAATGATACTTCTTACTCCATATGAAGCAGATGATCTGATCAAATTTTGGAGTACTTTTCTGCATAAATTTGAATATGAATGAGTGAATTATGATTTCCTATAAACTGCTGCAACTCTAACATGTTTGAATTGATACCAGATATGTGGGAAGCAAGAGACAGACATGTTGGCATGAGAAATGTTTGCTAATTAATGAGCTGTTTGGCTTCATCAGAGGGAAACTGATTTTTCTTGTGAACATGACAACTCATTAACGATACATACTGTAGTAGGTCTAAAAAACTTCACAATTACACCACAGGTTCCTCTTATGGAGCAGATGATCTGATTAGAGTTTGATTCATACATTTACATATTGATAAGGTAAAACTATAATGAAGTAATAAAAACAAAATATTACAGTAAGTCATAAAAACTTTATGATATATAAAGGCATAAAAAGTTATAAAAATGTCATAGTATAGTAAGGTAAAAAAAGTTATAGTTTAGTAAGGCAGAAAAAGTCATAACAACATAGTATAGTAGGGCATACAAATTAATAGTATAATAAGGCACAGAAACATCACAGTATTGTAAGGTATAAAAAGTCATAAAAACATCATGTATACAAAGGCATAATAAAACAACATATTACAGTAAGTCATAAAAACTTCATATTGAATTAAGGCATGAAAAGTCATAAAAACGTAACAGTATAGTAAGGTTAAAAAAAAGTCATAGTATAGTAAGGCAAAAAAACAACATAGTATAATAAGGCATAAAAAGTCATAAAAACGTCATAGTACAGTAAGGCATAACAACAACATAGTATAGTAAGGCATAAAAATTCATTAAAACGGCATAGTATAGTAAGGCATAAAAACAACATGGTGAGGAATAAAAATTCATAAAAACGGCATAGTATAGTAAGGCAAAAAAACAACATAGTATAGTAAGGCATAAAAAGTCATAAAAACAACATAGTATAGCATAAAAACGTCATAATACAGTAAGGCATGAAGACAACATAGTGTAGTAAGGCATGTAAATTAATAAAAACCTCATAGTATAGTAAGGCATAAGAACAACAGTATAGTAAGGCATAAAAATTCATAAAAACCTCATAGTATAGTAAGGCATAAAAACAACATAGTATAGTAAGGCATAAAAATTCATAAAAACAACATAGTATAGTGAGGCATAAAAATTCATAAAAACGGCATAGTATAGTAAGGCATAAAAACAACATAGCATAGTAAGGCATAAAAAGTCAAAAACGACATAGTATAGTAAGGTTTAAAAAGGAAAACAAAAACGTCACCGTATAGTAAGGCATAAATAGTCATAGTATAGTAAGGCATAAAAACGTCATAGTATAGTAAGGCATAAAAACGTCATAGTATAGTAAGGCATAAAAACGTCATAGTATAGTAAGGCATAAAAACGTCATAGTATAGTAAGGCATAAAAACGTCATAGTATAGTAAGGCATAAAAACGTCATAGTATAGTAAGGCATAAAAACGTCATAGTATAGTAAGGCATAAAAACGTCATAGTATAGTAAGGCATAAAAACGTCATAGTATAGTAAGGCATAAAAACGTCATAGTATAGTAAGGCATAAAAACGTCATAGTATAGTAAGGCATAAAAACGTCATAGTATAGTAAGGCATAAAAAGTCATAAAAACGTCATAGTATATTAAGACATAAAAAGTCAAAAAAACGACAGTATAGTAAGGCATAAAAACGTCATAGTATAGTAAGACATAAAAAGTCATAGTATAATAAGGCATAAAAAGTCATAAAAACGACATATCGTACCGCATAAAAGTCATAGTATAGTAAGGCATGAAAAGGCATAAAAAGTCATAGTATAGNGACATATCGTACCGCATAAAAGTCATAGTATAGTAAGGCATGAAAAGGCATAAAAAGTCATAAACATGACATAATATAGTAAGACATAAAAAGTTATAAAAACGACATAGTATAGTAAGGTATAAAAAGTCATAGTATAGTAAGGCATAAAAAGTCATAGTATAGTAAGACATGAAAACGTCCTCTTATAGTGAGGCATAAAAACTTCATAGCATTTTAAAGCATAAAAAGTCATAAAAACGACATAGTATAGTAAGGCATAAAAAGTCATAGTAAAGTAAGGCATAAAAAGTCATAAACGTCATAGTATTTTAAGGCATAAAAACTCATAAAAACGTCTTGGTACAGTAAGTCATAAAAAGTCATAAAAACGACATAGTATAGTAAGGCATAAAAAGTCATAATATAGTAAGTCATAAAAAGTCATAAAAACGTCATAGTATAGTCAGGCATAAAAAGTCATAAAAACGACATAGTATAGTAAGGCATAAAAAGTCATAATATAGTAAGTCATAAAAAGTCATAAAAACGTCATAGTATAGTCAGGCATAAAAAGTCATAAAAACGACATAGTATAGTAAGGCATAAAAAGTCATAATATAGTAAGTCATAAAAAGTCATAAAAACGTCATAGTATAGTCAGGCATAAAAAGTCATAAAAACGACATAGTATAGTAAGGCATAAAAAGTCATAATATAGTAAGTCATAAAAAGTCATAAAAACGTCATAGTATAGTCAGGCATAAAAAGTCATAAAAACGACATAGTATAGTAAGGCATAAAAAGTCATAATATAGTAAGTCATAAAAAGTCATAAAAACGTCATAGTATAGTCAGGCATAAAAAGTCATAAAAACGACATAGTATAGTAAGGCATAAAAAGTCATAATATAGTAAGTCATAAAAAGTCATAAAAACGTCATAGTATAGTCAGGCATAAAAAGTCATAAAAACGACATAGTATAGTAAGGCATAAAAAGTCATAATATAGTAAGTCATAAAAAGTCATAAAAACGTCATAGTATAGTAAGGCATAAAAAGTCATAAAAACGTCATAGTATAGTAAGGCATAAAAAGTCACAAAAACGTCACAGTATAGTAAGGCAGAAAAATATCATAGAATAGTAAGGCATAAAAAGTCATAAAAACGTCATAGTATAGTCAGGCATAAAAAGTCATAAAAACGACATAGTATAGTAAGACATAAAAAGTCATAGTATAGGAAGTCATTAAAAGTCACAAAAACGTCATAGTATAGTAAGGCAGAAAAGGTCATAAAAACATGATAGTATAGTTCTAAAAATTCAGAAAAAAGGCCATATTACCAAGGCATAAAAAAGTCATTGTATTGTAAAGCATA